>NW_016807231.1:10750-27651 GCF_001698545.2 Rhinopithecus bieti | reverse complement strand
GCAGTGGCACAATCTTGGCTCACTGCAAGCTCCACCTCCTGGGTTCACACCATTCTCCTGCCTCAGCCTCCCAAGTAGCTGGGACTACAGGTGCCCGCCACCACACCCAGCTAATTTTTTTTGTATTTTTAGTAGAGACGGGGTTTCACGGTGTTAGCCAGGATGGTCTTGATCTCCTGACCTCGTGATCTGCCGCCTCGGCCTCCCAAAGTGCTGGGATTGCAGGCGTGAGTCACTGTGCCCGGCCTTAAGTTTGGATTTGTATGATTAATATACAGATTACAACGTTAAGCCCCCATATTGTGGACCACAGAGAGTCCATTCTTCCACCAGGTTGGAGGGTGCATCCCCCGCCCTTGAGTAATTTCCAAAAATCCACAAGGTATGCTTAAATGTTACAAAAATCAATCCTAGTTGTCATTTGTTATCTCTACCAGCTATTCTTTCTGCATACTGCCATGGTCTGCCTTCAACAAGTCACCACTTCCTGTCTTGAAACTTTTTTTAAAAAAACCTTTTTATTTAATTTTTTTAATTTTAAAAAATTTCTGCAAACACTATGGTCACTTGTGTAATTTTAATACATACAAAAGATGTATGATGTGTAATTTATGGAGCATAATTATTAAATAAACATCCAGGAATCCATCATCTGTGCATAAGAACTAGAACATTACTGATGCTTTTGAATCTACCTAAATTCCCCTTCCCTAAATTTTCCTCCCACACTTCTCCTAGAGCAATCTCCTATCCTGGATCTTATATTAATTACTCCCCCCACTTTTTTGTTGTTATCTCCCTGTGTTGCTCAGGCTAGTCTCGAACTTCTGGGCTCAAGTGATCCTCCTGCCTCAGCCTCCCAAGTAGCTGGGACGACAGGTGCATGCCATATCACCCAGCTATTTTCCTTCTATACTTTAATACCTTTACCATATTATATATCTGTAAGTTTTCTTATTTTGAGCTTTATTTAAAAGTTATCAAATTGTAGGTATTCTTTGGTGATTTGTGTTTTTCACATAACATTGTTTGAGAGTTATGCACATGGCTGTAATTTATTCATTGTCCAATGCTGTATAGTATTTCATTATGTGACTATATCACAATTTATTTAGCCATTTTCTTATCAAAGAATATTCTCTTGCCATCCTTTGAAGTCTGCATGCAGACTAGGAATAGAAAATCCTTAGCATGTTCTAAATCACTTTCGCCTTTGTGCCATGTCTCTATTTTTAACAATTAGTATATTCAAATGCAAGGATTGGCAATTTTTTTTTTCTGTTAAAGAACTAGTAGGAAATATTTTAGGCTCTGTGGGCCATATGGTCTGTTTCAAAACTCTAAACTCTGTTGTTTTACCATAAGAGCAGCCACAGAAAACACATAGACAAATAAATATTGCAATGTTCCAATAAAACTTTATTTACAAAAACAGGTAAAGGACAGGATTTGGTTCATGGGCTGCAGTTTCCAAACTCTGCTGTAGTTCATCTGAATTTCTATAGTGTTGCCCAGTATTGTGGTTCTTATTATCAAGTCTGCCTTTGTCTTATTTTGCACGTGTCAAACCCTATTCTCACCCTTTGTGATTCTCACCTCCTATATCTAAGAGTGTGCCTGACCTGTAAATCCAGTTCCTAAACCAGTGTGGTTCAAGGCAAGAAGTGTTATCTGTAGCCACAGCTCCAACAGCAAGCAGGGTATATGAGTAAGATTTGGTGCTAAGAGGCCTAAAATTGCTGTACCAGACTTGAGATTGGGATGCTGCCTTCATTTCCTTCATTAGCTCTTCAGAGTTTCTGGTTAGGACTGAAGTTACACTCTAATAACTAGTCTCCTTGCAATGTCCTGAATGTGCCTTATTCTCGCTTCCTTTCGGATTTAAATGTGCTTCCTATCTTCTTTCTTTACGCCCCTTGCTCCCTTTCACCCCCTTTGTCTGGCTAATTCCCACTCACTCTCCGGGATTTAAATTGGATTTCTTTATCTGGAAGCTATTCTTAACTCCCTTCCCTTCCTCCATTGCACACCACCTCACCCTCCTAGGCTGGGCCAGGTGTCCCGCCTCTGCGTTCTCATAGCGGTCTTTGTCACTCTGTCTTGTAATTGTGTGCCTTACCCACCAAATATGTGACTTGGTAATAGAAATTTCCCTAAGGTGAGTGATAATTTAAAAGTTGGGCATTTAGGGATAGCTCTAAATCTACATTGCCAATTGAGAATGGAGGGCAAGGGTTGTCTTTGTATACTAAGGGAGTAGATTGTAATATGTCTGCGGGCAGGGTTCCTTCACTGTTTTCCTGAATTTGGCCAGGAGAAGCAGCCAGTTTCTACCTCTTGTGAAGATCAGCCACTGGCTGAGGGTCCAGCCAGAGAATAGACTGATTCTCAAGAACAAAATTGCCACCATCTCCTTAAATGTGCATTGCCTGCTATTTTGTCCTATCTGCTTGATGGTGGCCTGAACTGCATGCAAGCTTGGTCTCCTTTTGGGCATTTTGATTTGGCTCATCTCAATAAAGGAGTTATTTTCTTATTCTTCATTTTTTTTCTCTTGGTGAGTGGGGCTCTGAACGTCTTTTTCTAGCTTGTCTACTACTTGAGACTATTTTATGGTGAGTCTCCTTACGAAACTGTAAACTCTGGGAAGTACTGTATTTGGAGTCAGTGAAGAACTGAACTTAGGCCTGTGTGCTTTGTGACTTTAGCAAGTAATTTTAACCTCCTTTGCTGAGCCTATTTCTTATCTGTACAGTGGGGATGGTACTTGATCTATCTCATAGTGTGTTTATGAGGATAAAATAAGATTATATGTGAAAGTGCTTTGGAAAACTGTGAAATCAACTACAAATTGAATTTTGTGTTATTCTGTATTCTCTCACGACATCTGGCACCATGCCTTGCCGAGAGTAGTTGCTCAATACATTTTTGTTGAATGACCAAAGGAATTGGAGACAGAAATAATGCTGTTGGTGGGAATAAAGGACATTTAGTAATAGAAGCAGGAAAAATACATGACTTGGTAATAGAAACTTCCCTAAGGTGAGTGATAATTTAAAAGTTGGGCATTTAGGGATAGTTCTAAACCTACATACCCAATGTCTGCTCTCTGCTTTGCTTATAAAAAATATTTAAATTTTCTTTTAGTATGATTTTGGCAGCTTAGATAAGCTGTCAAACTTGATTAGGTTTTAAATATGCAGTCATCAAAAAGCAGGATTGGCCCTAGGCAATACTGTGAGGTCAGCAAAATGTACTCTCAGAAATCTTTCCTTCCTGGTTGGCAACTTCACCTCTCACCACTCCCTATTGCAGTGGCTTCTCCTAGTTCTGTTTACCTACAGGCTCCTAGGACTTTCCTATTAGCCTTTTTCCTCCAAGAGGCATTCACCTTAAAGGGTTAGGAACTAAGTCTCCTTGGCTAATTTGCACTTTAAAAGATTCCTAGAGAAGGAGGCAATGTGTTATCCAAATGAGTGAATAAATAATCATGACATTTCAGGCATTAAAGGGAATATAAGGGCTTATCAGCCCCATTCAAATCACAAGACATACTTACTTCACCTACAACTACGGTTTCTCAACCTTGGAGGTATGTAGAACTACCTGGAGAGCTGTTTTTTTTTTTTTTTTTTTTTTTCTTCAGAGTCTTACTTTGTCACCCAGGCTGGAGTGCATTGGCACCATCATAGCTCACTGCAGCTGGAACTCCTGGGCTCAAGCAATCCTCCCACCTCCCAAGCAAGCATCCCAAAGTGCTGGGACTACAGGCATGTGCCACCACAGCCAGCTAATTTTTTTTTTTCTTTTTTTTTTTTTTTTTTATAGAGACAGGGTCTCGTTTTGTTGACCAGGCTGGTCTGGAACTCCTGGCTTCAAGCAATCCTCCTGCCTCGGCCTCCCAAAGTGCTGGGATTACAGGCACAGGCATGAGCCACCGCATCTGGCCAAGAGCTTCTTAAAAATACTGATAATTGAGGTCCTCCTCGCAGAGATTCTGATTGAATTGGACTGACTAGGTTTGGACCTGGGTAAAGATTAAAAAAAACAACTCCCAGGTCATTCTATTGTACGGTGAGTTGGGAACCCCAGATTTAAATCTAAATTGGCACTGGGTGCAGTGGCTCACGCCTGTAATCCCAGCACTTTGGGAGGCCGAGGTGGGTGGATCACCTGAGGTCAGGAGTTCGAGACCAGCCTGGCCAACATGGCGAAACCCCATTTCTACTAAAAATACCAAAAAATTTAGCTGGGCGTGGTGGCGCACACCTGTAATCCCAGCTACTTGGGAGGCTGAGGCAGGAGAATCACTTGAACCTGGGAAATGAAGATTGCAGTGAGCCGACATTGCGCCACTGCACTCCAGCCTGGGTGACAGAGCCAGACTCTGTCTCCCCCCCCCCAAAAAAAAAAACTAAACTGGCCTTGTCTGTGAGAAAAAGGAAAGCTGAATGACATTAGATCAAACACTGAGCAGGGTGGGGTTGGAGGGACTTTGAGAGACATTGACAAAGTAAACAGAATGTTAAAAATAGGCCCATGCCATGGCACATCAGCTTGCCAAATATATATATAGGCCCAGCAACTCCATAATAAGCAAGTGCTTGGCAGCACCCAAGGAAGAAGTCATCTGTGGCTGGTCTGGCTCCCCACTCCCAGACCCCCAGGGAAAACAGCCTATCTCTAACTTTTAGTCCTTAAATCTGCTTTCCAGATGGTTCACAGGTATGACAGATAAAATCTCTGAGCTAAGGAAAGAAGTGCTTGAATGGTTGATGTACCAAGTCAGTAACTTCAGGCGATGTAAAATAAACAATTTTGTTAAAAATATGAAATCTGGCTGGGCGCGGTAGCTCACACCTGTAATCCCAGCACTTTGGGAAGCTGAGGTGGGCGGATCACTTGAGGTCGGGAGTTCGAGACCAGCCTGGCCAACATGGAGAAACCCCGTCTCTACTAAAAATACAAAATTAGCTGGCCATGGTGCTGCATGCCTGCAATCCCAGCTACTTGGGAGGCTGAGGCAGGAGAATTGCTTGAACCCAGGAGGCGGAGGTTGCAGTGAGCCGACATAGCACCATTGCACTCTAGCCTGGGCAACAAGAGCGAAACTCCGTCTCAAAAAAAAAAAAAAAAAAAAAAAAAAAATATTACCGCCGGCGCGCGGTCGGCGTACTTAGTAGTATGATATTACACACACACACACACACACACACACACACACGACGAGAATCTGTGTTTCTTAGGTTTACATTTGTATTTCAGCACATAGGGCTTCAGCAACATGTTAATTACTTTCCTTTGCTTTCTAATAGCAATCCCGATGGGAAATGGATGAATTCACATTGTGTAGTTGGATTATTTTTGCCGCCCGCTTTGGCGACACTGCCTCAGCAGCCCAATTGGTGTTGACGGCAGTAACAAAGCCCTTATTATGATACAATCTTTACCATCTCAGCATTGCTTTAGTTTGCCTTCTCTGTATTTTCGCTGCTTCAAAGATGCGTCCTTCAGAAAGTAGATTGAAGAAAATGGACTCGCCTTTTACCTAGCAGTATTTTTTTTTACACTTTTTTTTTTTTTTTTTTATTGGTAACAAGGTTTACTCTTACTCTGTCACCCAGGCTGGAGTGCAGTGGTGCAATCTTGGCTCACTGCAACCTTTGCCTCCTGTGTTCAAACGATTCTCCTGCTTCAGCCTCCCAAGTAGCTAGGACCACAGGTGTGTACCACCACGCCTGGCTAATTTTTGTATTTTTAGTAGAGACGGGGTTTCGCCATGTTGGCTGGGCTGGTCTCAAACTCCTGGCCTCAAGTGATCCACCCACCCTGGCCTCCCAAAGTGCTGGGATTACAGGCGTGAGCCACTGTGCCCAGCTGTTTTTTCTGTTTTCTTTTGTTTTTGTTTTATGCATTCTCAGAAAGATCTTCAGATTCTCCTGGGCAAGCAGTCTCTCCCATTCCTAAGGAGAATCCCACCCATTGGATAAGAAGGCTTCCAGGAGGGTCTGTCTAGTGGCAAGCCACTGGTATGAGATATCTGGAGAGGACCTAAAGCACCTCAGATGGCTATAACTGTATGGCATTTTACATTACACATCTTGATTCCCCAAGCACACTGGGGAATCCCTGTGATCAAAAAGGGGAAATGGGTTACACTCTGCCTTTTTAGGGAGATGTCCACAGAAATAAAGGAATTGACATTATAAAAGCAAGTCCCCTGTCTTTGTATTTCTTCCTTTACGCATATACTTACCTTCATAAACAGCTTGGTTAAAAGGCGGCCAATAATAACTACACCTCATGTGGCAGCATTGTAAAGTTTAATTAATGTTTCTAAGGTATGAGTTGAACTCACAAGATGAAAGATCCTAAATATGGAATATGTGTTAAGTGCCCAGTCTGGTTTAGTCTGATAATGGCTATAATTGTATGGTGTCCCACATTACACATCTTGATTAGTGTGGCTCCCATGAGTTTAACCTTGAAAATGTATTTTAATGTTGAGAATGTGTTTAACGTTGGTTGGCAAACATTCGGGTGTATAGAATATATGCTTCTGTTCTTCAGCTAGCCTCAGTTAGTTGGTTCTTGATGTAAAAGATATTTTACAAACCAACTTGGGAGGTTTTTGTTTTTTTTTGAGACAGAGTCTTGCTCTGTTGCCGAGGCAGGAGTGCAGTGGCACAATCTCGGCTAACTGCAACCTCTACCTCTTGAGTTCAAGTGATTCTCCTGCCTTACCTTCTTGAGTAGCTGGGATTATAGGCACCCTCCAACGTGCCCGGATAATTTTTGTGTTTTTAGTAGAGATGGGGCTTCGCCATGTTGACCAGGCTGGTCTTGAACCTCTGACCTCAGGTGATCCACCCACCTCAGCCTCCCAAAGTTTTGGGATTACAAGCCTGAGCCATCTAGCCTTGTTTTGTTTGTTTGTTTTGTAATAAGGTCTCATTCTGTCGCCCAGGCTGGAGTGCAGTGGTGTGATCTTGGCTCTTTGCAACCTCTGCCTCAGGTTCAAGGGATTCTTTTGCCTCAGCCATTTGAGTAGCGGGGATTACAGGCGAACACCACCGTGCCCCGCTCATTTTTGTATTTTTAGTGGAAACGGGATTTCACTATATTGGCCAGGCTGGTCTGGAACTCCTGGTCTCATGTAATCCACCCACGTTGGCTTCCCAAAGTGCTGGGATTACAGGCACAAGCCACCACGTGTGGCCGGATCTGTGCTTTTTAAAACCAAGATAGAAGACTGAAGGGCTTAGATAACCATGTGAGATAGGGAACTATTATTACTAGAATGTAGTTATATATTAACAGGACTCAGCTATCATTTAGGTTAGTAGAAAAGTTTATCTTTGTATGGCAAAAGCAGCTTTCTCTTATCTTTATGTCCATTCCCTTTCAGTTGCACTAATATTTGTAATTTTTTATTTTTTTATTTTTATTTTTTTTGAGACGGAGTCTTGCTCTGCCGCCCAGGCTGGAGTGCAGTGGCCGGCTCTCAGCTCACTGCAAGCTCCGCCTCCTGGGTTCACACCATTCTCCTCTCAGCCTCCCGAGTAGCTGGGACTACAGGCGCCCGCCTCGTCGCCCGGCTAGTTTTTTGTATTTTTTAGTAGAGACGGGGTTTCACCGTATTAGCCAGGATGGTCTCCATCTCCTGACCTCATGATCCGCCCATCTCGGCCTCCCAAAGTGCTGGGATTACAGGCTTGAGCCACCGCGCCCGGCCTGTAATTTTTTAAATGGCTAGTACTTCATATACCCTCCTAAAGAATTTAACTACATGAATTAGAACAACCGTGTTCATTAAATCCTGAAAATGAGCCAGTTAATCCTCCCTTATGAAGACACAGCATTATTTTATTCACGTGCAATGAAATACTCAATTCAATAAGCATTTACCCTGCGTTTACAGTGGTTCAGAGTTTTGTGAAATGTGAGACACGATAAAGGAAAACTCAATGTTTTAAGGCATCTTTCCTGGCCTTAAGAGTTTACTGTTTCTATTTGGGCAGCAAGAACTATATGGTAGGCCCACCACTTTGGGAGTCTGAGGCAGCAGATCACTTGAGGCCAGGAGTTCTAGACCAGCCTGGCCAACATGGCAAAACCCTGACTCTACTAAAAATACAAAACAATTAGCAGGCATACTGACATGCGCCTGTAGTCCCAGGTACTCAAGGGGGCTGACGCACAAGAATCGCTTGAACCCGGGAGGCAGAGGTTGCAGTGAGCCAAAATTACACCACTGTACTCCAGCCTGGGTGACACAGCAAGATTCTGTCTCCAAAACAAAACCTAAAAACCTATGTGGTATATTCAAAACAAATAGGAGTGCTTCCATCTGTCCCCTTTCAGGCCCCTGTCTCCCTTCTCAGGGGCCTTGGGTTCTAAGTTTCATTAGAGCCTTGCTTTCAGCAGGCTGTCATCAAATAGCAATGATATCGTCTAATAATGCCAAAGGTTGATTTGCTTTTAATCAGGGACTTTTCAAGACACAAAAACAAGTGGGCCTGTTTAAACAAAGTTAGAAAGTTATTTATTTGCAGGGTTCTGATTCACCTATCACAAGCCATACCATACAAGCTGCTTTTACTCCACTCACAATCCTGACACTCCTGGTTTGTAAAAGCTCTGCTTGCTGGATTGTCTCCCTGCTATCTATGATCGCCTACAGAGTAGACTCCAAATTCTTGGCTTGGTGTGCCAGGCACTTTTGAGCCTCATCTTCCTTACTCCCAGCTAGACATCCTACTTCCCAGCCTCACTGCACTTTCCATGTTTCCATAAACAGGTCAGGCCCTTTCACTCCTTGCTTTGCCCTTGTTTCCATTCCCCAAAATGCCTTTCATCCTGTTCCCTCTTGTCTTTTTGGCAACTCCCACTTTGAGGCACAGCATAAACACAATCTCTGTAAAACTCTTCCTATTCCAGATTTCCCCCAAATTTCTTGTTTTGCCTCTTCTGACAGCACTTTGTATATCTGTCATAGTATTGTTATGGAAATTAGTTTTGAAACTATCTTCCCCTACTGGCTTCTCAAGGGCAGAGACCTTGCATAGTGTCTTACCATACATGCTCACTGAATGCTTTTGCAGTTACAATGATCAACAGGTTGGCAAACTTAGTTCTATTTGACATTGCATTACCTCCCTCTGAGAATGCCCCAAGGTTAAGTAAAAACTCCCAACAGGGAATTTACAAGGTTGATTGTTGCTAATTTAACTAAATTTAAAGATTTTTAAAATCAGTCATCAAATGTAAAGCGTGGGCTCATGAAACACATTGGTAGAAAACATTGACTTTTGCCGATATTGTTCTAAAATGTCTCCTTTGGGACAGCTTGTAAGCTGAGATTTGGCAAAAGAAGGAAGTGGGTCTTAGCTTTGGTCTATAAATTACTGAGTTAAGGACTGATAGAGTGGGGGTTAAGACGGTCCTGGGAATAGTGCTCGGTGGGTGAGGGGTTAGTTACCTTTCTACTTCTTCGCCTTAGAATACACCCTTAATTTGGCCAGCCAGCTTAGAAAATGCTCCTGGTAGGAAGATAAAAGGATTTACAGCTACATGAAAGAGAACGGCATCAAAACTCAGGCCTTATTCAGCCTTGGGTCTGTGGTGCCTTGAGATAAAAGAGAAACAATTTATAGCGGCACCGAATCAAAAAGTCCTTTTCTTTCTATCTTGGCTCGTTTTCTTCTCCTTTCCTATCTTAACATCGGGACATTCCTCTCCAGTAACGGGCATAATGGCATGATTATGTTTTCCTCTATTTAGGGTTACTCCCCTAGCCTTGCAACCACTCCTTATTCCTTTATCTCTTTCAAAGTTTCCATTCTCCCGGACCTTTACGTTTTATTCCGTCCCTCCCTCTCTCCTCCTCTTCCTCCTCCTCCGTTTTCCCAGCTAGCTCACTCCGCCCCTCGCCGTCACTACCTTCCCTCCCCCTGAGGCTCCTTCCCGCTCCTCCCCGTTCCTCCCGCCATCCCCCCACCCCCTCGCCTTCAGAAAGCTCCAATCAGGAGCTCCGAAGGTGTCTCGAAGGCCCGCCCCCTCCTATCCACTTTTCTTCCCCCTAATTTCTCCCTCCCCCCTTCCCCCCCCAACTGAAGTCCTGCGGGCCTGGGGGCTTCGGGATCTGGGCGCTATGAAAAGTGTCTGCCCGGTCACTTCCGGTAAGGGCGCTGCGGCGCGGAGCTTCCCGCGGGACCGTTAAGGAGAGAGTGGGAGTTCCCGGTGGGCCAGGGAAGGAAGGCGCTGCCAGGAAGGGGGAGCGCGAAGGAGAGCGGCAGCAGGAGCGAACTAGCGCGCGCGTCTGGGGCACTTTAGTCGTCCCTTCCCAGCCGCCCCCTCACGCGCGAGCTCCCCCGCCCCCCCGGGCGGCTGCAGCGCTTCCCTCACCCCCAATCCCTGAGGTTGACACCGCCCCTCCCTCGGTACCGCGTGACCGGAAATGGCGCCATCTTTAGCCTCCTCTGCTATTGACAATAACAAGCCCTGGTTTTTTTCCCCCTCCCCCTTTCCCCCAACCACAGCCTCTCCCCTCCCAGGGAGAGGGAGAAAAGGAGGAGGAGCTGCAGCCTCACAGACTCGCTGAGTCGCTCCTGCAGAAAGGGGGGGAGAGAGATCGAAAAGCAGGGGAGGGGGACGGCACGGCCGTTTACCTGTCTGCCTCCTCATTCGCTCTCCCCCCTCGTTCTGCTCACTCCTGGTGTCAGCCTATCCGCCTTCCCAAACCCTCCCATTCCCCCGGTGTAGCCCCCCCCCCGCCTTCACTTTCCTTCTCGTCCTCTGTGTTTCTCCTCTCTTCTTTCTTCCCTTCCCCCTCTAGCATTGCCACCTTCTCTCCTACACGCACGCAGGCATATAAACGTAGGTTTTTGATGCTCCTCTGCCTGTTGACCCCGCTATTTTCATGTTTCCAACAGGTTTTTCTTCCCCCAGTCCCTCAGCTGCTGCTGCTGCTCAGGAGGTCAGATCTGCCACTGATGGTAATACCAGCACCACTCCGCCCACCTCTGCCAAGAAGAGAAAGTTAAACAGCAGCAGCAGTAGCAGCAGTAACAGTAGTAACGAGAGAGAAGACTTTGATTCCACCTCTTCCTCCTCTTCCACTCCTCCTTTACAACCCAGGGATTCGGCATCCCCTTCAACCTCGTCCTTCTGCCTGGGGGTTTCAGTGGCTGCTTCCAGCCACGTACCGATACAGAAGAAGCTGCGTTTTGAAGACACCCTGGAGTTTGTAGGGTTTGATGCGAAGATGGCTGAGGAATCCTCCTCCTCCTCCTCCTCATCTTCACCAACTGCTGCAACATCTCAGCAGCAGCAACTTAAAAATAAGAGTATATTAATCTCTTCTGTGGCTTCGGTGCATCATGCAAACGGCCTAGCCAAATCTTCTACCACCGTCTCTAGCTTTGCTAACAGCAAGCCTGGCTCTGCTAAGAAGTTAGTGATCAAGAACTTTAAAGGTAACCAAGGCCAAAATCCATAATCACCTAATAAGGATTTGACACTCGAGGGGTCACGTGCTCTATTTATGTTAATATATTAAACAGTTTGGAGGTGGCCTAATGTTTTATGCATAATCAATGAGGTGGAGGGGAGGTCCTTTTTTGGTGGAGGGTTCATTTTCCGGGGGTGGTTAGGATCCTTGTGCTGAAGCATACACCGGGTGTTTCTGTGCAGTATTTTGAGGTCTTTTTCAACCTATTGTATTTAATCTGTTATTCCTTATAACACTGACAATCGATATGATTGATCCGGATTTTACAGGTGAGAAATTTGTATTCTAAAGAGGTTTATTTATTTCAGGTGCATAGCGAGCCTTGGCACTGCTGGGATTTTTATTTTTATGCTTCAGTAGGCCACATTATCCAATGCCTAGAAATGCAGGTAGCAATAGTGATCTTTTTGTGCTCAAATAATATTTATAATTAGATTTACACTGTATTCATGAAACTCATTTGGAAGCAATATTTGAAGAAAAATTTATGTTCTCTGCATTTCTTTCCAAAGGTAGGGTTTGAAAGTGAAAAACATTGTATATACACAGAAGTAGTAAGTCTGTGTACCACTAGTCTAAAGATAGGAACAATTACTACATCTATTTTTTCCATCACTAAAATGGATTTTAAAGTATCGACCTGCAGCTTTTAGGAAAATTTGTTCAGACCGTGTTTGAGATATGTGAGGAGAGTATTATGAATGCATTGATGCAAATATAAAATCAGCAATTTTTAAAACTGTATTTGAGCTGAATTTTTATCTGTTGAATGTGTTTCTGTTTTTCTGACTGACTTTTCAACACCCTTAACTGCCAGATAATCAGTGCTACAGTGTTTATTAAATAGAGAAGTAAATGAATGAACTTAAGTAATATTTATGAGATAAGTGCTTTGTGGCTGAATATTAGTATTGAGAAGATTAGGTTCTCTATGCTTGTGTTTTTAACACTGAGTGGAAATCAGGAATGTGCTCTATTTTGTCTCAAGCAGAGGGCTATGGTGTTGTCTATTTTTAACCCTTTCTTTTTTATATCACTACCTTCCCATACCCAGGTTCTCAGTTTCTGATTTAATAGTAGAGCTTTCTGAAGTCAATATGAATTGTAATTGACTAATGTGTTCATTATTTCACTTAAAAATATATGGATTTTTATAGCCAAAGATTTTTAAATGAGTTATGATCCTGGTTGCATTTTCAAATTGGTTTCAGAGATTTTTTTCTCTCCCTCCTAAGATAAAAGCATATTAAGGCATTTGGATGTTCTAATTAAAACTTTTTTCCCCACATTCATTGCTAGTCAGTGAAGTTTAAAGCCTAGAGTAAGGTGTTTCTTTCTATTCTGAAAATGCAACGTGATTTCTGGAGTCATTTGGATGTTTCAATCTTTAAAATTTCACTCTGCTCATAAATGTAGTTTAAAACTACATGGAGTTAAGATGTTTCCATTTCTATAGATGGTGCATAAATTTGGGGTCAAACAGACCTGGATTAGAATCCCAGCTTTGCCATTGACTAGCTATGATGACCTTGGGCAAGCTTACTAAATGAGTTCCAGCCTCAGTTTCCTCAGTTGTAAAATAGATTCCTCAGGGTATTGTTGGGAAGATTAAGAGGTTTATAAAGTACCTTGCACATAGGCAGTATTTTAAATCTCAGGTTAAAAATTCATGTCGACTTAGGTTTTACACATGATGAAATAAGATCAGGATTGTTTTTTTATGGTCATTCTTGAATTTTATTTTTTTGAAGCAATACAATCAATAGGAGAAAACCTCACCTTCAGTTTTAATAGGTGAGTCAAAATGACTTAAATAGTATTCTGACATTTCAAATTTTATTCTTTATATTAAGCTTAAATACAGTGGTTACTTTAATGATTAGGTGTAATAGTTATAAAGATCACAATTTACCCTAAAATAGAGTAATGCTGTTGTATTTTATTGATCTTTGGTTACTGTATCTGACATGGTATTCTGATACCAACCTTCTACATATCATCTAGATAAGCCTAAATTACCAGAAAACTACACAGATGAAACCTGGCAAAACTGAAAGAAGCAGTGGAAGCTATTCAGAATAGTACTTCAATTAAGTACAATTTAGAAGAACTGTACCAGGTATGTATTAATATGCATAACCAGATTTGATTAACATAAATCAAGGTGGGATGTATATTGATTTTGCTTTCTGAAATAGGTTCTTAAGTAGACTTTTGGTTCCCTTCTAATTTTAGTTTCTCAATTAATTGATGAACTCTATAATTAGATCATGTATTCTCACATAAACTATGGGTACAGTCATACCGGTATAAATTGTGCTTATCTTTGACCCTTCTGATGAGGAATTACAGTTAGGTGTACTTTGGTGTAATAGAAGTTCTACCTATAATGAAATCCTATAGCATGAATCCCAAAGATGATTTCTGGTGACATGTCATTCTATTGTGATAATTGTTTCTTAGTTGTGTTACCTACCCATAGGAAAGGCCTCAAGACATGCAGATATTATTCATATCCTTTATTTTACCTCCTTCTTAATAGTAGACTTTGCTATTCCTTTTCTTGCTCTTTACATTTTCTAATACCTGGGCTATAAGACGCACCTTAGCCCAGAAATGAGCAGCAGTTTGTAGTCCAGCAGCTTAGTCTGAGGTTCAGATTCTTTACTTAGCAAATGGGTCCTTACACTTAAATATAATGTTAAGGGCAGTTACTAATGGCAATCTCTTGCTACCGAGAAATTTTCCCTACTGTGTATTTGACACACAACCAGTTCAAGAAGTTACTTTCATTAGAGTGTCAGGGATTTGGTGTTAAAAGATACTTCAGGCCGGGCACGGTGGCTCACACCTGTAATCCCAGCACTTTGGGAGATCAAGGCTGGTGGATCACCTGAGGTCAGGAGTTCGAGACCAGCCGACCAACATGGAGAAACCCCGTCTCTACTAAAATACAAAATTAGCCAGGCGTGGTGGTGCATGCCTGTAATCCCAGCTACCCAGGAGGCTGAGGCAGGAGAATTGCTTGAACCCAGGAGGTAAAGGTTGCAGTGAGCCGAGATTGCACCATTGCACTCCAGACTGGGCAGCCAGAGCAAAACTCCATCTCAAGAAAGATACTTCAGAGTACTTCAGAGTACAATAGCTTGAATTTTTGTATTGATGAATACCTTGTAAGAAATTATGTTGGTTCGATTTATCAGTATTTGTATATTTTAGTTGCAGAGCTAGTATGGTGGTGGGCAAATCCTGGATTAGGAGTCAGAAGATGGGTTTGGGGTCTAGTTTTGACTGCTGTGACCCTTGTAATATTGGGCCAGGTACTAAAGCCATCTCAGTTTTTTTCCTGTTTTTTTAAGAGATAGGGGTCTTGCTATGTTGCCCAGGCTGGTCTTGAACCCCAGGGCTACAGCAGTCTTCTCACCTCAACCTTCCGAGGTGCTGAGATTACAGGCATGAGCCACCAAACCCAGCCGTCCCTCTCAATTTAAATTTCCTCCTCTCTAAAGTAGAGGAAATAATAATTTGCCCTACCTATCTCACAAGGTTGCTTATAAGAATCAAATAAGATATTTGTGGAAAAAACCTCCAGGCACTGTAATCTTACAAATATGATGATATCACGAGTCATACTTTTTTACAAGCCACAGTATAGCTTCTTCACTTGTAATATGTCAATTGAGATCACCGGTTTCTGTTGCTGTGAAAATTAGTACACGCAAAATACTCAGATCAGTGCACAACACATAGTAATAATCCCGTGTAACATTATAAACATTGTAATGCTATGTAAATGTCAACTAGTAGTTGTAGTACTAAGCTATTACTTAAGAATAAGCCCATTTCATATGGCTCTTTTGGCATATTATATGTGTGTCTCCTAAAATGTACAACAATAAAAGTCAAAATATGAAACTGACTTGGAAAGGCCTTAAGAGAGCATGTGGTCCAATATTTTTCTTTGTGGTGTCTGTGACAGCCTGCAAAGGGGATTCATCTTGTATTATCTCATATAAGCATTACGGAAACCCTTTCTGGAGTACGTAGGGTAGTAGTTACTATCTCCACTTTTATTTTATTTATTTATTTATTTATTTATTTATTTATTTATTTATTTTTGAGATGGAGTCTTGCTATGTCACTCAGGCTGGAGTGCAGTGGCATGATCTCGGCTCACTGCAACCTCTACCTCCTGGGCTCAAGTGATCCTCTTGCCTCAGCTTCCCAAGTAGCTGGAATTACAGGCACCTGCCACCACGGCCTGCTAATTTTTATATTTTTAGTAGAGATAGGATTTCACCATGTTGGCCAGGCTGATCTCGAACTCCTGACCTCAAGTGATCCACCCGCCTCCACCTCCCAAGGTGCCGGGATTACAGGTGTGAGCCACCGCAACTGGCCTATCCCCAGTTTATTGATGAAGAGACTGAGTCTCAGAGAAGTTGAATAACCTGCCCAGAGTCACATATTGGCAGTCACATATTGGCAGAGCAGGGGCAACTCAAACTGAGATGCTGGATTTCTAGTTCGTTGCACTTTTACTCCTGTACCACCTCACTAATATACCCTGGTACTTTGAATACCACTGTAGTGCAGTGTTTGAAGCAATTAAATTGTTTTACTTTAGGGAAAAACTCTTTATCATTGAAGTGGTATTTTTATCTGTGCATGCATAAGTGGTGTTTATTTGGATAGTATATGGTGTTTATTTGGATATGCTGGTATACAGCATATTTAATTTCAATAATGTGTTATTTTATATATTCCATATTTATAACAAATGTTTATTGTAGTTGTTAATGAACCCTATTTACTTTACCTTGAATATTTTCCAGAGCTTTTGCTTTGAAAATATTTTCCTGATATATTGATTCTGTTAAATCTTTTTGTTTCAAGAGCATAGAGCTTGCATCTTTTGTTTTCTTGTACTTTGTTTTACCTGCTGTTGTTCGGTTGCATTTCTTTTAGCCTAGTCACAAGTCTTATAACTTCACTGTTTGCATTTTCATAATACCTTACTGCTTTTGCTATAATGAATTCAAAAGCATTGGTTTTAGCTCTTACTGTTTTGACCTTAATTTTATAAATGTTCCTTTGGATTGTTCTCAGAAAGATTATTTTGAGATGTTCAAGTCCAAAAAGGAGGATAAAGGAGGTAAAGCTATTTCATATAATCCGGACTTCAGGTGCTTGTTTGATTTTGACTCATTGAAACGTAATTAGACGTACTCTGTCAGTCTACCTGAGTGGGAAAGAAAAAAATAAGAAAAAGTACTCTTCTCTTCTAAAATCGAAATAATGTGGAAATATGTAGTTATACAAAAGTTCTCCAAACCCCTGTCCTACTCTCTTTCTCTGAAGTAAACACTTACTGGCATATATCTACTTA
>NW_016807231.1:4840-8935 GCF_001698545.2 Rhinopithecus bieti | reverse complement strand
GTGTGTTTTTTTTTTTTGGACACTTTTTTTTAGCTCATCCTTGTGAAGAAAGACACATTTTTTTATGTATCCTGTGGATTTTGGAGGGGAAGGGCTGGGATTTGGAAGAATAAGGGTTAGAAGCTTGCTAGAATGTCTGTATTTTATACCTAAGTACCTTCAAAGGATTTAAGGCGGCATATTTACTGGTAATTAGTGGGAGCTTAAGTAAAAAGATAGTTTTATTAAAAAGACTTGTAAGGCTGGGTGCGGTGGCTCGCGCCTGAAATCCCAACACTTTGGGAGGCCAAGGTGGGCGGATCACCTGAGGTCAGGAGTTCAAGACCAGCCTGGCCAACATGGTGAAACCCAGTCTCTACCAAAAATACAAAATTCAGCCGGGTGTGGTGGCACGTGCCTGCAATCCGAGCTACTGGGGAGGTTAAGGCACAAGAATCACTTGAACCCAGGAGGCAGAGGTTGCAGTGAGCCGAGATCTCACCATTGCAATGCAGCCCGGGTGACAGAGCAAGTCAGGTTTCAAAAAAAAAAACTTGTAAAGTTATCTAGAATCTGTTTATTACAAACAGTTGTTACTTCTAGAGATTCCCAAAGTGTTTTATTAGTGTCAATAATAAATACGTAATGCATAATATGTAAAAATACATAAATACATAATAAATAAATACATAATGCATAATATGTAAAAATACATAAATAATAAATACATAATATTTAAAATATATTTCTAAAAGTACATTTGAAAGATCTAGAGTAAAATAGAGCTTATCTCAAACACCTTCTTATTCCTGTTTCCATCCCAGCATGTAATAGGATGAAGAGTACGTAGTAAACAGTCATTCCTTGTTCAATCCATGACTGCTTACTGTGTCCAAAACTGGACTGATACCTTGGGGTTATGGAAAGCACTTAGTACTAGCAAGAGAGCATAAGTACCTACCCTAAGGTACTTATGTTCTAATGGGTTCGTGAAATTAATAGTTTGTGACCAGCATTTTTTAAAAAGAAATGAAATAACAAATATCAGAATACGTCACATAGAGTAATGATGTGTAGGTTTGTGAATATTTTATTTCAGTTACATAAATTTATGTATGATAGATTGTGACATTAGATTTCCTACTGTGGCTTTGGGTCAAAACATTTTGGAAGCCACCGTTTTAGAGACACCACTCCAAATCTTGCCCAAAAGTGAGAAAAGTGGAGTACTTGGATCAAAGGGTGTGAAAGGTTATAATCAGGGGTGGCCAAGGTGGCTCATGCATGTAATCCAGCACTTTGGGAGGCTGAGGTGGGCAGTTCACTTGAAGTCAGGAGTTCGAGACTAGCCTGGCCAACATGGTGAAACCCCAGCTCTACTAAAAATACAAAAAAACCTAGCTGAGTGTGGCAGCGCATGCCTGTAATCCCAGCTACTTGGGAGGCTGAAGTAGGAGAACCACTTGAACCCGGGAGGCAGAGGTTGCAGTGACCCAAGATTGCACTTTAACCTGGGCAACAGAGCAAGACTCCATCTAAGAAAAAGTTATAATCAGACATGAGATGAAAATGGTAAGATTGGCCTTGAACGCCATGCTAAAAAGTGTGGTGGTAGGGAAGTTAGAAAGGCTTTTATTGGGGAAGGCAAGTATTTAAGTTTTTTGAATACCTAATATATTTCTCTGGTTCAAAGCCCCAAAAGTATTGCAGAGCGTGTAGTGAAAAGTCTCACTTTCACCCCATCCTCCAGTCCCCCAGTTAGTTAGGTTCTCTTTGTGACAGGTATTATTAGTTTTTTGGGTATCTTTCCAGAGATGTTTTATATACGTAAAAGGCTGTGTATGTTTTATTTTGTCCCTTTTTTACATAAATGGTAGCAGACCACGTACCACATAGTTCTGTTTTTTTGTTTGTTTGTTTATACCTATTATGGGATTGCTCCATCACAGTATAGGAAATGCTTGATGGAAGGTTGTTGAGGAAGGAAAATGACTAGATCTGGTCTATAGGTTAAGCAGTCAAGGCTAAATTAGAAAAACAGAATGTTGCCTTCGAACTTGACCTCAAAACTCACCTTAGATGCTCCTGCCTTTCTTGCCTTAAAATTCTTAAACCACCCTCCAGCTAAACAGGTGAGACTGTGTGCTGTAAAGCCCAGCTTAATTCTCGATTTCTCACTATTTCCACTAACTTTTTATCTGTTTCCCTGTGGATCTTTGGGACTCTGTCCCTTTACCTCTTCCCTTAAATGCTGGGTTAGGGGTCTCATCTCTGTGCTTATCCTCATCATAGCATCTAGCACACTCAATTGTAATTACATGTTTTCTGGCAATTTTTCTCATACTAGAAGCCCTTTCTATGTGCAGGACACATTGCTAGAGTTTTTTTGAATACTTGATGTATTCACTTGGTTCAAAGCTCAAAAAGTATTAGAGAAACTCATAGTTAGATGACCACACAATGTCTTTCTGTCATTAAGGAGTCAGAGAGACAAGATGTACACATAAAAAGATAAGTAGTTTTGTGTAAGAAGTATCCAGTGGTTGGGAGATGTATAGTGTTGACTCAATGACTAAGTGAGTGTGGTATGATGGGTGCGAGTGCCATGTGAGTCACTGGTAGCTGAGTCAATTAAGAAGAACTTATTGGAAGAAGTGGGACCTAATTGAGTAGTAAGGGAATGTGGTATCTTGTGTGAGAAGATAAGTAGATGTGCCCAGAACTGTTTTATTTGAGAAGGGAACATAGCAGAAGAAAATGGGATAAATAGGACTTAGAGAAGTACTGGAAGTGGGCGATGTGGAAAGATGAAGTACGCACTAAGTCCTATGACAGAATCTAAGCAGAGAGATAAGAAATGCTGAGAAAACAGTTATTCATTCAAAAGGAACGGTGAGATGCAATGAGAGGAATACTATAGTTGGAAAGGGGACAGTCCACAAAGGACCTGTGTGAACAGAGAGGCACATGAAATAAACGTAAATTCCCTTAAGCATCTGTGGCCTAGCCTCAGGTCACATGAAGAGTGGGCAGGCCAGCAGGGTCTCAGCTTTCTTATTGCTCCATAGCTGCTCAATCTAATTGACCTGCTGTTTCCTGATGAGGTGTGGTGACTTGTCTCTTGTGGTGTAAGAGGTTTCCTTTAAGTTCTCTTCTCTTTTCTCTTCTCTTCTCTTCTCTTCTTGAGACAGAGTCTCGCACTGTCACCTGGGCTGGAATTCAATGGCATGATCTCGGCTCACTGCAACCTCCATCTCCCGGGTTCATGTGATTCTCCTGCCTCAGCCTCCCGAGTAGCTGGTGCACACCACCACACCCGGCTAATTTTTGTATTTTTAGTAGAGACGGGGTATCACTATGTTGGTCAGACTGGTCTCGAACTCCTGACCTCGTGATCTGCCTGCCTCAGCCTCCCAAAGTGCTGGGATTACAGGCATGAGCCACTACGCTCTGCCAAGCTTTCTTTTCATTTGCTAATTTATTTACTGGACCTGCATATTGGGAATGTGACTTCTAACTACGTATTTTTAAAATTCCACTCCAACCCACAGAACTTGGATGCCCCCCTAGAGTCCATTTTAATGGAATTTTTTTCTTCTGTTGGGGTGAGAAAGGAATCTTGGTGTTATATTTAAGTCATTACCACTCGGAATTATAGATTATATCAGAGTTTTCCCAAAGAGTTTTACCATGCCTGTTGTTTTACATTTGAAAGTCTTTTATATACACATTAACAAGAAACTTACTGAAATCTGAAGGTCATCCTTCTGGAATCTGAGTATAAAAGAAGACCAGTTACTACAGTGAAGTAAAAATGCAGTCATTTCTTTTGTAATTGGTGTTAATTCAGTTGTACAAATTTTATTTATTTTATTTTTTATTCCTTTTTGAGATGGAGTCTCTCTCTGTCGCCCAGGCTGGAGTGCAGTGGTGCGATCTCGGCTCGCTGCACCCCCACCTCCTGGGTTCAAGCGGTTCTCCTGCCTCAGCCTCCTGAGTAGCTGGGATTACAGGGTGCGCCACCATGCCTGGCTAATTTTTGTATTTTTAGCGGAGATGGGGTTTCGCTATGTTGGCCAGGCTGATTTTGAACTCCTGACCTCAAGTGATCCGCCC
>NW_016807231.1:0-1650 GCF_001698545.2 Rhinopithecus bieti | reverse complement strand
GTATGCTTTAATCTAATAATGTTATTCAAAATTAAATGTGTGGATTTTATTATTTGACAATTGCTGCTTCAAAGCCTTGGAGCCCTAATTAGCATGAGAACATGTGGTAAGAAGTAAAGCAAACCTCTTCAGAAGTGGTATGGTCAATTAATTTAGGTTATATGTGTTTTTTATTTTAGGGACATGGGACTGGAGTTATTTAGGGCTCATATTATAAGTGATCAGAAAGTCCAGAATAAGACAATTGATGGCATTCTTCTCTTGATTGAGAGGGAAAGGAATGGTGAAGCAATTGATAGAAGTTTACTTCGAAGCCTTTTAAGCATGCTGTCTGATTTGCAAGTAAGTTAACTACTACACATACTACACAGAGCTGATTGCTTTTCCTAGTTTTTTCCCCCATGTCAGACAGGTGATGTGCTGATATCATAACAATGTCTGAAGGAAGCACATCTCATACATGAGCATAAAAACCCAATCATCATGCTTCTAAACTACAAAAGGATCCTAGCTTGATGTTTAAAAACCAAATTCATAATGCTGTTTACATAGACATAGAGAACATTTAGTAAATATTTACTAAATAAATGATCTCCTTCATTTTATTGTCCCTCCCAGATTTATCAAGATTCTTTTGAACAACGATTTTTGGAAGAAACTAACCGGCTCTATGCAGCTGAAGGCCAAAATTAATGCAAGAAAGAGAGGTATTTAAAATCATGACTAATACATTCTCACTGTCTCTCACAATAGACCTTACTTTGTAGAATATAAGCTTCCCTTTGCATTTATCTTCCCAACATTGTGATGCTCTTCTCTCACTTAGGTGCTCCTTTCTTTTCTCTCTTCTTAAAGGCCAGAATTCTGGATCATAAACTCTACCTATAATTTTTACATATGATTCTACCCTGTCACATTTGACAGGGCCGCTTCCAGGATCTTTTGGACTTGACATTTTCTGAGTGATTTATGGGGAGGAAAACAATAATATAAAAAACTATCTTTGTAGGTTCCTGAATATCTACATCATGTTAACAAACGTCTTGAAGAAGAAGCAGACAGACTTATTACTTACTTAGATCAGACCACCCAGTAAGTATTACATGCTGAATTTAATAGTCTTAAACTGTCGTTAAATCACTTGCAGCACTTTAGCCATCCTAAACATGTTAGTAACTGTTTTCAGGTGTGATTTGAAGTGTTAACAGTTGTTTTCATAATATAAACTTGAAGTTATTCTTTTCCCTAATTAATTAGTCTTCATCCAAGGATTCGATTAGTAGGGGTGGGTGGGTATGTGTGTGTGTATGTGTGTGTGTTTAGAATGTAATTTAGAAATAATATTAGAGGCTGATGTGATCTTTAAACTCTTCAGGCCAATTAAAATTCAGTGGATCCCCCTATTTCTGTGCTTTCCTAAGTGTGAATATTGTCAGTCGGGGGGCTTCTGTATGTAGTACTTCTTTACCTTCCTAATAAAAGTAGCAAAACTTGGAAAAAGCCAACTACAACAAGGTCTTGGAGATATTTATTTCATGATGTAAACCAAATTCTAAAATACACAGTGGTTTTTAATAATTTTTGCATGTCAATTCCTTTATGTTTTTTTCTTTTATGTGTAAAGTATAGTAACTCTGAGCACCAATAAAT
>NW_016807230.1:0-2525 GCF_001698545.2 Rhinopithecus bieti | reverse complement strand
TTTTTTCCTCCAACGGAGTCTCGCTCTGTTGCTCAGGCTGCAGTGCAATGGTGCGATCTCGGCTCACCGCAACCTCTACCTCCCGGGTTCAAGCGATTCTCCGGCCTCAGCCCTCCCAGTAGCTGGGGCTGCAGTCGCTTGCCACCACACCCGGCTGATTTTAGTATTTTTAGTGGAGACGAGGTTTCACCATGTTGGCCAGGCTGGTCTCGAACTCCTGACCTTAGGTGATCCGCCTGCCTCCGTCTCCCAAAGTGCTGGGATTACAGGCGTGAGCCACCTTGCTCAGCTTACTTTTTAAAATCTTTCTTTTTTAAACCAATGCCCTAAACTACGTGACATTTTCAGTTTTATCCCTGTGAGCTTTCCATAGTTACATGATTTTGAAAACAAATCAGCAAAGCACTAGCAAAATGCAAGCTTTATCTTCCGAGATTAGAAGTTATTTGGAAACCTCAGGACTCTCATCCTTTGGTTCTGGACAATTTTATATTAAAGGGTGGGTATCAGTTATTCTTTTGGCTCATGGCTGAAATGTTATTATAGCTGATCTATTTTGACTTCATTAAGTGAAAAGTAGTAACTGGGGTCCCAATGGACTTCTAAAATCTCAGCAGAATAGCCAATGAGCACATAAGCATTGCTTATGCGGAGTATTGACCTTTGCTAAGTACTTACATAACTGTTTTAATGAGCACATTAGAGCTTTGAAAAATGGACTCAACGCTCTTTGGGCCAAGGACGTGCGATTCGGCGGCAAACGTTTCGTTGAAGACAGTGAACCACCTAAGGCGCAGGCTGTAGGTCTGAGGTCCTGGGGGATCCTAACAAAGTGTGTTCTGACAGCAGTGGGTAAAAATCCACGAGTCAGACTGCCCTGCTCCTCTCCTAAGCCACAGCAGCAACGTCTGAACAAGGTCTTTGACCTTGTTCGAAGCTTGAAGACCGCCCCTCCCTGCCTGCGCACGTGGCGGGGTGGGGACAGAGGCAAGTGGCGCTAACATGCGACATCTGCTCCAGCACGCCGTTTAAATTACAGGTGTCGAAATGAGTTCTGGGTTTGTTGCCGCAGGATACCGCGGGACCGACCCCCAGAAGAACTAACAATTATAAGAATCGAAATAAGAATCTTTCAATCTTCAAACACACACTCTCCTTTTCCTTCTTTGCTCCGCCCCTACGCTCGCCCACTCTCCGCCCACTTCCCCAGTTTTGGCCCGCCCAGGTCGCTGGTTCGGCTCTGTCCCGCGCCCAGCCTGACTCTGAGAGGCTGACGAGACTCGGGAAGTGCGACTCCATCCGGGTGTTTTGTTGAGGATGGTAGAGGGCGTGCTTTTATGATGCCATCGGGGCGGGGCGAAGAGCCAACTCAGGAGACCGGGACTTCCTGAAGAAGGGGGGCGGAGGAGTGGCGGGGAGACCCTTTCCACGCCCCTTGGACACTCCATACTGGAGGAGAGAGGCGTCTCAATACTCAGACTCCCTTTTGAGGCGAGATTACTGGAATGGAAAGGATAAATTCAGAGAGTCAACTTTTAAAAGACCTACTGCTATTCTGTCCTCTTGATCTGTTTTCCTCTTTTTCGATAACCTTGCAAACTTTCCCACCTCCAATCCTTTCTCCCCCTTTGATTCTGTGCAAATGGTGGGGTCCAACAGGACGCGCAGTCGCAGTCACACCGGGGCGGTGCCGGTGAGAGGCGGGTGACGCAGCGGCCTCGCTGCCATTTTAAGTTGTTTGTTCTCGCTTCTTTCTCAAACGCGACTCTGCCCCGGACCCGGGAGGCGCCCGAGGCCGTCGCCGCTTCTGCAGCCGCCGGTGGGGGGGGGAACGAGGCAATACCGCCACGGACGCTCACCAACAGCTTCGGCTTTTCCCCCCTCCGGGTCTCCTCGACTTTTTCTGAGAGCCGGAATCCGACTGTAGGGGGAAGAAAGACTCAAGAGCAGATGCTTGAACTGAAATAACTTTATTTTGGGGGGTTACTTCGCTGACCTTTAGCGCAGGGCTTCCTTTCCCTTTCCCCTCCTCCGCCAGTACCAATCCAACTCCCCATCTTTCTCCTCGTTTTTCCTCTTTTTCTTTTTCTCTCCCTGTCGCCGCTGTCTCCGCGTCCTTCCCCTCCGTCGCCGCCCAGGGCGCCGAGCCAGACTATGGGTCCCAGGTGGGGGCTGAGCGGCGGCAGCAGCGCGGGCGGTCTAGTCACAGTGCGCACTGCAGCGGGGATGGAGGGGCTCAGTTGGCTGGTGGTTTTCTCTTGACATGGCTCCTGCCCGTGCTACGAGCAGCGCCCCCGCCGCCGCCGCCTCTTCCGCCGCCGCCACCGCTCCGCCCGCAGGCTGCGGCTAGAGGGCCCAAACCCCGCCCGAGAGTCGGTCCGTGAGTCCCGGGCTTCGCGGGGACAGGGAGGGGATTTCCCCGTCACCCACCCCGCCCTAACTGCCTCAATTCCACCCCCTGCCCCTCGGGAAACAAACTAACGACCCCACCCTAAACAATCCAAACTCTGGAAACATGGTCTGTT
>NW_016807229.1:0-2523 GCF_001698545.2 Rhinopithecus bieti | reverse complement strand
TTTCAAAAAGAACCTCAATATTTAAGTAATAATTATGTTTGTTGTGTAGATTAATCAACTCTGCATTTTCACTCATTTATACTAGAATTGCAGAATCACTTATAATCAATTTTGGGCCACGATTAATTGATGGTAGACTCCACTATATTTTTATCTTTAAGTTTATCTGACTTCTACCTTCATACAGCTGATAGCCTTTAAAGAATTAATGCACAGGACTTCTATTTAAAATAGTAGCAGTAAATCAAAGCATCTTTTTGAAATCCAAAGAACTATAATCTTTCTGAAATCCAAAGAATTATCATAAAATGTTTGCAGCTTGCACTGTGCACCTGGAAAAGCTGCAGACACTCCACACCAGCCCATGAAAGCAGCCAGGAGGGAGGCTGTACATGGGCAGAGCTGCCCAAGTCACATGGGCAGAGCTGCCCAAGGTCATGGGAACCCACCTCTTCTTGCATCTGCATAACCTGGATGTGAGACACGGAGTCAAAGGAGATGATTTTGGAGCTTTAAGATTTAATGACTGCCCTATTGGATTTTGGACTTGTATGGGGCTGGAAACCCCTTTGTTTTGACCAATTTATCCCATTTGGAATGGGTGTGTATTTACCCAATGTCTGTATCCCCATTGTATGTAGGAAACAACTAACTTGCTTTTGATTTCACAGGCTCATAGGCAGAAGGAACTCACCTTGTCTCAGATGAGACTTTGGACTTGGACTTTTGAGTTAATGCTGGAATGAGTTAAGCCTTTGGGGGACTTTTGGGAAGGCATGATTGTGTTTTGAAATATGAGGACATGAGATTTGGGAGGGGCCAGGGGCAGAATGATATAGTTTGGCTGTGTCCCCACTGAAATCTCATCTTGGATTGTAGTTTCCATAGTCACCACATGTCATGGGAGGGACCCAGTGAGTGGCAGCTGAATCATGGGGGGTGGTTACCTCCATGCTGTTCTTGTGATAGTGAGTTCTCACGAGATCTGACGGTTTTATAAGGGACTTCTTCTCCCCTATACTCTGCACTTCTCCTTGCTGCCACCAGGTGAAGAAGGACTTGTTTGCTCCCCCTTCCATCATGATCGTAAGTTTCCTGAGGCCTCCCAGCCCTGTGGAACTGTGAGTGAATTAAATGTCTTTTCTTTATAAATTACCCAGTCTTGAGTATGTCTTTATTAGCCCCATGACAACAGATTAATATATTACCATTCATCCCTTAGGCCCTCCTCTGAGCTCTTATCTCGATTTTCTGTATTCAATGACAACAAGCAGAGTACCCATAGAGCAGCAGTTCCCAAACTTTTTGACACCAGGGACTGAAAGACAATTTTTCCACAAACTGGGGGTGGCAGATGGTTTGGGGATGATTCAAACATATTACATTTATTGTGCACTTTATTTCTATTATTATTACATCTAATATATAATAATTACACAACTCACCATAATGTAGGATCAGCGAGAGCCCTGAGCTAGCTTTCCTGCAACTAGACAGTTCCATCTGCGGGTAACAGGAGACAGTGACAGATCATCAGGCATAAGATTCTCATAAGGAGTGCACAACCTAGATCCCTTGCGTGCGCAGTTTACAATAGGGTTCTTGCTCTTATGAGAATCTAATGTGGCTGCTCATCTGACAGGAGGCGGTGCTCAGGTGGTAACGTGAGTGATGGAGAGAGGCCGTAAATATAGATGACGCTTTACTCGCTTGTCCTCCCCTCACTTCCTACTTTGCGGCTCAGTTTCTAACAGGCCATGGACTGGTAGTGGTCTGTGGCCTGGGGGTTGGGGACTCCCACCATAGAGGATTATGCAGGAAACTTATGGCCAAGCCTGAGTGGCTCACATGGTGCCAACATTACTATAAGGGAAATAGGAAAATATCACCTTGCTCAGCACTCACTGAGATGAATCTGTATAACTGAACCATGAGATAGTTTCTATTTCACGTGTAACAACCACCGGGCCCAGCCTACTGGAGAATATGCATATCTTTGTAAATATGGTACTTTGTGTATTTATTTTTGCACCCATTGTTAAATTAGTATAAACTTTGACAAGCAATTCAAACTACCTATTTATAAAATATGTTCATTAACAATTTTACCTTTAGAAAACACTACAATCCCCATGTATAATTTAGTTTGAAACCTTAGATCCTCATATACTCAGTGAAGCAAATTTTATATCCCAGACCTCAATATAAAAGTGACTGTTTGCTTATTATGTAAATTATATGTAAGAAATTGTACAATTTGCTACTTTGAAGATGTAATGTATTTGCCAGGTAAGATAAACTTACCATGGCCAGGCGCAGTGGCTCACACCTGTAATCCCAGCACTTTGGGAGGCCAGAGTGGGTGGATCAACTGAGGTCAGGAGTTTGAGACCAGCCTGGCCAACATGATGAAGCCCCATTTCTACTAAAAAATACAAAAATTAGCCAGGTGTGGTGGTTCACACCTATAGTCCCAGCTACTTGGGAGGCTGAGGTGGGAGAATCGCTTGAACCCAGGAGGTG
>NW_016807228.1:0-712 GCF_001698545.2 Rhinopithecus bieti | reverse complement strand
CACAAAACTAGAGAGATGCTTCTTGAGAAACTGCTTTATGATATGTGAATTCATCTCACAAAGTTACACAATTCTTTTCATGGAGCAGTTTGGTAGCACTGTTTTTGGGGATTCTGAGAATGGATATTTTGGTTCAAACTGAAGCCTATGGTGAAAAAGGAAATAATCTCAGATAAAACCAGAAAGAAACTTTCTGAGAAACTGCATTGTGATGTGTGAATTCATCTCACAGAGTTACATTGCTCTTGGCATTGAATAGTTTGGTTAGACTGTTTTCTTGGAATCTGCAATCTGATATTTTGCAGCACATTGAAGCTTATGGAGACAAAGGAAATATCCTCATATTAAAACTAGAAAGAAACTTGCTGAGAAACTGTTCTGTGCTTTGTCAATACATCTCACAGAGTTACATGATTCCTTTCATGGATCAGTTTGGTAGCATTGTTTTTGGTGAATCTGAGGAAGGATATTTTGGATCTCATTGAAGCCAAAGGTGACAAAGGAAACATCTTTAGATAAAAACTAGAAAGAAACTTTCTGAGAAAGTTGTTTGTGATGTGTGAATTCATCTAACTGAGCTACACCTTTCCTTTCATGGAGCAGTTTGCTGACACTGTTTTCGTGGAATCTGCAAAGGGACATTTGGGAGCGTAATGAGGCCTATAGTGAAAAAGGAAACATCCTCAGAAAAAAACTAGAAAGAAGCTCTCTG
>NW_016807227.1:0-1089 GCF_001698545.2 Rhinopithecus bieti | reverse complement strand
TTCAATGTGCTCCTAAATATCCCATTGCAGGTTTCAAGAAAACTGTGTTAGCAAACTGCTCAATGAAAAGAAGACTGTAACTCCATGAGATGAATTTACACATCACAAAGCAGTTTCTGAGAAATCTTCTTTCTAGTTTTTATATGAGGATACTTCCTTTTCACCATTGGCCTCAAAGCACTCACAAATATTCCTTTGCAGATTCCAAAAAAACAGTGCTAGCACACGGCTGAAGGAAAAGAAAGGTACTACTCTGTGAGATGAATTCACAAATCACAAAACAATTTCTCAGAAAGCTTCTTTTGGTTTTGTGAGAGGATATTTTCCTAGTTATCATAGGCTTCAGTGTGCTCCCAAATATCCTATTGCAGATTCCACAAAACAGCGTTATCAAACAGCTCAATTAAAATAACAGCATAACTCTGTGAGATGAATTCACACATGATAAACTAGTTTCTCAGAAATCTTCTTTCTAGTTTTTAATTGAGGTTATTCCCTTTGCCACCATAGGCTTCAGTGTGACCCAAAATATCTCTACTCAGACTCCCCAAAAACAGTGCTACCAAACTGTTCCATGAAAAGAATGGTGTAACTATGTGAGATGAATTCACATGTCACAAAGATGCTTCTCAGAAAATTTCTTTCTAGTTTTTATCTGAGGATATTTGCTTTTTCAGAATTTTAATCAATGCACTCCCCAATATCCCATAGCACATTAAATGAAAAAAGTGTTACCAAACTTTTCAATGAAAACAATGGTGTAACTCTGTGAGATGAATTCACACATCACAAAGCAGTTTCACAGACAGCAACTTTTTGGACTTTTATCTGGATATTTCCTTTGTCTCCATAGGCTTCAATGCAGTCTGAGATATACTATTGCAGATTACATGAAAACAGTGTTATCAAACTGGTCAATGAAAAGAATGGTGAAACTGTAAGATGAATTCACACATCACAAAACTGTTTCTCAGAAAACTTCTTTCTAGTTTTTATATGAGGATATTTCCTTTTAAACCACAGGCTTCAATGTGCTCCCAAATATCCCTTCTCAGACACCACAAAAACAGTGATGCCAAAATACTCCCT
>NW_016807226.1:0-2826 GCF_001698545.2 Rhinopithecus bieti | reverse complement strand
GTCTCGCTCTGTAGCCCACGCTGGAGTGCAGTGGCCGATCTCAGCTCACTGCAACCTCCACCTCCGGGTCCTGGTTCAAGCAATTCTCCTGCCTCAGCCTCCCGAATAGCTGAGATTACAGGCATGCACCACCATGCCCAGCTAATATTTGTTTTTTATTTTTTCTTGAGACAGAGTCTTGCTCTGTCACCCATGACGGAGTCCAGTGGCACGATCTCGACTCATTGCAATCTCCACCTCCTGGGTTCAAGTTATTCTCCTGCCTTGGCCTCCTGAGTAGCTGGGACTACAGGTGCCTGCCACTACGCCTGGCTAATTTTTGTATTTTTAGTAGAGACGGGGTTTCACCATGTTGGCCAGTTTGGTCTTGAACTACTGACCTCATGCTCCGCCCGCCTCGTTCTTCCTACTATGTCTGAGTGTTTTTTTTTTTTTTGGAGACGGAGTCTCACTCCATCACCCAGGCTAGAGGGAGTGCAATGGCGCGATCTTGGCTCACTGCAACCTCCACCTCCTGGGTTCAAGCAATTCTCCCGCCTCAGCCTCCTGAGTAGCTGGGACTACAGGCGCCCACCACCACACCTGGCTAATTTTTGTATTTTTAGTAGGGATGAGGTTTCACTATGTTGGCCAGGCTGGTCTTGAACTCCTGACCTCGTGATCTGCCCGCGTCGGCCCCCCAAAGTGTTGGGATTACAGGCGGGAGCCACCGTGTCCGGCCACTATGCCCTACTTCTACACAAGGTGATAAGCAAGACTGGGTGCTTCCTCTTTTGGTACCAGCGGAAAAAGCAAACTACTATACAGGGCTTTTCCTCGGTACATGCAATACAAACTCTCACCCTGGCCCCAAACTAACCATAACAAAACCTAAGCTGCTTTTCTTACTCTCTCAGACGACTTTTCGCCTGTTTGAGAGTCCTGCCCTGCTCTCCCCAAAGACCAATTATGGAAGTAATAAACACTTTCTATTATCTTGATATATAATTAGCATCATTAATCTCAACATCTGGCTCAAACTTGTGGCTGGGGACCACCTGCCTCTGCAGATGACCATAACAGCTGTAGAAAGGTAGAATGGTGTAAACATTGCAATATACTTTATTTTCAATTGACAAATCCTGCAAATCTTTTCATATCAATAAATGCTGCCCCTTATTTTTAAGTGTGTATGAGGTTATTTATCCAAACCTTTCTAAATAGACACTTGAGTTATTTCTAATCTTTTGCTATCACAACTGTGAAATAAAACTCATACCGTCATTTCACAGAACAATTGTTCCTTTCCACTTTTATGGTGCTTGAAATATATTGAAAATGAAAAAATACACACACACGCACACACAAAGCACACATGCACACATACACATCTAAAAGATAGGGTCTTGCTCTATCACCCAGGCTGAAGTGCAGTGGCATGACCATATCTCACTGCAGCCTTAAACTCCTAGGCTCAAGCAATCCTCCTGCCTCAGCCTCAGGAGTAGCTAGGAGTATAAGTGCGTACCACTATGTCTGGCTAATTTTTAAAAATTTTTGTAGAGACAGTGTCTCTCTATTTTACCCAGGTTAGGCTCTAACACTTGGCTCCAAGCACCAAGCAATCCTTCTGCCTAGGACTCCCAAAGTGGTGGGATTATAAGCATGAACCATGTGTCCAGTCTGAAAATAAAAATATATCAAAACTTCTGGAATGCAGTGGAAGTATTGCTTAGAAATCACAATGTTGAATGTATACATTACAAACAAATAAAATTATACACCCAATGATGTAATCTACTTTAGGTCACTAAAGAAAAAAGATCATGGCCGGGCGCCGTGGCTCACGTCTGTAATCCCAGCACTTTGGGAGGCCGAGGCGGGCGGATCATGAGGTCAGGAGATCAAGACCATCCTGGCTAACACAGTGAAACCCCGTCTCTACTAAAAATACAAAAAAATTAGCCAGGCATGGTGGTGGGCACCTGTAGTCCTGGCTACTCGGGAGGCTGAGGCAAGAGAATGGTGTGAACCCAGGAGGCAGAACTTGCAGTGAGCCAAGATCACACCATTGCACTCCAGCCTGGGCAACAGAACGAGACTTCTTCTCAAAAAATAACAAAAAGAAAAAAGAACAATATAAACCAAATTCACTCAAAAGAAATAAAAACAAGATGACAAGTCAATGGCACTGAAAACAGAAAATCAACAGAAGAACTCAATAGAACAATAGCTGTTTCTTCATAAAGATCAACAAAATTGGTAACTATCAGCCAGGCTAACAGAGAAAAAAAGAAATCACACAAATTACTATAAGGTGAGTACAAAAGTAATGGCAGTTTTTGCATTCTTGGAATTTGCTGTTTGATATTGGAATACCCTCTGAAATAACTGTGGTTATGTTATACATCATTTTAATGGGCATTTCTTGACCTTTTTTTTTTTTTGCTAATGACTTATTACTTATTTATTTTAGACTATGGAAATGATGTCAGACAAAAAGACAAATTCAAGCGACTTTCTTATTCGAGTTCAAAATAGGTCCTAAAGCAGGGGAGACAACTCACAACATCAACGCATTTGGCCCAGGAACTGGTAATTAATGTGCAGCGCCAAGGTTCAAGAAGTTTTGTAAAGGAGGCGAGAGCCTTGAAGATGAGGAGCGTAGTGGGCAGCCACCGGAAGTTGATAATGACCAATTGAGAGCAACCACTGAATTCGATCCTCTTACAGCCACATGAGAAGTTGGTGAAGAACTGAATGTTGACCATTCTATGGTCATCTGGCATTTGAAGCCAATTGGAAAGTTGAAAAAGCTTGATAAGTGGGTGCCTCATGAGCTGACCA
>NW_016807225.1:5947223-5954489 GCF_001698545.2 Rhinopithecus bieti | reverse complement strand
AAAAGAAAAAAGAAAAGAAAAGACAAGACAAGACAATTCTAAACGGTCACTCATCATTTCTATCTACCATATACATCTGAAAATACTCTTATGTGTTTTTAATCTATTGCCCAAATCCAACCTTTGTTCTGCCAGGACTCTAAATACAAATGTTATTCTGCATCTTTCTAAAATAATGGCATATGCCATTCAACCCAGTAATCTGGTCAAAGTTATCGTGCCTGATGGAACTGCATTAATTTGCTGGGGATAAAGCCCAATTTAGCAGCAGCTGTGGGACTGATGAACTCAGCATTGCTTGTATCCTTGTACATGGTGCCTGGATCTGATTTACTGGCATCTGTGTCACATAATCTTCCCTTTGTTTTATAATTATGTAAAGATCATTTCTAAGAATCATGTTCCTATGAAACATAGGTTCCAATTTCTAGTTGGGTCCTATTGGAAGGCAAGTTATTTAGCAAACCGATGTTGATATTGTCTATGTCTAATCATTTTTTTTTCTGCTGAATTTAACATTTAGGTTAATATATATTTATTTCCCTGCAACAATTGAACAATTAAACTGACAATTTTATTTGTTTATTGAGATCAACCAGTACTGTTCCAAATAGGCTAAACTGGAGGAGAGATGAATGACTCTCAACATAATTACGTAGCCAAAATAAAAGCTATTTTGTTTATTGTATTTTTTTTAAAGTAGAATTAATAGTGTAAAAGATACACTGCCGGCCTCAAGAGTCTTACATGTGTAAAAGCACTTAAAGTAAATTATAACAAGAGTGGAAAGTTGTAGATTGCAGCCATGTTGTCTAGTGTTATTAGTCCTCCCATTCCATTCTCCTGGATTCTTGATATCTACAACCCAAGTAAAAACACAGTGTTCCCTTATATCTGGTCATTGCTCTCAATGTCATCAATCAATATCAACCATTTTATTATGTTAAACATTTCAGTTATCGGTCATTCCTTTTTCATTCTATTTAGCCTATCACCCAGGCTGGAGTGCCGTGGCACGATTTCAGCTCGCTGCAACCTCTGCCTCCTGGGTTCAAGTGATTCTCCTGCCTCAACCTCTCAAGTAGCTGGGATTACAGGCATGCACCACCACACTGGGCTAATTTTTGTATTTTTTGTAGAGACGGGGTGTCACCATGTTGACCAGGCTGGTCTCAAATTCCTGACCTCAAATGATCCGCCCACGTTGGCCTCCCAAATTGCTGGAATTACAAGCATGAGCCACCATGCCCAGCAGACAAACTTTTTAATCAATTGTTTGGTCAGGGACAGAGGAGGTAAGAAAGCATTCTATTTATAACAAGCAATGAAGTCAGCTGGACTCAGCATTAACTAATTCTGATAAAACTTAGGGGGTTGGAAGTGAAAAGCTGGAAGAAAAGAAAAGTGGGTTGAGGATAGCTTACTGATGCCCCAGTAAAACAGCTCTAGCTACCACAGTTTATTAAATACATGTGTGCATTATGGTTTGTCTTAGAGGTGAAGAGAGTAAATGGCTCCTTTCCCAGAATGTTGTTAACACTTTCAGCCCCAATGATTTCATTTAACATATTATTTCTTCAAAGTAATATCTCTGTACTTGAATTACCCTTCAGAGAAAAACTACCCTGCCTTCATCATAGCTATCAACTTTAATCACATATACACAGGTGATTCCTCTTCCTCATTCATATTTAAAGGACTAGGGTTTGCATGATATTCTTTTCTATATTCTACAATAGTCCAAATACATGTGAAAATCACTACCATTCATTGAGCAACAACTATTGCACAGATTTTTCACACATTATCTTAATCCTCATAACAAGTTATGCCTCCATTTTATAAACGAGGACACTGAGGTTCAAAAAGATTAGGTAAATTTGCTAAGGTCACACCAGTTGATAAGAGCATAGCCTAATTAATGTTTCTCCTACCCTTTTAATCTCTTGCCTCCTATGTTTACCTCAGAAAAATAATTTAGCCATACTCAGATTGTTTATCTGAAATCTATGTGACCATTTTTAAAGAATAAATAAACAAAAGCTCCATAAGGTCTTTTACCTCCAAAGTTTGCTCAGCCACATCTTAAGGCACGAGTTATTATTGAGCATCCATCTTTCAGCATAAAGTCTGTCTGAGGGCCAAGGTTACACTTTCACCTCTTTAACACTGGCACACAGTAGATGCTTAATAAATGTGTATAGAATGAATAGATATTGGAATAACTTTCCATGATAAGAAAAAGAGCAGTGCTCTATAAATGTTACAGATGGTTGGGCATGGTGGCTCAGGCCTGTTATCCCAGCACTTTGGGAGGCTGAGGCAGGTGAACCACCTGAGGTCAGGAGTTCAAGACCAGCCTGCTCAACATGGTGAAACCCCGTCTCTACTAAAAATACAAAAATTAGCCAGGTGTGGTGGCACACATCTATAATCTCAGCTACTTGGGAGGCTGAGGCAGGAGAATTGCTTGAACCTTGGAGGCAGAGGTTACAATGAGCTAAGATCACACCACTGTACTCCAGCATGGGTGACAGAGCAAAAAAAAAAAAAAAAAAAAAAAATTAAAGAATAAATGTTACAGATGTTTGCTCTAATAAAGAGTAACTCCTATGAAATTAATATAGTAGGACAAAATAGAAAAACCTATATTATATGTAGAAATCTAGACCTCAACAGGAAGCCAGCCCATACACTGCACTATGATGCTAATTATTAGAGCAAATGACTACTCTAAAATGCATTGCATCTGCTTTCCCACATTCTGTACCCAGAAGGAAACTACGCAGAAAATAACTCTGTAGGGAATCACCTTTGCAAGCCAGTTACTTAAAATTTGACAAGAACAGTCACCCCTACCCTTACTCTGAAGGTGACTTCCACAGAGCAGAAAAATGGGAAAATACTTTATTTCTTTATAAAACAATCAGAACTTAGTGAGAACAGATATGCATTGAAAGAATTGTCTTTGCTACCTAAAACCAAAATACTTGGAAGGTGGAAACAGGCATTTGACATTTTCGATTATGGAAACTAATACAAATGTTATCCCATTGAGGCTACACGATTATGAAAAGAATTATGCTACAAACATATGTAGTTATTTAACTTGAGGCCACAAATCAATGTGGCATATTAAATGTACATTAATATATTACGGGAATTGTAACCGGAGCTTCCTCCCATCTCCCATTAACTTCCTGCATCAAAATGAACATTTTTCCCTTTGTCCTAGTTGATGAAATTAACAACCTAATTTTTTCTCTTTTAAGTCACTTCTTTAAGGATATGAGGATAAGGCAGAGGGTCAGGAGAGTTAGTAGTGGTTTAGCCTTTCCAAGGATGTGATAGTCAAAAACAATTCAGCAAGGAGAACAGGGGGAGGGCTTTGAGACGAGGCTAAGTAAAATAACCTTAGCAGAAACAATCTGACACCAAACACGCCCCACAGGTACCACCACTTCTTTTAGGACACTTTTGTTTTGTTTTGCTTTGTTTTTGAGACGGAGTCTGGCTCTGTCGCCCAGGCTGGAGTGCAGTGGCGCCATCTCGGCTCACTGCAAGCTCCGCCTCCCAGGTTCACGCCATTCTCCTGCCTCAGCTACAAGCGCCCGCCACTGCGCCCGGCTAATTTTGTTTCTGTATTTTTAGTAGAGACGGGGTTTCACCGTGTTAGCCAGGATAGTCTCGATCTCCTGACCTCGTGATCGCCCGCCTTTGCCTCCCAAAGTCCCAAAGTGCTGGGATTACAGGCGTGAGCCACCATACCTGGCCAGGACATTTTCTTTTGATAGCCTTGAGCTCTGTGTTCTCAGCCTAATTTGAACATTCAGGGACAATATTGCCCATTGTTTTGGTTTTGGTGTAATCTGAAGGAACTATCAAGGCTTAGCCTGCAGGAGATAAAAGGACTAGGACTCACCTCGCAGGAGCCTGTGTTCATTTTAAGAATAACTCATGTGCTGTGTGTAGTAGATGCCACAAGAATGATTACACAGTCTCCTGTGTATCTGAGACCTGAGCAAACACTTCAAAACCAAGGTGCAAACTAACTTGAAAGCCCACTGCTTGATATTACTAACCTCCAGCCCTTGCTAGCGTGGCAGCTATGTTCCTACGCTCACAGAGCAAAAGAAGGAGCAAGGAACAGAGAGGAAAGGGGAAGAAATTCCACCAAAATCACATGCCAATAAACAACTTAAACCGGAAAATCCTAAAGCACACAAGTGAAAAGCATCACGTGTCAATTCTATGACTGGCATTTATATCTACAGTCACATATTGGGCTGAAATGGTCATTTCTTCTTTTCTGAATCCTTCTAAAGATATATATATATGTGTGTGTATGTATATGTATATATACACGTATATATGTGTATATATGTATATATAAATATATGTGTGTATATATACATATATATATGTATCTATATAACCAGTTTATTTTCTTTTCCTTCAATCCTGGAAATAAAGGAAGAGCAGTTGTCAGAAATATCAAGCTGAGAAAATTGGACCTGATCTAATGGCTTTGGGGGAGAGTGCTTTGAAGCTCTGAAGAGTCTTGATAGTCTTTTTGCCTGCCCTTCTTGAAGAAGCCCTTAAGTGGGTCACCTGGAAGTCAATAGTAAATACTGAAAGGAGTGTGTGCTTTCCAGGACGTGAAACTTTCAGTGCTTAAATTGGGACAGTCCCAGGAAAACTTAAATGATTGGCCACCCTGAGACTGACCAAATCAAACCCAAATCAAATGGCATTAGTTGATAACAGTGTTGATTTGATTTGCTTTGATAAATGAACAGAAGTTAACATTTTCCTTACTTTTTTTTTTTTTTTTTTTTTTTTTTGAGACGGAGTCCCGCTCTGTCGCCCAGGTTGGAGTGCAGTGGCCAGATCTCAGCTCACTGCAAGCTCCGCCTCCCGGGTTCACGCCATTCTCTTGCCTCAGCCTCCTGAGTAGCTGGGACTACAGGCGCCCGCCACCTCGCCTGGCTAGTTTTTTTTGTATTTTTTAGTAGAGACGGGGTTTCACCATGTTAGCCAGGATGGTCTCGATCTCCTAATCTCGTGATCCGCCCGCCTCGGCCTCCCAAAGTGCTGGGATTACAGGCTTGAGCCACCGCGCCCGGCCTTTCCTTACTTTTTAAAAAAAGAAGTTTATAATAAATTATGAATACTGTGAAAATAGACTTACTCATATTTTAATTCACTACTTTTACTTGGTCATTTGGTACACAGAAGAGAAAATAATGATGGAGAGTATAGATCACATGGTTTTCTGTTGAAATGTCTAATATTATTTAATACAAATATTTATAATATCCCATTTATAGTGTTCCCCATAAGTCACAAACTCTATTAGAATCAGCCATATTAAACATCACAGCCACATGCACTTAGGGATGAACACATTTTATATCTTTCAACACATTCATTTATTAAATTGAACATATCAGGCTGGGCTCAGTGGCTCACGTCTCTAATCCCAGCACTTTGGGAGGATGAGGTGGGCAGATCACTTGAGGTGAGGAGTTCGAGACCACCCTGGCCAACAAAGTGAAACTCTGCCTCTACTAAAATACAAAAATTAGCTAGGCCTGGTGGCATGTACCTGTAGTCCCAGCTACTCCAGAAGCTGAGGCAGGAGAATCACTTGAACCGTGGGAGGTGGAGGTTACAGTGAGCCAAGATCTCATCACTGCACTTCAGCCTGGGCAACAGAGCCAGACTCCATTTCAAAAAAAAAAAAAAAGAGAGAAAAAAAGTATAGTGAATATATCAGCAGGAGCTTTAGTTAAATGGGGAGGCAGTGGAGCGGGAGGTGAAGGTAGAATAGACTACCACAATAGGCACAGCAACCAGAAACTGCTTTATGCATAAGACACATAGAGAGATGCTAGTAAATTTGTTCCTATTAATAGTGTTTTACCTTCTGCAATTATCTTTAAATGTGGTGAGACTGTGGATGAATTTTAAACATAAACACTCCTTTGAACACGATTTCAGAGGCACAAGGATGCAGCATGAAGACATGACACCAATGGCTAAACCAGGAGCTGGGGGGAAGTTGCTCATTCCAGGAAAAGCAAGAGTTTAAGGACAACACAGCAGGCTGCATTAAAAAACAGTCACAATCAAGCTCTCCGAGTTCCCATAACGAGGAGCTACGCCTGCATAAATAACACACCCCCACACATACTCCGAACAAAAGACAGCAAGAGAAACTAAGTGTTAAGGCGACCTTTTTCTTGAAACAGTAGGAGGCAGCAAAGAAGGCTAGTTTTAATCAGGCCACCTGGTTTTAGATTAGGATAATTTAACAAAAAGAATAGATTTCACCTAATTTAGTATTTTAAAAAACACTCTTCTCTATTGTTAGACTACTTTGCTATGAAAAAAAATACAAAACTAATTTTGACTAATAGGAAGAAAAATATTAGCAGAACACTTCACAAATAATATTCTAATAATTATTGAATTTCATTTTCCCTATTCTAATGGAGACTTCATATTATATAACACATATAAATTATATCATATGTAAAGGAAAATACTTTTATTTATGCTACAATCTCTGACCTCAAGGGTTTCTTTACTCAGATTTGTGTGGGAGATTTTAGCTGCTGTGTAAGTTTCTAACTAGTTAAGAGATGAAATAGAAAAGATATGTTTGAGGTTGAGATAGGATCAGCTAAGTCTTGACTGAACAGAACAGAAAGGAACATTTAATAAAAAAGGATGAAAGGGCAGAAGATACCAGAGAATGTAAAAGTAAAATAACAGTATCATAAATAGAAGCCAAGAAAATCATTAATATTTATTGTTTATTTCGTCTTTGGCACTGTGGAAAAAAAAAAAAAAACTTTCAATAAAAGCCATAAGAATAAAAAGAAACATAGTGGATAATTATTGACTGCTAGAGTGACCAACTGTCATCCCACTTTGACCAGACTGAGGGGTCTCACAAAATGGAGATCACTCAGCACTAAAACTTGGAGACTTGTTTGGAGTTGCTGCAAGGGTGAAATAGGTTAATAAGCACAAAATGTGGAGTCGAGGAGCAATTTTTGAGCTTTATAATCCCTGCTCCTGAGTTTACTTTGTGTCTACTCTAACTAGGGTTATAATTAGGATCATAACTAGGCATAGGGTAACATGGCATGCAGTGGAAAATAAGTCAATTGGGGGAGTTGGGAGATGTGAAGGAAGGGTTGGAGGCATAGAGAAAGGAAGGAAGGGAGGAAGGAGGGAGGGGGGAAGGGAGGAAGG
>NW_016807225.1:5937988-5945481 GCF_001698545.2 Rhinopithecus bieti | reverse complement strand
AAAAAAAAAAAAAAAAAAAAAAAAAACTGCTTAACCTGCTAAGAATACTCTTCCAAGAAAAAAAAAAATCTATTGAATGAATTTTCAGAAAGTGTGATTATTATAATATATTATTTGTCAGCCCTCTGAGCCCAAGCCAAGCCATCGCATCCCCTGTGACTTACACATATAAGCCCAGATGGCCTGAAGTAACTGAAGAATCACAAAAGAAGTGACAATGCCCTGCCCCTGCCTTAACCGATGACATTCCACCACAAAAGAAGTGAAAATGGCTGGTCCTTGCCTTAAGTGATGACATTACCTTGTGAAATTCCTTTTCCTGGCTCATCCTGGCTCAAAAGCTCCCCACTGAGCACCTTGTGACCCCACTCCTGCCCGCCAGGGAACAACCCCCCTTTGGCTGTAATTTTCCTTTCCCTACCCAAATCCTATAAAACAGCCCTACCCTTATCTCCCTTCCCTGACTCTCTTTTGGCACTCAGTCCACCTGTACCCAGGTGATTAAAAAGCTTTATTGCTCACACAAAGCCTGTTTGGTGGTCTCTTCACAGGGACGTGCATGACATTATTTAAAATAAATTAGTATTGAAATATTTGATTCCAAATATTGCATAACATAGAGAAAAAATAGCTACTTTTACTTAATACTTGCCAAGAAACAACATTCAATTATCCTTTCAATTATCCTTCACAACAATCCTTTTAAGGTATGTCATGCTATTCCCACTTTACAGGTGACAAAATCAAGTTTAATAAGTGATGGTGTTGGAAGCTGAATAAACATTTTGATCTTAGAGGAAGTTTACAAGTTAAATACACAGACTCTGGAATTGAATTGTCTGAAGCCAAAGTTTGAGCTTCTGAACTGGGGTAAATTGTTAACTACACTCTCATCCTTAGTTACTTCATTTGTAAAATGGAAAAAAAGAGTAGGGTCCACTTCAAAGGATTGTTTTTAAATCTATGCAGAGCACTTAGAAGAGTTCATGGATCAGAGTCAGCATCAGACGTATCTCAGCTGTTATTACGATTTGACTAGCTCTGAAATCTTGGCTTCTAACGTCAATTAATTTTTATTCTGTTTTAAACCTTCTTTCCAGAAGACAAACATTCTTTGGCCACTATATAACCAAGTAAAGGGCGTAGAATTCTTTTAACATGAGCTTCTCAAATCCATATAATGCCTCCACATACTATATAATGCTTCCACATACATTATCTTAATTGATCTGGATTCTGCCGACAGCTGTGCAACTATGAGAACCAGTAAGACCTTGGTTCTGGAATCTCAGGTTCAAGATTCTATAAGCTTTCTCCTAATAGAAGATCCTAGGGTTTATTCTTCAGTTCTGTCTAACATAACACAAAATAACTGGATGGAAGAACGTAACATTTAGCTACACATCCAGATGTTTCGGTCAGTGTGAGGCCAAACATCTGGATGATTAGCCGGATGCTGTATTGGTTTTTTTCACCCTGACATTGGGCAATGTGTCAAATATGATTGATGTGAAACAGAAGAAAGGAAAGCATACAGAAGGAGCTGTTAACAAGAGAAATACTTTGCTAAATAAAAGATGGCATGGACTTTGCTATCATCACCTACTCCAGCAATTTATTTGCAACCAACATCAATAGCCCTACTGGGGAATACAATCTTGCTTAACTTGTTCTACCACTTTGACACTTCTAACTCAGAAATGTAATTTAAAATAAAGATTCATGGAGCTAATATCCTTCTTGCTTCAGACTTTTAAAGCGCCTATTGTTCTCACAGCTTGGAGGGGGGTGAAAGTCTGCATGCATAAATGAACACATAGATGATATACTGCTTGATATAAATACTGCCCAGCATTGAGATACCAATGCCTGTAGAATACAAAGTTAAAATATGCACTCTGCATGAAATGCCTTATGATTAAAAGAAGTCATGATGGGTGCTTTTACTATAAACTTAGATAAACTGTGATTTCTGCAGGGAGATGATAATAGAACTGATCACACCAACAGTTATCACGTTATTAAAGCTATAGCTAGTGAGCCCTTGCTCTGTTCCAGGCATTTTGCTACTTGTGTATATAATATTAACACTGTGAGGTAGGTGCTCTTAATATCCTCCTTTTGTAGATTAGGAAACTGAGGTTGATAGCTATTAAGTGACTTGCTTATTGTCATATCTACCATGACTGTGTATTTCCAATTGGCAGCTCATAAAAAGGTTCAATAAAGGACCAAGTATACACATAGGTTGAAAAGGAGTTGCATTTAATGTGAAAGAATCATAGAATTTTGAATCTGGAAGAGATCTTTAGAGAGCAGTTAATCCAATCCTGGCGTTTATAGATGATAAAACGAAGACGCATGGGGTCATGATTTGTCCAAGATTATACATTCTACCAGAAAAAGAATGAGAAACTCCCACCATGAGTATTATTTCTTTCTGCACAATTTCATAAACATCCAGTTAAATGCAAATGTCCTTTCTAGAAGGGAAGAGATTTATTATAACCTTTGTTACATTATCAGAGATTAGTTGGTCAGACAGACCAGGCAAGAAGGATTTGATGGAGAAATCTGATACTTTGGAGGCTGCAGAGAACATTAGTTGAAAGTATCAGCTTTTCTGCCAGTTCTAGGTTGGAGTCCTGCTTCTAGCATATACTGCTCTGTGTCTCTGGGGAAGTCATTTAACCACTTTAAGCCTCAGTTTCTTCTTCTGTAAACTGAGAATTATAATAGCATTAATTTCAAAGAGTTGATATGAGCATAACATTTATAAATAATTTTGTGTAACACGTGGTGTCTTATAAGCACTTAACACTCAACCTCATAACTGCTCCTGGAGATGAAGGCCTAGAAGGAGTTCCGAGTTGCTGTAAGACTGCATAAAAGGCCTGGAATGGAGCTCAGAGCTGGCCCTGATTGTAAACTCTAATACCTTACTCCTTATCAATACTTCATCGACTTCATATCCATAGGAGTCAAGAAAAGGGGTTTTTGATTGTCATCACTAAAAAACCTATGAAAACAAAACAGGCACCCTTTCCTCCAATGTGTGCTAAAGGCTGATTTGTTCTATGCCACACATGCTCCCAAACAGAGGGATGCAGAAGAGAGAGTTTATGGACTTCAATATAAAATGATAAACCTGATTAATCACCTTTTGTCCAAGTGTAAGCTAGTCCAGGATAAATCTCTATGATGCATTCACATTTTCATTTGATAATTCCAACACCAGAGTCCCACAGTAGAGTAGACACTACATGATTCAATTCTCTACAAATTTTAGTTCCTCACCCTTGGCTTACTTAACATTCAGAAACAGGCTTAACAAGGTCTGTGCCTTCTTCTTCTCAATACAATGAAAGTATGAAAGTTGGTTTCCTTTATTAAAAATATATATATGGAAATCAATTCTCTCAATCAGAGTGTACTTGAATGTTTGATTATAAAACGCTTTGATAGTACCCTGCTTAGGCCCTGAATTTCTTTAGATTCCACATTCTGACATTCCATGAAAATAGTTAATACAACTCTTATAGATTATAGTATTCTGACGTTTGGGGAAGCTTTCATATAATATGTTTAATTTTAATATGAAATGCTAGTCATAAGTTATGGGCTGTATTAGTTTGCTAATGATGCTGTAATAAGCTACCACAAATGCTATGGCTTAAACAATAGAAACTCATTGCCACCCAGTTCCAGAGGCCAGAAGTCCAAAATCAAGGTGTTGGCAAAAGTGGTTCCTTCTAAGAGCTGTTCTAGGCCTCTCTCCTTGGTTTGCCAATGGCATCTTCTCCCTGTGTCTCTTTGCATAATCTTCTTTCTATGTATGTCTGTATCAAAATTTCCTCTTCTAAGGACACTAGTCCTATCGGATTAGGGCCCACACTGATGACCTGATGTTAACTTGATTACCTCTGTTAAGACCCTGTCTCCAAACAGGTACTAGAGGTTAGGACTTCAACATATTATATATAATTTTTGAGGTACTAGAGGTTTTTTTGAGTATTAGAGGTTAGGACTTCAACATATTATATATAATATTGTCTTTGTGTGTGTGTGTGTGTGTGTGTGTGTGTGTGTGTATTTTTTTTTTCCCCAGGGAGGACGGAGGTGAAATACACAATTCAACCCATAACATGGGCTTTCAGAATAAAAAACTTAGAGGTATTTGCACTCCTTTCTTTTTACTTTTCTTTCTCTTCTTTTTTTCTCCTTAATGTCTAGTTGGTTTTCTGGAAACGGATTCATTTCCTCCTGCTTCCTGCTTCCACAGATACTCCCCTATATGGTGGTCACTAAAATTCTATCAATAATTACATAGATTTTCTCTTAGGATTCTGGAGACCTTACTTTTTGTAAGGTCTCTGTAAAATTTCTGTAAAATTTGAACTTTTTAGCATGTCCAGTTGGACACAGACACCTCTAGTTTGCTGGAGAACTTGTAGCACAGGAATTGGAATCTGGCTCAAACTAACCGCTGAAAAGGACGTGTATTCAGAAAAGTTCTATGTGTACTATGCACTAGGAAATCCATAAAGCAATTTACTTCTTTCACTTTTCATGGCAATCCATGCTAATTTAGGTAATGATAATTAATGATTTGCCACATCAAACAGTGGAAATAAATCCATAAAAAGTGACTTTATTGATCAACCATTTTCAATTAAATTAAAGGCAGCATTAAGCAACTCCATCAAGGGAGTTATAAAAGAACATTCTCTCCTAATGTTCTATGATAAAGGGGTGGATAAATCGCCCTGTGAAATGTGAGGAAATACATAGTGGAGCTAGGCGCAAAAATCTGCAGTAATTGATCATGCAGAAGTTTAAGCAATTCTATATACTTCTTGGTACAAACCCAGAAGTTACAATCACTTCCCAGTGATAACACTAAGGCCCGCTCATTTCCACATTGTGGCAATTGCCCTACTCTAATGAAAATTAAGAAGATTAGGCCAGGTGCGGTGGCTCACGCCTGTAATCCCAGCACTTTGGGAGCCCGAGGGGGGCGGATCATGGGGTCAGGAGATCAAGACCATCCTGGCTAACACAGTGAAACCCCGCTTCTACTAAAAATACAAAACGTTAGCCAGGCATGGTGGCGGGCACCTGTAGTTCCAGCTACTTGGGAGGCTGAGGCAGGAGAATGGCATGAACCCAGGAGGCAGAGCTTGCAGTGAGATGAGATCATGCCACTGCACTCCAGCCTGGGCAACAGAGCGAGACTCCATCTCAAAAAAAAAAAAAGAAGATTAACTATAGAACTAACTACCAAAAATGTACCTAATTTAAAAAATTTCAGCTCTCTGTTATCTACTCTATATCTAAATTAAAGTAAAATACCTGCCTGTGCTTTAACTGGTAATAAAACATTAAGGAGAAGAGAAAAGGCCTACTTACATCATATAGTTGAATAAGAGTCAACTAAATAATTACAAATCCAAGACTGCATTTTCTCATGGATGGGCAATTTCAATATACTGGAAAAAAACTTGTGGCTCTGTTAACAATGATGGAAATACTGCAGTAAATACCCTCTTGGCAGGATGCTGGCATTTGAAGGATTAATAGAAAAAGGAAGCACAAAGGTTATGTAAAGCTTAAAAAGCCATGAAAGAAGAAAATCTAATTAGAAAATTAAATATAAGGGTTTAATTCAAACTATATGCCTAGAAATGGGTTAGGTCTTGAGTGATAAAAATGTCATCGTCACTTCACTCTCAAAAGTGATTTGTGAATAGTCTTAGGAGAAAAGGGCCAAGAATGCTTTCCACGTATTTCTAAAACTTTTGGAGGTAGATGTCATATTTTTAGTGTGCATGAGTTCATCACCTTTTCCTATGAGCATTTCCGTGTCAATACCAAGATGGTTTCACCTGCTACTGAAAAGGGAAATGTTGGCTGGGCCTGGTGGCTCACGCCTGTAATCCCAGCACTTTGGGAGGCCGAGGCGGAGGGATCACCAGGTCAGGAAATCCAGACTATCCTGGATAACATCATGAAACCCCATCTCTACTAAAAATACAAAAAATTAGCCAGGTGTGGTGGCATGTGCCTGTACTCCCAGCTACTCGGGAGGTTGAGGCAGGAGAATCACTTGAACCCGGGAGGCGGAGGTTGCAGTGAGCTGAGATCACGCCACTGAACTCCAGCCCGGGTGACAGAGTGAGACTCTGTCTCACATACACACACACACACACAAGAAAAAAAAAAGTCGGGGTGGGAATGTTGTCTCATTCTAAAAATCATTTCACATAATTACTGAAAACTCTATGAAAGTGTCACTGAATAATCACTTTATCAGGCAGTTTAATGAGATCTTTCTGAAACTAGATCAAGTTAATACTTTGTCAAGACGTTCAGTATTATTTCTAGTTTTAATTTAATTTTTAAAAATTTCTCCAAATTAAAAAAAAGCTTATCTCAGATAATTAAAAAAATAATAATTACAGATAGTTTGAGTTATTTTTTAATTTCAAAGAAATTTAGTCTGTCTTTTCTTATCAGAGTATGGATAAGGGTCGGGGGAAAAGCATGACCACGCTCCCCCTGCCTCTCAGAGTCCATTCAAATATTATTTAACCTCAAGAATTTTGCTCCAATTCATGTAATGCCTCAAAATGTTCACCAAATAATTAAAACCTGAATGTTTTTACATACATGTCTAAAATTCTGTGGTATTTTCAGTGTATTAATTCGGTGCCATCTTCTGTTATTGAGAGCCTACGAGGTGCTATTTTAAGACATTGAGCCTGGGATGATAAACAAGACAGAAACACAGGCCTCATGAACTTGAAGTTGGAGAAGACATACTATCCATGTAAATAAGTTAACAAATAAGATCTTTTTGGATGGGGCAATCAAGCTAAAGCTCTTCACCAAGGCAAGCTGTAAGTGAACCCAGGATAATGAGAAGAAGCGATACACCTAAGCATACAGAAAAACCACGTTTCACACAGAAACAATGGCAAGTTCCAAGACATCTTCAAAGAACAGGAAAGTTAATGTGATCAGAGGGTAGTGACCCTAGGGGCAGAGGGGTAGCACACCAGATCTGAGATTTAGCAGTGATTACGTAAAGATTTCCAGACAATAAGAAAGAGTTTGGATTTTTAAGTGCACTGGGACATCAATGAACTGTTTTTTGTTTTGTTTTGTTTTGTTTTGTTTTGAGACGGATCTCGCTCTGTCGCCCAGGCTGGAGTGCAGCGCCCGATCTCAGCTCACTGCAAGCTCCGCCCCCCGGGTTCATGCCATTCTCCTGCCTCAGCCTCCCGAGTAGCTGGGACTACAGGGGCCCGCCACCTTGCCCGGCTAGTTTTTTGTATTTTTTAGTAGAGACGGGGTTTCACCGTGTTAGCTGGGGTGGTCTCGATCTCCTGACCTTGTGATCCACTCCTCTTGGCCTCCCAAAGTGCTGGGATTACAGGCTTGAGCCACCGTGCCCGGCAACTTTTTGTTTTTGAGGCAGGGTTTTGCTCTGT
>NW_016807225.1:5910741-5937771 GCF_001698545.2 Rhinopithecus bieti | reverse complement strand
TTTTTTTTTTTTTTTTTTTTTTTTTTGGCAAGATCATTTTATGATGCGCTCATATCTTATCTCACCTTATCTCACCTTATCTTATCTTACATTGCCTTATCTCATTTTTTAAGACAGAGTTTCACTCTTTTGGCCCAGGCTGGAGTGCAATAGTGTGATCTCTGCTCACTGCAACCTCCACCTCCTGGGTTCAGGTGATTCTCCTGCCTCAGCCTCCTGAGTAGCTGGGATTACAGGTGCCCGCTACCACATCCGGCTAATTTTCGTATTTTAGTAGATATGGGGTTTCACTATGTTGGCCAGGTTGATCTGGAACTCCTGCCCTCAGGTAATCCACCCTCCTCAGCCTCTCAAAGTGCTGGGATTATAGGTGTGAGCCACTGTGCCCGGCCGCTGTGTTTTACTCTGGTTGCCATAGGTAGGATAATAATAACTCTGGTTGCCATAGGTAGGATAAACCAGTACAAGGAAGGAAATTGATGCAGGAAGATCATTCAGGGGAATATAGTTGTGGTTTAGGTGAGAAATGATGGTGGCCTAAAGTAGGTTGATAGAGGCAGAATCAGAGATTGGAGATCAAATTTGAGGTTTGTTTTGGAGGTCAAACAGACATATCTTGTGTGTTAGGTCGTTTTTGTGGTGTCATAAAGAAACACCTGAGGTTGGGTAATTTATAAAGAAAAGAGGTTTAACTGATTCATGGATCTGCAGGATGTACAGGAAGCGTGTGCCGACATTTGCTCAGCTTCTGGTGAGGCCTTAGGAAACTTTCAATCGTGGCAGGAGGCAAAGGAGGGTATCATAAGGTGAGAGCAGGAGCAAAGACAGCAAAGGAGGGAGGTGCCACACACTTTTAAACAATCAAGTCTCATGTGAACTCAGAGGGAGAATTTACTTATTACCAAAGGGATGGTGCTAAACCATTCATGAGGGACCCACTGCTATGACCCAATCACCTCCCGCCAGGCTGCATCACCAACAATGGGGATTCTATTTCAACATGAGATTTGGAGGGGACAAGCACCCAAACTATATCATCCTGCTAAGACATGGCATTGAGAATCTAATTCTTATTAGTCTGGCTTTTCTCAAAGCCTCATCATAAACACCCCGAGGACAGGAGCTGTATCAGAGGTTTCTGGTGACCCCACGTTACACAGTCTGGTGCTGAGGACAGAATCAGTATAGAAGAAATATCAATTTCCCTTACCCACCTAAAGTAAGTAATTTAACCCATGGTTGCTGACTTAATGTCAAAGTGATGAAAAATCTTATACGGCTTTTGTATCTGAATTTCTTCTCTAAAAATATTTGAAACACGAAAGGGCGTTCAATCCATACCACGCCAAAACTACACTAGTTTGCTTTTAAAGCTCAGTGCCACAGAGACCAAAAGGCAAGTGTTTTAAATAATTTTCTGGGTAGTTGGAACCTGCAAATACTCACCCAGTAAAAGAATTTAATGAAACAGAAAAAACAAATGCAGTTAAACTGGAGGTGTTTTCTTGTTCTTAGTGAATAGAGAACATATGTTAGGAAGAATTATGAGAGCAAATTGGATGAAGCCTGTGAGAATCTACTTCTTACAGTTGATATTCAGAATAAGATATAATCACATAGTTTACTCCTTTTCTAACATAAAGCCTCCATGATATTTCCCTCTGAGCCATAAAAATCTTAGCACAAGTTGAATTCTGGAGCTTAGGTGACTTACATATTCTATAAGAGTTTCTTTCATCATTTTGCCAAAGATTCTCCCTGATATACTTTTCTGTTACAAAGAGTTATATTGTCAACTTTTTAGTAAGAGGAATATTTGTTTCAAAAGAGAAATTTTCCAGATGCATTTCACATTAATTTTTTTGAGTCATAGTTTATTTTCGAATCTGAATCTGTTTCTTATTTTACACATCTAAAACATGACACATTTAGCAATAAAAAAGTCAATGTATAATTGTTTTAATTACTTTCAGATCTATAACCATGGCATAAAGTTTAATGTAATGAATAAATGTAAAAGAAAAATACATTTTAATCTATTATGTTAGTTCTTTCATGTAAACCATTTTGGCAGTATTTTTAATCGATTAAGGGAATTTAACAGTGTTTGAAAAGTTCTACATTTCCTATGTAACAACAGACTCAAAGGGTTTGGTAACACATTGAGCACTTTAAATATATGGATTTTATTAAACCAATAGAGAGGCAGAGACTCCCTGGAGAGAGAAAGAGTCTGCTTCACCTGCCTCTTCTTCCTCTCACTCATCTCCTAGCACCAGCTGGGTATCTTCTCCATAAGCTAGACTCCTACATGGTCAGATGAGCCCTGGAAGGACATGGAGTTGGCAGACCAGTGTCACAACCCTACCTATTTTACTTAAAACTTTTGACTTCAGAGCTTGCATCAGTAGAATATAGATAATAATACCTTCTTCTTGGAGTCTTCAAAGTCCTGTGAGTGAAGTGTCGAACAGAGCTGGCAGTAGGAGAAAATTGATAAACTTTTTTTTTTAACCTCCCTTTCCAGAATTTTATTCCACTGACTTCCATTTGGAAACTGCCCTGGCTCCAGGGATAGAGCACATGCACTAACTAAATCAGCTGTCTCTCTGGCAAAAGTGATTTTTTTCAGGCAGGGCATGGTGGCTCACACTTGTAATCCCAGCACTTTGGGAGGCCAAGGCAGGAGGATTTCTTGAACCTAGGAGTTAGAGATCAGCCTGGGCAAGATAGCAAGACACTGTCTCCTCAAAAAAGGGAAAAAGGATTCTTTCCTCCAGACTGTGCAGGTAAACTATATCAACCCAACTTCAGTGAATTTGAAGGAAATATCTGAAATATTTTCCTGAGATTGATGGGACAAAAATTATTTCTCTCCAACTCAAATTGAAAGGGAAAGCAGTTGGCCCCAGATTTGTTGGCCAACATTTGAGAAGTACACAAGGATCTAGCCTTGGTAGGTCATCTTCTGGCAGATGCAGAAAAGGCACACGAAATGAAGAGGAAAAAAATGCTGTAGGTGACGCCTTTGTACCCTGTATCAAGTCTCATGAACAGTGAGCCAGGCTGTTCTTTTCAGTTATGAAACCGCCTTTGCAAAATTATGACTGAGACAGTGAAAGAGATTAACTGAACTGATCCATATTGCTTCTAACCTCCAAGCTGTCTTGTTCATTCCTGGGGGTAGACTGAACTAAGTTTGGGAGAAACTTAGTTTATACTTTATAGCTTATAATTTAAAACAAAGATGATAAAAGCCCTTTCCCAAAGCAGACCTCCTTCTTGCCTGGAGACTAGATCGCCTCTGTAGAACAAACATTAGCCACAAGATGAGCAATGATGGTTTAGGAGTCATGCAGCTGGAGGCTAAAAGATTCTGATGCTCCCTAAACTGCTCCTAAAATCAGTACTTGAGATATTTTGGAGACCTTGCACACAATGGATCAGCTGACACCACCCAAACTGGTAATCTGGTCCAACAAGTTCTGCCACCACACCCAGGAACAGAAGACATTAAGAAAATCTAACTTCAACCCCCTATGATTCCATTGCTAACCTGACCAATCCCCACTTCCCAAGCACCTACCTGCCAAATTATCTTCAAAAACTCTGATCCCCAAATGCTCAGGGAAACTGATTTGAGTAATAGTAAAACTCCGGTCTCCTGCATAGCCGGCTCTGCATGAATTTCCCTTTCTCCATTGCAATTTCCCTGTCTTGATAAATTGGTTCTGTCCAGGCAGCAGGCAAGGTGAACCCATTGGGCGGTTACAGTTACATGTCAGTGACTTGGTTTTATTGGTTGGAGCAATTTGAGTCAGATTTGCTGTTTCTAGCACTCCAAAGCATCCTAACTAATACAGTTACAGAAATCTAGGGGATAACATAGCTGAGTAGGACAGAACTCCAAAGGGTTCCCTTGGGAAAATAAGTAGAAATTCTCCAATTCAGCAGTCCTTAAAATTTTATATCCCAGGTGCCTTGAAAAATCTGATACAAACAATAAGTAGGTCCTCTTCTTGGGAAGCCAAAAAATAAAATAAAATAAAATAAAAGTAGTAGTACTTGGGCACACACATAAAAATTTTGCTATGATATCAGTGTCCCTAAAGTCCTTAAATGTAATAGCACTTGTCATAAAGTAAAATAATGTATTTGGTTCAGAAGAATAGCCAGACTCTAATATTAGGTAAGCAAGTCTGGGGACAGCCCTATGTTGCTGGTTGTTAGCAGGATATCTATACTTTTCTGCATCTTAGATACTATTTCAACCCAGCATCAACAGTCTGCCCTTTGCCCTCAAATTGCTTCATCTAATTTCTCTGCACCGTAGAATAAACAGGAGTCTCATCAACTAATTCCTTAAAAACTGCTACCAAGTGTGCTGGGGGATGAAACTGCTCCCCACCCACAACCCTCACCAGTACCCCCACTCCCAACTCTGCCACAGATCTGGTTACTGGAACAGAGGCAAACATTTCCACTTAGCTTAAGTGAGAGTATGCATTAAGTCTAGATAAAATTCTTTTGGTTCTAGCTTTTAAACCAGGGTTCCAAACAATGGGGAGCCTCGTAGGTTGGCATCAAATTTCCATTACCATTATATTTAAAAACCTTATATTTTAATTTTGATCTTAATTCTGCCTTGCAATTTGTCATGGCGTTGCCCTGTTTGGTTTGTTTTCTTTTTAACCTTTGGGGGTCTTACTTGAATCTGCCACATTGATTGAGGACTTCCTTTTTTTTTGAGGCTAACTATAGAGCATATCTTTCACAATACAGAGTGGATAACTGACCTCACATGTTTCTTTAAACCTACAACTATTAGAATGGTTTATAACCAATTATTAAACCCTCTGTTCTGGTGACCACTGACCTCATTCTCTGAATTTGGAGTTCAAATGGTTTTAGATCTTGGATCAGTTCAAGTTCCCTCTCTGAAAGGAATGCTTTTTTTTTTTTTTTTTTTTATTTTTTTTTTTTTTTTTTTTGAGACGGCGTCTTGCTCTTGTCGCGGCCAGGGGCTCGGAGTGGCAGTGGGACCCGGATCTCAGCCTTGCACTGCAAGCTCGCACGTCCGGGTTTCACACGGCCAATTCTCCTGGCCTCAGCCTGCCCGAGTAGCTGGCCTAGCAGGCGCCTGCCACCCGCACCGGCCCGGCCTTAGTTTTTTTTGTAATTCTTCCTTCAGCTAGCCAGGATGGGGTTTCACCGCTGTCACGCCAGGATGGTCTCGATCGTCCTGAGCCTCATAATCCACCCGCCTCAGCCTCCAAACAGTGCTGGGATTGGCAGGCTTGAAGCATCGCGCCCGGCGAAGAGGAATGTTTCTTAAAGCAGCACTCCTGGAAACTTTAAGCTGTCTATGAGTCTCTGCCCACACTACCGGAGAGGCTTGTTAAACTGCTGATTCTCATTCAGTGTGGCTCTGTAATGGGGCCTGGAGATTCGTGCATTTCTTTTTTTTTTTTTTTTTTTTTTTTTATTATGACTGTTTAAGTTCTAGGGTAGCATGTGCATACGTGCAGCGTTTGTTAGCATAATGTATATTATGCCATGTTGCGTTGCTGCACCCATTCACTCGTGCAGCCACCATCAATTCATCATTTATATCATGTATGAACTCCCCAGATGCAATCCCTCCCTCCTCCCCCTCCCCTCCCCCCCTCCCCATGATAGGCCCCCGAGCGTGATGTTCCCCTTCCCGTGTCCAAGGGATCTCATTTTTCAGTTCCCCCCTATGAGTGAGAACATGCGGTGTTTGGTTTTCTGTTCTTGTGATAGTTTGCTAAAGGACGCAAACCCATCCTTTTTTATGGCTGCATAGTATTCCATGGTGTATATGTGCCACATTTTCTTAATCCAGTCTGTAAGTCAGGAAACAACAGGTGTTGGAGAGGATGTGGAGAGATTCTGCATTTCTAACAAGCTTGTAGGTGCTGCTGCTGCTCCTGGTTTTGTGGATTGCATTTTGAGTGGCAAGTGCTTGTAGGATTTGCAGCATAAGGTCTTACAGTTCACCTCTCCCACACACCTACCCTCACTACCAGGGACCAGCAGGAGATACTCGTTAAGAACTTGGTGACTTGCTATTACTGTTGAGGGAGATTACTCTGGGTAGCAACTAAGCAGTGAAGAGCTCCACTGCCCTACCTGTAAATGTGAAAAATGTAGTTACAGTGCAAGGTGTGCATCACAATGAGTGGTCCTAAGAGGCCTATTTGTATGGGAGCCAACAATTTCAGAAAAGAGCCCCTCCAAGCTGAGTAACACTCAGGATCCAAAAACCCCTCAATCATCTGTACAGAGATCTACATTGAGACCCAGAAGATAATGCTCCCATTAACCCTCTTAATTTGCATTAGCACAATTCTCATTTTAATCGATTTTCTCTGCAGCCATTATACTTCATTTTTACATAACATGACTTTGAAATTTCTGAGCTTTGAGAATATAAAATACTAAAAGAAACAGGCTTATTTCTCAATTGATGAGGGCATTGAGAGGACTAAGATATCTTCCAACTGCCAAAATACTAGAATCCTCTCTGGTTACAGAAAAAGAAAAATTATCACTAAGCACTGTACTTTAAAAAATTAAACATCAGGCCAGGCACAGTGGCTCATGCCTGTAATCCCAGCACTTTGGGAGGCCGAGGCAGGCAGATCACCTGAGGTCGAGAATTCGAGACCAGCCTGACAAACACAGAGAAACCCCGTCTCTACTAAAAATACAAAATTAGCTGAGCGTGGTGGCGCATTCCTGTAATCCCAGCTACTCGGGAGGCTGAGGCAGGAGAATCCCTTCAACCTGGGAGGCGGAGGTTGCAGTGAGCCAAGATGGCGCCATTGCACTCCAGCCTGGGCAACAAGAGCAAAACTCTGTCTCAAAACATACATACATACATAGAAACATACATAAATAAAAAGTCAAACATCCAATTTTATATAGCACCTTTCAATGTTCTCAAAACACTTATTAACTGGCATAACTTTCATCTTCATGATGTATCAGTGAGGTTAGGGCCAACTAACCAATGTTGTCAAATATTACAAATCTAATTTTATCTTTGAAAGCCTATGTCATATTTTATTATTAGAGAAGAAAGAAGACACCCTCACACTCCTCCTCCAACAAAATGTCTATCTGTATCTCTTTCTCTCTCTCTCTAACACACACGTACACACATACATACACACACCCCCTTAAATTCAGAGGTCAAACCAGGGGGTTTTCCCTCACACTCCTCCTCCAACAAAATGTCTATCTGTATCTCTTTCTCTCTCTCTCTAACACACACGTACACACATACATACACACACCCCCTTAAATTCAGAGGTCAAACCAGGGGGCTGTGACTTGGCAAACTCAAACCATTATATATCTCTACAGTTGTCACTCATACACAAAATAATATAGTGAGGACAATCTAATGCCATACTGTGAAAATAGCTTCTCTCAAAACAGGACATATGAAAACACTTCAGAGAGAATTTCAAATACCTTCTTCAAACAGCTGTTTCTAATGGTTTCACAGGACAGGTTTCACATACAAAGAAGTGAAGACATAATTTAACAACATTACTAGTTGTATGCACTTTACCTATATTATCACATTTAATCTTCACAACTTTTCAACTATGATCATCCCAATTTCTCAGATGAAATTGGGAATTAAAAAGAAAAGAAAAATGACAACATCCCCAAAATCACAGGGCTAGAAAATGGCAGGAGTGAGACTTGAATCCAGGGCTGACTGTCTCAGACTCTCAACTCTCCAAAGTCCTTGGCTATAATCACTACATCTGTGTTCCTCAAACTTTAATATGCAACAAGTCAATTCAGGGAGTTGATAAAAATGCAATTCTAATTCAGTAAATCTGGAGTGTGACCTGATAATTTGCATTTCCAACAGGGTCTTAGGTGATGCTAATGCAGGTGGTCCAGGGAGCATGCTTTGAAGAGCAAGACACGAAAATATGCACTTTGAAGGTGTTTCCCAAAGTGTGGCTCCTTGGCTAGCAGCATCAGCAACAGCTAGAAAGTTGTTAGAAATGAAAATTCTCGGGCTCCACCTGACACCTACTTTGGAGTAAGGTTTTAGGAATCTGTTTCTTAACAAGCCCTCCTGGGGATTCTGATGTACATTCAAGTTGAGAGTCAATGGTTAATGTCCAGCATTTCTACAGCTATGAACAATCCAACTCTATACAGCTTAGAATGATTTTCTCTCGTTTTCTTAGGTCACACTTTACAATATGTTTAAATGAAATGTTTAGGTGAAAATAACCACATCTTTGGCTAGAAAGTAACCTGGCCAGAGCAAAGCTATTACTGTGAAGGTAATGTTGCTCCATTGCACTGCAGCAACACTGCATCACAGGCTGTTGGTGTGTGATCTCAGGGAGAGGTCCCTGGGTGGGGAGGGAGGGACTGACACCTTATTAATTTCTCCCCTTCAAAATGGGTAGGATTTATTTTTCCAAATGGGTTGCCCTACAGAATGCCCAATTTTTCTTCTCTATTCTGTTGTGCTTTGCAAAACAAATACTTAGTCTCACATTTTCATTCTGAACAGTGACTCCAAAATAAGCATTTTCCCTTAATTTGAGAAGAAACATGTCGAATAATTAACAAACACACAAAAAGTAGTTATCTTAGATCTCCAGCTGGGATGAGTGGTAAAATTCAGAGAGAAGTTTTAGTGCTTGGAAGACTTAGACACTTGAAAATGAAAGATTTTAATTTGATTCATCTAAATAACAAAACAATCTTCAACCACATTTCTAATAATGTGATAAATTAATTCTGCACTCAGCTATGTGCTTTACCTGAATTATCTCATTTAATCCATACAGCAATTCTGCAAAGCAAGCACTACTTCATTCCCATTTTAAAGGTTATCTAATGGGCTAATAGTGGATACATAAATTGTCCAAAGTCACATGGGTAGTAAAAGTTGGAGCTGAGATTTCAATCCAGACCTATGGGATTCTAAAGACTGAGCTCTTGATACACATGATCCTATTTCTACTAAGTACACTGGAGGTACACAGTGCTAAAATCGAAGTTCAAAAATATAAATTATATATATTATATTATTCTTGAAACCCCTGAAAGCCACCATAACTACCCAAAGTAACCTTCTCCACGATGTTACCATCCTAGGTGGACCTAGGATTTCCCATTCCCATGATGGCTGCTGTTCTGTCCTAACACTTATTCTTCCTTCACACACACACAAACACACACATACACACCAGCTGCCTGGGCTCATGGGAGAACTTGGTAAATTCACCCTACTGATTCCTCACAGTCTCCCATCTCCCATATGTGAAGATTAGTTGTAGAGTGATCTCACGGCCAATCATTGTTACAATCTTCACAGCTGGGTAAAAGGACTTCCTTGGGGAATCAAGGAAATAGTCTTCTGTACTCAAAAGAATGAAGCTACATTCCCCAACATAGACAGGACAGAGTCTTAGGAGTCCTGTAAATTAAAACAAAGCCACATGCGTTTGGTGAAGCAATCAGAAGGGAGGAAAATTTAAGAGGAATTTGAGTGTCAGGGAGTTTGCAAAATTTATTTAAAGACACAGAACAAACCAGTAATATAGTATGAAAAACCTGACCTCAAGAGCCCACATTTCTCTAAAACAGTATTACAGGAGATCCATTCTTCAGGACTGTGCTTTGTCCTCTAGTGATTCTTGGGCATCCTAAGATGCAGAGTTAATGCATTTATCATGTGGGGAATTAGCAGCACAGAAATGTCAATATTGCACCAGATTCCAAAGAGACTGACTATGTAAAACTTTAAGGAAAAAACAAAATCATTTCCTCTTTTATATGTCCAGGCACAAACATCATTCCATTATAACAGATGAAATTTCTGGAAATAAGGCATATTCTTTTCTCTTTACTATCACAATGGAACACCAACTGAAACAGACTCTATTGTACAGAACAAAGCAATAGATCACCATCATTTTCCTGAAGTCATCATTAGAGACATGAGCTCCTGCATGGGTGAGAGATTTCCATTTGGAGCTGGTTAACTGTGAGTCTACATTCACTTCAAGCATCTGACTGGTTCAAACAACTTTAATGATTCTAACAAAGATGAAGATATTAAACATTGAGCTCATTATTAGTCAGAAGTCTGCCATGTTCCCTGCTGTATAATTAACTCCTTTCATTCAACACATTTAAAATAGCATCAATAAGAAATATTTAATTATCTCCCTCCAGAAGAAGGTCCCGACTCAGATTCAGTAGCCAGTTTCACAATGAAGTTCAATTTAAATTGTTCTTAAAATAATGTTTCTGCTAACCATAGGGAACAGTTAAGTCCAGGAAATTTAAATCTAGGGAACAGAAATATATGACAGAATTGGAAGAAAACATCTTTAGTCTGTCATTTTCAAGAAATGGGTGAAGCGTTTTAATGGCAGCATATTTTCCCAAGGAGTTTAAAGTATGTGGCCAAGGTCACAAGAAAGAAACATAACTATAGTGATGACAGAAAGTCTGATGTGGACACTTATACTCAGGGTGTATTTTCCTATCAATAGTAAAATATGTAAGATGGTGGGTTCTACACAAGCCTGACCTAGGAGTTGTTCATAATCCACCTACCACAAGGTGAGAATGTGTGAATGGAAACCACAAAGATGCCAAATGAGATAGTGCTTCAATTATGTGTTAGGGGTTGAAAGAGTCATAGCAAATCAGGTGATTCAGTTAGGGAGCCTTGCTTCCAGTGTATGCAGCACCTGCTTTTTATAACATAATACATGTTTATTACTGTGGCCTTTGGGAAAGCATTACTGAAACCTAAATATCCAAAAAGAAAGGACAGCCAGCCCAAATTAACTTCAGATATTGACAGGCCATGCCATTTGTTTGCCATTCTGACTGCAAGGACATTTGGTGGTCACTCCCTTTCTAAAAAGAGCAAAGTCATTTACAACTCTTCCTCCTCCTTGTCATCACCATCACTGACACCAAACCTGTAAAGAGCTCCAACTGTGGACACCAAAGTATGCTTTATATTACAAAGGACAATTGTTTTGGGCCACTCAGTGCCTGGTTTTCTTTTAGGAAATTACATCTCCTTCCCATTGTTCACAGATGTGTAGGACTGTGAAAAGATGCTTTTTTTTCCTACTTCTCTAAGGGGTAAGCACATGACCCAACACCTTGGAAGCTTCAGTAGATTGTTGTAAGAATGGGGGGAAGTAATTGGAGTTTAGGCATTCTAGCAGCTGCAGCCTAAAATAGCTATTAATTAGTCCCTGCTACCTAGACCTCCCAAGATTCTGATTGTTTTTGGAAACCTCTTCCTTTAGTCTTTGCTTTGACTCTGTAAGCTACCCCAAAGACTTTTAACACATTCCTGACCTACTTGAGGTAGTCTAAGCCTATAGTATCTGTTGCTTGCAACCAAAATGTTTGAACTGATGCAGATATGGAGCATATAAGTAGGCATATATTATGATCTTTGCCCTAAAAAAGCAAATGACCCACTTGAGTAGAAATAATGCATGCACAAAAGGGATAAATGGCATTGTAATGTAGTTAATGCTAAGTGACAGATAAATGGGACCAGAGTTTAGGGATGAAAGTCGTGATTGCAGGCAGAATAGAAGGGGGTTCTAGACATGGTAGGACTGAACTTAACCAAATGCAGAAGTGCAGCTGGGGTTATATAAAAGAAACTTTAAAATAATAAAAGTGGAGCCAAAAAGTGATATGTATATTTGTGCAATATATGTACATAAATACATACAATGATATATACATATATATACCAAAAATTGATATGTATATATGTGCAATATATGTACATACATACATACAGTGATATATATACTACATATATCTCATGTATATATGTGCAATATATGCTACATATATAATGTATAGATGTGCAATATATGTGCAATATATGTATGTACTACATATATATCATGTATAGATGTGCAATATATATGCTACATATATATCATGTGTAGATGTGCAATATATGTGCAATATATGTATGTAGTATATATGTCATTGTATGTATGTACATATATTGCACATATATACATATCACTTTTTGGTATATATATGTAGTATATATCATTGTATAAGCCCTGAACACTCTATTCCCATTAATTACAATGCCTTTAAGCTTCAGATATGGAAAAAAATATATGTATATTCTGTATAATTCTAGGACAGCTTTCTCACTTTCTCTTAATAAAACGAGTACAGAATATAGCAAAAGCTTTCTCTGTTAATAGAGGGGTGTGAACACACAGAAATATAATTAGGGAGAAAAAAGTAGAACAAGCATAAATTCAGGATTTTCTGTTGTAACCACTCTGAAGAAGAAAAAAATAAAATAGTATCAGGATTGTCATACTATTTTCCTCCAAAAATTACCTCCTATAATGGGAGAGGAAAAAAAGCAGAGTAAAATAGTCTCCCAGTGCAAGCATAGCTACTTGCACACACATACACACAAATACACACATCTCACCGTGCCAAGAAATCTCTTTTCTTTACAATAAAAGCTCTTTTTACTGTAACGTAAGAGCACATCCCTGTAGCTGCCTGCAATCAACATTTTGAAGAAGAAATAGCAAAGTTCTTTACAGCAATTAGGAGAGCAGCACCTCTGTGGCACTGCTGAGCTTTTTGCCTCCTACCTAGTGAAGGACAGGAAAGGGAGTCACTGGGGCAACATTGAGGCTGGGTAACCTCCACACACAATCACTGTCTGCCAGGCAAGGCTGGGAATATTTATTTGACTCTAGGGTCTCACAATCTTATCTCCAGTCTAATGTTTAATAAACAGCTGCAAAATAAGACCAATCCTCCTTCAATATTTTATATCAGCTTATAAAAAATTAAGAATATTATTGTATGTGTCAATTTTCAAATAAGTAGTGATTCATTATCAGGTCCAAGTCACAGCTCACAATGCTACTGATTTATGAAGCAAACACTTAGGAAAACCGAGGACATCATAACAATGTAACACGTTTGCCTCCACCACACTAACATATCTTTTGCCTGGATTCCTGCGGCAGCCTCCTAGGTGGCTCCAGTCTTCTACTTTGCCTCTTTATGGTATAATTGGCACCCAGCTGCCAAGATGGTTTTAAAATATAAATAAAATTATATTAAATTCAAAGCCCATTTGTTCACCTACAAGGGCATACACAATATCTCCTTCACCTCACTTTACCCCCTGTCCTGGGGGCTCACTGTCTTCTAGCCATCAGCCTCCCACTGTTCCTCCAATAAGCCAAGTGCATTCCTGTTTCAGGGTGATTATACCTGCTATTTCCTCAGCATGGAATGCTTTTCTTGGATATCCTTACATTTTGTTGCTTTGCCTCATTCAGGCACTTGCTTCAGTGTCACTGCCACAAAGAAGGCTTCTCCACCCAAAATAGCATGCCCTAGCATACTTTCCAGTCCCTTATCCTACTTTATTTTTTTCATAGCACTATTGAAGAGTATGTATTTATTTCCAGATTGGTTTAATATCAGTATACCTGACTAGAATGCCATTCCATAAAGGCAAGAAGTTTATACTGTTTTTAGCCACATCCCCTGGGCCTCACACAGTGCCTACGACATAGTAGGCATTCAATAAGTAACTGTAAATGAACGAATGATTGCACTACTTTACAACAGCATGCTGCTTTCAATTTCATAGTGAGGACCTAGAACTATCCTGGAAGTGCAGCTTCTCAGGGCTCAAGATGGGCACACAGCAGTATTCATATTTGGCTTTAAAAAGAGAGAGAGAGATGGCAAAACAAAGAGACTGATTCAAATTCTCACAGTTCTTAAATTTTCTCATCATCATTTGAACTCCAACGCAAGGATCTTTCACCGCACAAGGATATCTGAAGATGCCTAAAAGCCTCAGAATATCAGGTCCAAATAAGATTAGGACTGCTCTCTGAGAGCCATCATGGATGTTTCTCTACCAATTTCAACATCTACACTGGACAGAGGACAAGCAAAAGTTGAACAAAATCAGAGGGTTTTTTTTTTTTTTAAGAAGGAAATGAATGAGCATAACTCTCCATCTCCTTCTTGCTCCCATTCTTAACTCTTATTAGGCCATAAACTATTGCCTAAGGACTCATTATCCCAGCCTTTGGCGGCCCATCTCCAATGGTGGGAAGAAGGACTCCACCCACTACATCATCTTAATCAGCAACTTAGAAAACAGTGCCACATAAAACAGCAGCAAACCTGAAAAAGTGCAGTAATTGCAATAACATTGCTAACTAACCATTCAGCTGCACTTCTGCATAATTAAGAAGGTGGTTTATGACAGGCATTTGTGGCATTTAAAACATTAAAAGGAAAAGTAGCCGAGGGAGCCACACCAGGAGCCCTGCAGTCACTGAATGGAGAGGAGGTGGAGAGGAATAAGGCTGAACCTAAAGAAAACACAAACTCTTTTCTTTTTAGAGTCTCTTTTTCTCCCCAGTTTTTTTTTTCTTTTCCCTTCTGCAAAATGAGTAGTTGAGGGGATAATTTAGCAACCAGGCTTTTGCAAAGGTAGCTGCTGTGTGCTTAAATTACCAAAGAAATGCTTTCAATTGCTCCCCTTTAGAATGAAAGTGCTGCATGATATTTTCCTGGGATTGGAGCTTTGCACACAGCAGGAGGTTGCAGGCAAGTGCTGGGAAAGTAGGATGGAGATGAGAGAAAGACAGTTGGTAAGGATAAAACTCTAGTTTATCTACTTTGGGATATAATGTTAGAGAACAGAGAAAAGGGTGGTCATCACAATGTATCAGAAAGGCACCCCACTTAGTATTTCCTAAGACAGTCTCTGATAAAACGAATCATTTTTCTAGTCAACAAATCTGTAGTGCATGTAATGGAACCCTACTATGTTCCAGACACTAGAATGAATGCTGTGAATATGGAACTAAACACAAAAGCAACTGTATTCTCACAAAGACCTCAGAGTCTATTGAGGGATGCAGTCTAGAAAACAAGAACCCAGTGCGGATTAGTAATGACTCTGAGTACCCAGTGCTGAGAAAACCTAGAAGAAATGTTTGAGTCCATTTAGAGAAAGTTTCCCAGAGCATAGTATGCATTCAAGTAAGGCTTCTGAACTAGAGAATCAATAAAATGATAGATTAGTCAACTCATTTGTAAGGAAGATGCCATTTAAGTCTGGTCTTAAAGGGTGAGTAGAAGTTCACCAGACATTCTCAGCAGAGGAAACAGCATATACAAAGGTGCGTAAGCTCAACAGCACAGGACATATTGCGGGCTGGAACTACCGGTGCATACTGGTGAGTTGTAGGAGATGAGACTGGGAAATTAAAGGCCATGCCAATTTTTCAGCAGTAACTTGATATGACCAAGGCTACACAAAAAGCTAAAATCAAAGGCAGGCAAACCAGTCAGAAGCCTTTCATTACAGAAGAGGCAAAAGCAATAAGCACTATGAGGTTGGTGCGAAAATCATTGTGGTTTTTGCCATTACGAGTAATGGCATTTTAATTTGCACCAACCTAATAGAATTAAGGTCTCCTTCAGGAATGCAATTCAGAGGTCTGATGATTTTTGTATCTTTAACACATGCTCACCCATGTGGAGTTAACATAGTTGAAGGCAACCATGCTGACAGCTAACAAAACAAAAACTGTGCCAAATTGCTAACACTATAAGATACACACACGCTTTTCCATCTAATCAGCACATTTCCACATTTGGGAATGTAATAAAGTACAAGTATCTGCCTGAATGAAATGAGCCTAATGTCTCAGCAATGACACCTAAACAACTAAAGTGTGTAGGACTTTCACACACACACACACACACACACACACACACACACACAGCAAAAGCCTTAATTAAAACTTTAAAAAGCAAACTTTTTTTAACACTTTGAGCAGAGGGGTGCATGTTTGATATGCCTTGATAGAGAATCAGGATGAGAGATAAAGACCAATGATTTAATAGTGTGAAATTTCTTGCAAAATACACTTACATGGGAGTTTTAGCATTTACTTCCTAATCTTAACTGTGGTGGGTAGTTAAGGGTGACTGTCCTAAAAACTGCCTTGGATTTTTCCAGATTCAGGGTTGCCCATAATGAAAATTTCAATATGATTTCGAAGTTGAAATCTAAGAGCATAAATTAAAGAGTAATAGTGACCATAGAAAGTTTGAGGCAAATCTTTTAAATGTGATTGTTCCATTGTGCTATCGGTTTTCTCTGTCTAATAGCAGTCAGGGCCTCTGAACTCCAGCAGTTTTTCTCTGGGTTTATAGGTGAATTACAGTCAAGCAGTGGAACTGAATTGCAGAACATTTGACCAAATAGTCCTGTGTGTTTAGACAACTCTGTGGAGAGGTTAGGAATATAAGCAACTTTTATACCTTGTGCATAAGCATGGAACCAAAGTTCAGTGTCTTTTCAATGCACATTTGTAGAGAAGAATGATGAAAAGAAAAAAAAATCTCATTTACATTTCTCCACATAGACAAAATGTTTACCAATATACAGCTTAATATACAACATACTAAGTTACTGGAAAAAATACGTTATAAGGCTTTCATTATCGCAGAGGATATTGCCCTTAAGATCCCTAGACTGCATCTGTAAAAGGAAACAGTCAATCAGCCAGCTAGGGTGAAATTGAAGGCATGTTTTTGGGAAAGCACCAGGACACCATACTCGTTTAGCCAAAAGAAAAGTTTCATGTTCTAAGTGAAACGTTACTGAGCAGACTAATGGCTTTGGCATTTGACTCAAAGATGAAGATGAAGGGGATCTACACTATAAACATGATTTATTTCACACATTTATTTCACTCTAACATGTGACACTGTGACTAGACATGGACCTCTCAATCTTTCCAGGCAAGGTTAAACAGGAAAGTGAAATATCCACTTAGTTTGAAAAGCAGAAAGGACTACACTAAGGTATGTAAGTGATTAGGGTATTAGAGCCTCTTTCTTTTTCTTTCTCCTCTCTATGCTTTCTCCACTGGGAGATGGTATCTGCTGTCGCTGGTCTAATTCATCTTTCTGTGAAGACGGGTTACCTACGTTTACTTCTATCCCTTACTCCATTCCTCTATGCTGGTGACACATCTTGAATGTCCTGAAACTATCATATATATTAGGCAACACAACATCAACTCAAATAGCCCAAAATTCTGCAGCCGCCTAAAATCAGCAGCCCACCAGCCATTTCTGTTCATGGTTATTTTAGCAAACAGAAGATACACATAATACAGGCTCAGGGAATGAATGGCCACCCATTTTGCAGCCTTCCAGGCACAAGACCTTAAAGTTTCCCATCACAATATTCAAACAGTCTAATCCATGCTTTCATAATTGAGTTTCTTCTGAAATTCCCTGACTTACCTCACACTAGCTAAGCAGTTCTCAAACACGGCTCACATATTCTCATCTCCATGTTTTTGCCTAACTAGGGATCAACAATGGCCCACAGACCAGATTCTGGCTGTACCTGTTTTTGTAAATAAAGTTTTACTGGAACACAGTCACGTTGATTTGTTTACATATCATTTATAGCTGCCCTTTATGGTACAACAGCTAAATACTTGAGACAGGGACCATATGGCTTGCAAAACCCAGGTGAAGCTTCATGGTTATGCAGCCAGTAGAGTCACACAGGACCCTGTACCACTGATCTTGGTTTAATATTCTTCTGTCTCCGTCTTGAAACACTTAATAATTTTATCTTTGAATTTGTGTTTTTGAATGAAGTCTAATGAAACAATTAAGCATGTGCAATAGCAAAAGAGAGATGCATAAACATATAGATATACTATACACATGCCCATTGTTTCTTGCCACTTCACCCCCTATAGCTCTCACAATACACCAGGAGTAGAAGATTCTGGTAGACTTAGGAGGCACACTCAATGAGACTCAAAGCAATCGCAAAGTCTCTCACATCTACTCTGAGTAAGCTGGGATGCTGACAGTCCTTAAAGAACAGTTTTACATTGGAACCAAAACTTGCTTTGACCACAGAAAGAAAACGAAGGCATTCTAAGAAACACAAATGACTAAGGAACCTAATTATAGCCTTTCTTACTCATGTTACTTCTATGAATTGGCCAACCACCTCAGCTGAAAATTATGTCAAAGAAGGAAAAGAAAAGAAAAAGCAACTCATAGTTTCTTTTCTTTTCAGTCTTTTCTTACTCATTAGGAAGCCAAAGGAAGAGAGTGTTTGTTGAATATGTGTATATCAAGAAGTGAAATAAATAAAAACAGGTGAGTTAATCTGAGCAGTGTTTCCAGTTTTCTGGAAAGAACAAAACATATATGCACTGCATGAGCTAAGAAATAAGAAATGTTTCCTATGTCAGTAATTCTGCAAATGAATTAGAAGTTCTTATTCAGAACTTATTTAAGACTTGCACAGCATAATATAAAGGTGAATGGCAAAATTCATGCTAATAATTTAAAATTTTCTTTGCTTAGAATGACATTGAAGAGGAAATATAAAACAACATGACAGGTTGAGAGAGAGATACCATGGAAAAAGGAAAAAGAGCTTTATGTTTTAAGTACTTTTAATAGCACTTCATTATTGCTTTTTGAAAAGGGGGCCCATTGGCCAGGCACGGTGGCTCAAGCCTGTAATCCCAGCACTTTGGGAAGCCGAGACAGGCGGATCACGAGGTCAGGAGATCGAGACCATCCTGGCTAATACGGTGAAACCCCGTCTCTACTAAAAAATACAAAAAACTAGCCGGGCGTCAAGGCGGGTGCCTGTAGTCCCAGCTACTCGGGAGGCTGAGGCAGGAGAATGGCGTAAAACCCAGGAGGCGGAGCTTGCAGTGAGCTGAGGTCCGGCCACTGCACTCCAGCCTGGGTGGCAGAGCAAGACTCCGTCTCACAAAAAAACAAAAAACAACAACAAAAAAGGGGGCCCACTATTTCATTGTGCAAATTAGGTAATCAGCCTCAAAAAAGCCTAAAATATTTACTCTCTGCTCCTGACTGAAAATATTTTGTTAATCTCTGACACTCATTCTAACGTGATCATCTGCATGGCAAGTTTTCTGCCTAAACAACACACCTTTTCTTCAAGTTCCAACCAAAACTTTAGCTCCTCCTCCTCAACAGACTTTTATATTCACCACTGGTGCTGAAGTCACTTTTATAAGTTTTATTTGTGTATTTTATTTGAGAATAAAACATGGTTTTCTTTGTGACATCTATTGTCCCTTCTAAATAATATACTTTTAATTACTTTACATTTATAATAATTTCTTTTTCTTTTTCCCTTTCTGTTAAAGTTTATTTTAAGTTTCAGGATACATGTGCAGGACGTGCAGGTTTGTTACATAGGTAAATGGGTAAATGTGCACCATGGTGGTTTGCTGCACCTATCAACCCATCACCTAACTATTAAGCCCTACGTGTGCCATTTGAGAAAAACAACCATGAATAAGGAAAAGATATCAAGAAAAAACAAACCGTGCCACTGTTCTTGAACAAAATGAAAGCCAAACTAAATAAAGGCTTTTCTTATCTGTACATCCATGAACGGATAAGACAAATCATTTTAGGCAACCGAATGCTATGCTGTGAGCCTGTGGTAGCCACACCAATGGACCAAAGAAAGATATTTGTTGTGGGAAGTCAGGGACCCTGAACAGAGGGACCGACTGGAGCTGCGGCAGGGGAACCTAAATTATGAGATTTCATGGATATTTATCAGTTTCAAATAATACTTTTATAATTTCTTATGCCTGTCTTTACTTTAATCTCTTAATCCTGTTATCTTCATAAACTGAGGTTGTATGTCACCTCAGGACCACTGTAATAATTGTGTTAACTGTACAAATTGATTGTAAAACATATGTGTTTGAACAATATGAAATCAGTGCACTTTGAAAAAGAACAGAATAACAGTGATTTTTGGGGAACAGGGGAAGAAAACCGTAAGGTCTGACTGCCTGTGGGGTCGGGCAAAAAAAGCCATATTTTTCCTCTTGCAGAGAGCCTACAAACGGACGTGCAAGTAGGAGAGACATCACTAAATTCTTTTCCTAGCAAGGAATATTAATATTAATACCCTGGGAAAGGAATGCATTCCTGGGGCAAAGTCTATAAACGACCACTCTGGGAATGTCTGTCTTACGCAGTTGAGATAAGGACTGAGATACGCCCTGGTCTCCTGCAGTACCCTCAGGCTTACTAGGGTGGGGAAAAACTATGCCCTGGTAAATTTGTCGTCAGACCAGTTCTCTACTCTTGAACCCTGTTTTCTGTTGTTTAAGATGTTTATCAAGACAATATGTGCACTGCTGANTGATTTTGGGGAACAGGGGAAGAAAACCGTAAGGTCTGACTGCCTGTGGGGTCGGGCAAAAAAAGCCATATTTTCCTCTTGCAGAGAGCCTACAAACGGACGTGCAAGTAGGAGAGACATCACTAAATTCTTTTCCTAGCAAGGAATATTAATATTAATACCCTGGGAAAGGAATGCATTCCTGGGGCAAAGTCTATAAACGACCACTCTGGGAATGTCTGTCTTACGCAGTTGAGATAAGGACTGAGATACGCCCTGGTCTCCTGCAGTACCCTCAGGCTTACTAGGGTGGGGAAAACTATGCCCTGGTAAATTTGTCGTCAGACCAGTTCTCTACTCTTGAACCCTGTTTTCTGTTGTTTAAGATGTTTATCAAGACAATATGTGCACTGCTGAACACAGACCCACCCTAATCAGTGGTTCTGCTTTTGCCCTTTGTCCTGTTCCCTCAGAAGCACATGATCTTTGTTAAACCCTTATTAGTAGTTCTGCTTTTTGCCCTTTGAAGTATATGATCTTTGTAACTACTCCCTGTTCTTACACCCCCTCCCCTTTTGACACCCTTAATAAAAACTTGCTAGTCTGAGACTCCTGGGCATCATGGTCCTACAGATATGTGATGTCACCCCCGGCGACCCAGCTGTAAAATTCCTCTCTTTGTGCTGTCTCTCTTTATTTCTCAGCCGGCCAACACTTACGGAAAATAGAAAGAACCTATGTTGAAATATTGGGGCAGGTTCCCCAATAGATTCTGTCCTCCAAGCATATATAATCTAATAAGGACCAAAATAAATTTGCAAAATACAAGGTAAATGGGATTAATCATAAAAATAAGCACAGAATAATATGCAATGGAAATTCAAAGGTTTCTCCTGGGAGAGAGTAGACTTCATGGGACAGAGATGATATCTGAACTGGGCTGAGGAGAAGAGTGGGAAGAACAGCACAAGAGGAGGAAACTGGACAAGCAGAGGCCTTGCAGTATGGATGTGTGTGCTTGCATGGGAATGTGCTAATTCAAACGGGCCCTCCCCTTATTGCCACCAGCCATTGTTGTAGGGTATTTCTGAGTTGAGAAGACCCAGATGGCCATGTAGATGGTGTTAGTAAGGAGGACAAGCTCTTAAAAGGGAGTTACAGTGTCAGTAAGTTCCAAGAAGATTTGAACTCTCATCTCTCCATTTTTGACCCTTGAATCAAGAATCTATCGGGGGTTACAAAGAAGATGAGAATCTATTTATAGGTCTACACCAAAGAGCTTCAAGCAAAGTTATAGGCTCCTCCAAGCTACAGCACTTCTAGGGGAGCTGCAAATGCAGTGGTATATCCTGTGAACATAAGGAGCCCTTTGATGGACATCAAGGAAAACGCTACACAGCTTATGATGCCTACTTTCCCTGAGCTGTCATTCTGGAGCACATGGTATGAAAGAAAGAAGAAGGAAGAGAGTCGGGGGAGGGAAAGAAGGTGGCAAGAAGGAAGATTAGGAAGAAAACCAAGGGCCAATTTGCTTCTAATTCTCCATCTCAAGATGAGAGACTGAGTACTTTTTTTAAATTGGTTTTTGAAAAAGAGGTTTCACATTTTTATGCTGATGGAGGACATTGGGGATGGGGCATCAGGAGCAGGTCCAGTCAGAGAGAGGATCAGTTTGTAAATAAGGCAAAAGGTTTTATACAGGACATTAAACACAATTTTGTTCTGTCTTTATCTTTTTAAAACCTCTGTCCATATATAAAACTAAAACATATATTTGGTAAATAAGTGCCATCTGGCAGAGTCCAATAATCTGGCTTGTGACAATGTATGTAGCTTTCTCTCAAAGCAAACACAGATCTTTTATATTTATTTCAAAGAAGAGTTTCTGGGCACCTAGAGTAAAGATGAGAATGAAAGAGACAGCAATGGACCAAAGTCAGAGTCCCACAATATTCTTTCTTGTTATTTCAAGTGTCATGTCCTGAGAAAATATAGGTTTTCTGTTTGTTAAATCTGAAGAAACAAGTAGGCTACAAGATGGGAGATGGAATGACATAGCATAAGGAGAAAAGTCCTTGTGGTGAGGTGTCTGAATTCAGACCCGTGCAAGTCACCAATTTTTCTAGCCGTACTTCTTTACTGTATAATGGAGATAATGGTACCTACCCTCATACTGTTGTAATGGGGGCTAAACAATATATACAGACATATTGTTGGTACCCAGTAAGCAGTACTGTTAATATGATTTAGGGATATGGACTAGGGACTCATTTATGCACTGAGGTCCTTAAGAAGAAAGGGGATGAAATTCAGCACCCTGTGGCCTCTACTGCCCATCTGAAATACATTAGCATCACTTCCAAGTCTTAAATTATGTAAAACATATCCCTTTGGTGCAAATACTAAGCAAATGGTAATGATGTCACTTTGGCAAAGAATGTAAATATCAATGCAAATAAACAGTGGGGGAAAGGCAGCTGCTTTTATCTCATCACTGCAGCAATCCTCTCCAGAAGATTTAGATATTGAAACCACAATGGTAGAGGGCACCCGCAGACCCTTCTCTCTACCTTTCCAGCAAGAGTAGCTTTTATTTTTCACTTTTGGAGGAAGAAGAGCTACTATATATCTCAAAAAGAAACTGTATCTCACGATGGCCCTGTCTTCTAACAGACAAGATGGCATTGTGCACACAGGCAAGTCAGAGAGTGAACTATAGCACATATGCAAGGTGCCTCATCTAAGTGACAGGTTGCCTACAGCACTGCATGCTGATTCTAAGCAACACCTTTGGGGAATAGTTGACAGCTGCAGTCTTGACAAGAAAAGAGGAAGACCTTCTTGAAAAAGCATGTGCATGCAAGCAGCACACACACACAGACAGACATGCTTTCACCTGCCTCATGCTTTCAGAGTGCCTCTGAAAACAAGACAAATTAAAAATAGCCACTAGGGAACTAAATGACCACGGGGATTAACAAGTTGCTTAAATATGTAATTCTTTACTTTTCTGTTTATACGCAATTATAGACCCTTGACTTGTCTACCACTGTTTGCTAGGATTTTTAGAATCCACCAAGATTATGCCCAGACCTCAAAATAGCAAGCATCAATGTCAGTCCTCCAGCAAGAGTAAAGTGGGATGTAGCATCAGGAGTGGCCAACACGTGAGGCAAGTGTGGGCTCTCTGTCACCTTGTCAATACTAGCATGGCACAATGTTTGTTCTTAGCTTGCTGGCCTGGATGTGCTAGATAAACACTTCTCATTATCTTTCCCATCAGAACTCCAGGGTCAGAAAACCACAACTCTCCAAGAGGTTAAGCAAATGCCATATGTTAAAGGAAAGAAGTAAGCAATAAAATAGCTTATTCTAATGTTTATTTTCAAAGTACCAGAAAAAAAAAAAAAAAAAAAAGAAAAGTAGGAAAAGAGAAAGACAAAGCATGGCCAGGGATTGAGGCAGAGATTATAGAAATAAATAGCCAAGAGATAAATGTATACAAATACAGACCTTATGTGTTCATGAATAATTCAGGATTCACACTGCACTGATGCGTTTAGACAAGAAGGGCAACTGGAGCTTTTAAAGGACAAGGACCTCTGACAATTTCTTGGGGATTCTTCAGGGCTCTTTTCTTTTTTCATTACACACATGCATATGTACATATGCATATAATACACACACATGAATATATATATACATATATATGTATATACACACACACACATACTTTACATTGATACAAGAAAGCTTAGGTTCTAATGATTGAACAAAGCTGTTACATGAAATATTAGGCAATTCTACTTTTAACTCCACAGATGTTCTCTTTTATTAGGGAAGATGACCCAGTGGTTTTCTGACTTTATTCCCTCCACGCAGTCCCGAATCCAATGGCTCATTATTATAAATATGCCTGACCAAATCTGCCTGACCAAATCTACCTGCCCATGCATTCCTGCTTCTTTCGGACATACTCTCCTAACTAATCTCTAAACATAGTGCATATTTTCTCTGCTCCTGCTGCTGTGAAGCCAGGTAATACTGATACAAGTCACAAGCCTCTCTATTTCATCCAGAATGCAGGGTATATGACTAGACATACCTGGCATCTCTATGTCAATATCATTTGTCTAAAGGAACGGATTTTCTCTTCCTGCAAGCCTATTTTTCCTTCTAATTGATATTTGGTGATTATTATGATAGAGTTCTTGCTTCCCTGAAAATGAGTGTAAAAGTCTGTGTGTATATTTAATTCCGTTTTTTAAATCTGCTTTTCAAAAGAAGGTAAACACTCCCATGTCAGTTATCAAATATGAAATTTTCACAGAATCATTTTGTTTACTAGACAGCTCTTCTTATAGGCCTGATTCTGTCTGGTTTAATTCAACAACAGTGACACGATCCCTGGCCAAATTATTTCTGGGCAAAAGTGAAGAGTCAAATTAGGCAAGGGCCTCCACACCTGAACTTAGACTTCTCTTTTTGTTTCTTTGAGAAATCCTTAGTTCTGTAGTCATCAAACACATCCACACTCTTCAAGCTTAACAAATATTTTCTGCATTGACCAGCAATAGAAATAATATAGATATTTACTATTTATCTCTCCTCATACTGGGGAAAAAACACCTCCATATGCAAGTACTTGCGAGTGAAGTGGAGCATCCCATTATTAAAATTATGCTATAGAAAATTATTTTTTTGAGATGAAGTCTCACTCTGTTGCCCAGGCTGTAGTGCAGTGGCTTGATCTCGGCTTACTGCAACCTCTGCCTCCCGAGTTCAAGTGATTCTCCTGCCTCAGCCTCCCGAATAGCTGGGAGTACAGGCATGCACCACCACACCCAGCTAATTTTTGTACTTTTTAGTAGAGACAGGGTTTCACCATGTTGGCCAGGATGGTCTCGATCTCTTGACCTTGTGATCTGCCCGCCTCAGCCTCCCAAAGTGCTGGGATTACAGGTGTGAGCCACCATGCCCCTCCTACTATATAAAATATTAAAAACAATGTAACCTTCTAAAAGTAGTGCTGCAAAGATCTAAACCAAATATGGGAACCCTAATGTCTCATGCCTCATTAACTCTTTCAGGTTCAAAGTGTTCTAAAGAGTTTCCTTTTATTGAATAATAATGGGCCTTTTGGCTTCTAAGCACAGATTCCATTTCTTGCCTTAAATCTGCACTGACCACAACTAATTCCCCCTTTAAAAACACCATCAGGGCAGGCATGGTGACTCACACCTGTAATTCCAGCACTTTGGAAGGCTAAGGCGAGAGGATGACTTGAGCCCAAAAGTTCAAGACCATCCTGAGCAACATGGGGAGAGCTTGTCGCTACTAAAAATAAATATATAAAAAAATTAGTTGGGCATGGTGGCATACACCTGCAGTCCCAGCTACTTGGGAGTCTGAGGCAGGAGGGTCACTTGAGCCCAGGAGTTCAAGGCTGCAGTGAGCTACAATTGTGCCACTGACCTCTGGCATGGGCAACAGAGCTAGACCCTGTGTCAATTAAGAAAAGAGAAAGTCACCATTCAGTGTCTGTATTGCAACAGATGTTGTAGCCCTCATCCATCCCCTGCCATCACTACAGTCATTTCTTACCTGAGCATTCTTAGCTGTCATCCACATGATAAAGGTTCAAGATCTTTGTCTTCATGTTTTCTTACTCAGAACGCCTTCTTGTTTGCAAATGCAATGAAGTACCAAAGTATCATACCCTTTATTAAGCCTGACTAGCACTAAGTACAACGAAATTATTTGTACTGTAAATTTCTCTCAGCAGCTGATGTTCTCCATTGAATTTGTGGTCAACTGAAATTCCCCGACCTGCTTTGCATGGATTTCTATCAAAACAAATCTTTCCTAAACTAATTGTGCTTATTTGTTTAATATGCTTATTTTAATGTAAGAAAATAGACTCTAGAATCAGGGAGACTTAAATTTTTTTTTTCAGTCACAGTATTTTCAAGCCCATGACCTTGAGAAATTAATTGAATACACTTTATTTTCAGTTTTGCCATCTAGAAAAAAATTAATAACTTCATGCCATCGGTTCTTTCAAAGAATTGAGAGACATAAAATGCCTGGGATAGAGGAGGCCTTCAAGAAATCTGGGTTCCTTGTTTATTTCACTTCATAGTTCCAGATCATGAAAACCTTTTGGATCTGGTATCTGTGCCGTCTGTAAATGTGGTCAAGCCTGTGTTTTCGGTGTCCTCCTGTAACCATGTAAATCACTAGACAATGGGCCAGCACTCAGGACAGAATTCAAGGGCTTCTAATCAAAATGCTATCAAAGCCACATGGAGGGTGTAGAAAACTCCATGCATAAAACGTTGATTGGTTTACTTCCTCGTGAGTTTGTTTCATTACTGCACCAAAAGGTAAACAGCAACTTAGAATGTAAGAAAGGTGATGTCACATCATATCACTTAAAGTCATGTATCATATATATCAAATATTAGTTACCATGAGGTCTTTTTTATTTTAAGATGGGATCTTGCTGTGTTGCCCAGGCTGATCTTGAACTACTAGGCTCAAATGAACCTCTTGTCTCCCAGAATGCTGGGATTATAGGCATGATGAACCACTACACCTGGCCTTTCATGAAGTCTTAATTCAGTAAAAAAAAACCCCTTCTACAACCATATATATAATATATGTATGTGTGTGTGTGTGTATATATATATAGTTATATTTAT
>NW_016807225.1:5881422-5910202 GCF_001698545.2 Rhinopithecus bieti | reverse complement strand
TATATATATTTATATTTATATATAATTTATATATAAATAATAATATCGGTACATTGATCATTTATTAATATATAGTAACTTATATAAGCATATTAATATCATTATTTATACACATAGATATGTATGATTATACATACGCATATATCTGTGTATGTATATCATGATGCTGAAACCATTAGCAAGGAATTTTTTTTTTTTTTTTTGCAGCATTCCTTATACTAGTTGCCCAATGCCAGGAACTATACATATATATGTGTATGTATAATTTATATATAATAACTTTCAAGATAGTCCAGATCATCTTACAAATACTCAATAAAATAATTCAACTGAACTCAAGTATGTAAGTAGAAAAAATATTTGTTCCAGTGTTCTTAATCCTATAATGAAAAATAGAATGCCCTTATTTTAAGAAATCTGCTCACTGAAATCCAAGTTGTTCAGAAAATAAATGCTTCATTAAGTCATAAATTGTAACAATGTGAGTTATAACATCTGGTAGGGGAAATGGTTTTTAGTTAGGACTGATTATGAAATCTAACAAACTCATTTTTCACCTTTCACTGGACTAAAGGTCCTATATAAACAATAAACAAAGAAAGATGCCATCCTATGTACCTGGACCTTCAGTCCTATATAAACAATAGACAAAGAAAGATACCATCCTATGCACCTGGACCTTCAGTACTATATAAACAATACTAAGCATTTCAGGGAACTACAAAGTTCAAAGAAAGGAAACCTGATATGATGAGAAATGAAACACACATGAGCATATGGAAAACTGCACTGGTATCAAGAACATCATCAGCTGAATAAAATTACAAAATCACTCAGATGTGATAGTTTGATAAAAAATGTAAAAGATAGATTAGTTCAACAAACATTTATTGAGTACCAAGTAAGCACGAAGGACTGTGATAGGTACTGGAGTTCAAGAATAAAGAAAGAAACCATTCTTTGGCATTGGGAAACTGGCACAAGAAATGCTGCTTTAAAAACAAAAAGTCCTTGCTAATGGTTTCAGCACCATGATCTATCCACATATGACATATTTTGTTGTTTTCCCAGATACAGCCTTAATACTGTACCAAGGGATGGTGGTTTCCCTTTCTTTGCCACCAAACCACATTTCAGTCAAAGCTCCTTTAATCTTTTAAATAGTTTCCCACAGATACCCTTTATCTTTTCTCTGATAGAATGGGGCATTGGTCTTGCAGTTAGAACAATATATAGTGCACTTTAAATACTTCAAGCCTTGAAAATAATTATTCCCAAATGCCTATCACAGTTTACCTGAGGAAAAATATACAAAACAGGCACTATTCACATATCCATTATGCTTTTGGTTAGACAGGAAGAATGCAGAAGTTTTCCCACAGCGGTATCATCTTGTGGACATCATCCTGAGCTTCATATACCCATTAACAATGCGGAGATTGCACCAGCAACTCATGAGGCCCTGGCCAGCTGTAATATTTTAAGATCAAACTGTAGGAAAGTAAATACTTACTGTAGAAAAATGTTCACTGCTTATTTAGTCTACTGATAGCATTTCCTGCAAGAGAGAATTGTGTATTTATTCATGGATATTTGCATGTTTAATGACCAGTGAGTTCTGCTTTTATGAATAGCATTTCACAGACATATTTTTATTGAACATGGGGAATTGAAAAATTGTAGTAATTAATTAGACACCTTGGGCAAAACCACAATCCTGCGTGTACCTGCCAAAGACCTGAATGTTATATTTTAATCTGAATTGTTTGTTAACGTCTTCTTTAATTTTGTCAGTATGGCTATAATTTTATATTATTATCCAAGTCTAGAAGAATATATTTATTATCCTAGGTACAACAGAAATTTAAAAGTAAATACATAAATCAAACCTCTCTGGCTAGCCTTGCTTTTAAGCAAAATACACCCTTGGGCATTTCAGGGAATATCCTAACCAGACAGAATCCTGCCATATTAGTAAGAAAATCAGTTTCATACATAAGGACACCCATTAACAGAGTTGGTCAAGAGAGAATGAAATTCATGCAAGAGCAGTGGTACTGCTAGTACTCAACTGCAATGAGATCTTTACTCGAATCATGACTAAAATTCTGAGCTTACCTAAAAGCAACATGCATGTAATTATAACGTGGATAATAATTACTCAAAAAAGATAAAAATGTGTCCAGGAAAGGCTCTATATCACCAGTGGAATGAACTAGAAGACCACATCTCACACCTTTTCACTCAGTCCTCCTAATTGGAACACAGTTTTTCCTATTCATCTCATCACTCCGAATATCTCAAATCCCCTAAAAGATCAGGTCTGCTTCCACTCAGCAGTTTTTACTGCTGTTAAATGCTAATTGTTAATTTATTTCTCTCTCCAAAAGCTCTCCAATAGCCTGAGCTTTTCTTCATTGAATCAGCTTGTCCTGAGGATACAGCTAAACCTGCCTTTGATCAGTGTTTAATCCTTCTAGATGCTCAGGGGGGGTGTGGTTTAGTATTTATGAGAAAGTAATTACAAAGGATGGAGAACAGGAATATTATAGCTTCTTCTAGCTCAAGAAATGACCAATCAGAACTTTCTGTCCCTTCTTCTGTCTTTATAGAGAAGAGATCATGCTAAGGAATGTAAAATTTGAAAGTGTGGGAATACTTCTAATTTAAAAGGGAATGTAGATTCCAAGTCCAATAGATTTGATTCTACTTACAATGAAGGATCTTTCAGAAACAGACTGTAACATAGACGGAGAACAAGCAAACACATCCCCTTTTATGTTTAAGCAGTTATGGGCAGTAGTTTCTAGCATACATTCTTGGGTAACTGTAAGAAAGTATTACCTGAAAACCAAATAACTATATAACTTGGTCAAAAACAAAGTGAGTGCAGAGAAATAAATAGAACATCAATATTCAATGATTAGGATATGAACCACAAGGGAGGGAAAATAATACTCAGAGAGGCTGAAGCCAACACAAATGGGAGTAATGAGGCAAGAAATTTAGAAATAAAAATTTAATATGAGTCTTATAAAACGTTCTCTGGTGAACAATCACAAGAACATGCAAAAAATAGTGACAGAAATGCAATAATGCCTAATGATTATTCAAAACTGACCCCAAAGAATGTTCCATAAAAATAAAAGAAGCAGAGGCACCCAAGCTCATTTCTAGTTCTTATTTCCTGGACTCACGTAAAGGAACACTCCCAATAAATCCCATAGTACGCACCAACACTGCCTGTCTGACTGAAACATGACAACAGCTGGAGAATGGCTCAAGGTCAACAACAGTTACTGCTTCATTTTAGAAACTTGGTGATGATGCTAAATGGGAAAGAAGTATTTTGGTAGCATTCCAACAATGGCTTTTCACAACATTCCTCACCACAGATAAAGTAATCATTCTAGCATTGGACATAAGAAAAAGCAAATCCGAGATTACTCCATGTTGTTTCTGGGTCAGGACCCAGCTCCAAACTGTCCCTTCCTTCCTTCCCTAATTGCTTCTTCACATCTGCTCATCTGCAGAGCCTATGTTTGCCTTTGCATGCATCAAGGGCTTCTGTGCTGACGATCTGACATGAAACAAGATACTTTCTTTTTGAGATATGAATTTGTGTGCTTTCATTTTGTCATGCTCTTGAAAATGTTTGACCATTTAGCATATACAATGCAAGTTGATTCTCTGTTGCATAAAACACTATAATTTTTTGGAAATGTTACTGTCCAAAAGCCTCTTGAAAGAAGGTACTTTTAAAATTGTGGGTGAATTTAGTGTTCCCCCCTTTTTTTGCCTAAATAATCTCATTCCTTGCCCAGTCTAACTTGAATTGGGGCTATGAAAAACCTACACAGAGATTTTCCCTGGAACATGTCATTAATGTTTCACACTCTTACATTGGTTTGAAATCCTTTTGCATACATTCCCTGAACTAGCATCGGTAAAACTTTCTGTGGACTCAGCCCACTCCCATTGTAGGTATTTTCACTCATTTTTAACACATAGACATTTATTATTATATTTATACACTAAGTGTGTTATGAAACAGACTATAACAAAAATGTAAAAGAATAGGATTAAAATAAATATAAATAGATGTTCTAAAACTTTTATTCTATGCTGCCCTCCAATGTATGTATCCCACTTTGGAGCAACCTGTCTACATTATGAATTGTCATCATCTAGCAGAATAATACAATTATGCTGCCAGGGCTTTTCCTTCCTGTCGTGGGCTGAATTGTGTCTCTCCCACTCCCAAAAGATATGATGAAATCCTAACCCCCTAGTACCTCAGAGTGTGACCTTCTTTGGAAATAGGGTCATTACAGATGTAATCAGCTAAGATAAGGTCATATTGGAGTAGGATAGACATAGTAGGATAAGTCATCCAATATGACTTGCATCCTTATGTGAAGAGGGGAAGACACACAGGCACTAAAGGTTAGAATGTCATGTGACAACAGGCAGTGATCAAAGTGCTACAGCTGCAAACCAAAGAACGCCAAAGATTGCCAGCAAATCACAAGACGTTACAAAGAGGCATTGAAGGATCCTCCCCTAGAGCCTCCAGAGGGAGCTTGGTCCCGCCAACACTTTTTCTTTTTTTTGAGAAGTAGCCTTGCTCTTGGCCCCCCGGGCTGGAGTGCAGTGGTGCAATCTCGGTTCACTGCAACCTCCACCTCCTAGGTTCAAGCAATTCTCCTGCGTCAGTCTCCTGAGTAGCTGGGATTACAGGCACCTGCCACCACACCCGGCTAAATTTTTGTACTTATAGTAAGGACAGGGTTTCACCATGGTTGGTCTCGAACTCCTGACCTCAGGTGATCTGCCTGCCTCAGCCTCCCAAAGTGCTGGGATTACAGGTGTACCACCATGTCCGACCCTACCAATACTTTTATTTCAGACTTTTCACCTCCAGAGCCATGATATGATAAGTTTGTGTTGTTTTAAGCCTTCCAGTTTGTAATTCTTTGTTATGGCATTCCTAGGAAATGAATACACTTCCTAATATGAGAAAACTTCTAAATTCCCTCTAAACAATGGACTACTATCCCTAGAATTCAATAGAGAGACAGACAGAGACAGAGAGAGAGAGAGAGAGAGAGAGAGAGAGAGAGAGAGAGAGAGAGAGAGAGAGAGAGGACAGGTTACATGATGATAAAGTCCAGTGTAACAGAACAAGAATTATCTGAGGAGCGGAGTCTGCATCGTAAAATTATCAATATGTAGGGCCAGTATCAACCGGCGTGCACCCAGATAACTGTATCAATTATTAAAATGTTAAAATACTTGCATAAATAGATGATGAATGTCACTGCTTCAAACATACCCTTACCACCGATCATCCGGTCCCTTTCCCCTCCTTCCACAATTCAACAACTAACAGGTCAATGCCAGTCTCAGCAGGGAACCTAAGTCATTTCCATTGGTCCCATTTCCTACTGGTCATTGAATATTTTTAATATCATCTCAGACAAGATAGCTAACAGAGATTGTGTTTCTTGTTGGCTAAACAATCTCCACAGCTGAGACCTATGAGAGAAGTAATGAAATCCCTGTTCTATCTATGTACATTCTTTTTTCTCAGTATCTGCACCAAATGTTCATTTTGAGTCAACAACAAGATACAGTTACAAGGTGTTGGAAACAAGCAAATGTTTGCATGGTGCTCTTACAATGTAGATTAACGTAATGTTTTTTCCAGCATTCTCAGTCATGTTCCTGTCTTGAGAATACTCAGGTTGGGCGATCAGAAGAAATAAGAATCACACCTTCCTTGCGATTCGGGAGTCCCAGCACCGAGGTAAGGTTAAGTAAGGCTAGAGATTTACACCTTACAAAGCAATGGATTCAGCCTGATTAATTTTGATGCCTAGTGATTTCGGAGTGCTATTTACAAGTGACATCATCTGGAAATGTATTTCTTATTTAACCATCTCCCCAAAGGGCCATATCTTGCTCTGTTTTCTTTCCAGTAGCAAATAATAGTCCATATTAAGAAATAAAGCTTTGTGTAGCATTGAATTATATTAAATAAATTGTTTTCTAAGGTGTAACTTCTTTCTATTGTAGCTTGTTCTGGCTAGGCTAACACAAGAAATAGAGCAACCAAGAATATACTAAGGTTTGCTTTCTTATATCCCTTTTTTAAATTAAAGGAAAAGAAGATAAGGAAAATAATTAACCTGGTTAGCAAAAACTACGTAACTTTTGCCTGGCTTGAATAAAGAATCTGATGTTATTTATTGTAATATTTTTCTGCACTTTGGTACTTGTTTTGTCTGGTGATCAGATATCTTTGTGTGTAGTCAATTTTCATTTTGACATTTTATTTCTCACTTTTCTCCTGGCGAGCTTTGGAAGGGGTGGTGGTTTCCCTTTCTTTGCCACCAAACAACATTTCTGTAAATGCTCTTTTAACTTTTTAAATAGTTTCTCTACAGAGACCCTTTCTCTTTTTCTGAATAGGATGGAACATTCATCCTTCATTTATTTAGAACAATTTATAGTACAAATTGAATACTTTCAGTCTAAGAAAGAATTATTCCCAAACACCTGTCAACATTTACTTGAGGAAAAGAGTAATAACTAACTAATAACTAAGTTACTAGTCTTTGAGGTTGCTGTGAAGACTCGCAAGCTTTCACTATTTTTACCAGGCATGTTTTAAGTCTTAATGGACTGAATAATGCCATTACAATAATAATGGTTATTCTCCACCACAGCTCAGCCACGGGAATCAACAGCACATTACAGGAAAAGAGAAGTACAATGAGAGAAATTAGATACATTATCACCTGGGAATTCCATCATAACTCATGGGCTGCCAAGTTTCCAAGGGAAATCAGGCTGTAGTGGCAGCCGGAAAATTTGGACAGACCATAGCATATAATAAGCAGGCGTCCTGGCAAAAGCTTAGAATGCTTTCCTGTGCCGATGAGGAACAAACACTGGCTGTTGTATGCAGTCAGTGCATATTCTTAATAATTTGCTCTCAACTGCCTTCTTAGTGATAATAGCTTTTATCATGCAAGACAAGAGACACATTTTGATTTTGTTCTTCATCTAGCTTCCATCTGGTTCTCAGACCATTCCATAAGGCATCAAATCTTACAGGGCATCCAGGAAAAGGGTTAAGAAAGATGCATAGACCCTGCCCTCAAAATAATTAAATACTCTTTTTCTTGGCACACATACATGATTAAAGAGTAGTTTATACAAATATGTCTGACTTTAGCCACAGCTTCTTCAGGAGAATACCATATGCAAGTTAAATAGTTTCTAGAAAACTCATAAGCTTGTAGTACCAGTCTAACTCTCTAAGACCTTAAGGTATAGCATCCTAAGTTCTTCAAGTGTAATGGGCAATCAGAAAAGCAGGCAGTTAACTCTTAAAGTTGGCTACACCATAGCTTTGAGAACTTGAGGCAAAGAGAGGTTAAGAATGGAGAAATGACATCTAAGTAATAGGTAAGACAGTGTAAAAGGAAATTCTCAAGACATACAAAGGACAAAAATGGTATTATGGGCTGAATTACTTCATTCCAACATTCATATGTTGAATTCCTAACCCCCTGAAGTCCTAACACCCCTTGGAATGTGACTGTATTGGAAGACAGGGCCTTCAAAGAGGTGCTTAAGTGAAAATGAGCTCAGATGGATGAGCCTCAATCCAATATGACTAGTATCCTTATACGAAGAGGCGATTAGGACACAGAGACAGAAGAAAGTGCATGCGAAGACAGAGAGACAAGATCACCACCTATAAACCAAAGAGAGAGGCCTCAGAGAAAACAATGCTCCATTACACCTTGATCTTGGACTTTTAGTTTCCACAACTGTAATAAATTTCCGTTGTTTAAGCCACTGGTACTTTCATATGGCAACCCTAGCAAACTAATACAAATGGCTTGACCAAAAGAAGACTACTGGGGGGAGAGAGAGAGAGAGAGAGAAGAGAGAGAGAGAGAGACAGAGAAAGAGAGGTGAGATGAAACCTCATGTGAAGACTGCACTAATCTATGGTAAAATAAAATTAGGATCAGACATTGCTGGAGAACGAAAGCCTCCTACCATTAATGAGTAGTAACTTGACAGGAACATGGGTGAACCTTGGAAACATATCTTCCAGCCCAGTCAAGCCTTCAGATGACTGACTGCAGCCCTGGCCAATTTCTTGACTACAATTTCATGAGAGACCCTAGGCCACCCAGCTAAGCTGCTCTGAATTTTTGGCCCATAAAGCCTAAATAAGATAATAGGTGTTTATTGCTTTAAGCTGCCAAGTTTTGGGGTAAGTTTTCATGAAGCCATAGATTACCAATACGCCTGACAAACTCAGAATGAACTGATGGATTTTGAAGACCAATAACGGGGCAAACCTAAAATATAATAAAATAACTAAAGGTAGTATGAAGGTGGTAGAATATGGTGGTAAAAATCTTAAGCTCTGAAGTCAGACTTAATTTGATTCCAATTCCAGCTCTGTCCATTTATTGATATGAGACCTGGAGTAACTTATTTAATGTTTTTGAGGCTCAGTTTCCATATGAGGAAATTACGATAGTAGTAATAAAGCCCATGAATGAGGAGGAAGAAATAAGATCATTCCTAGGGTTTGGTGCATTGTTAACATTTGATAAATTGTGGCTGTCCTAATTAGGGAGGTGAAAGAACTCTAAAAACTGAGTCAAAGTTGTTTACCAAAATCAGCTATTTTCTGGAAGTAGAAGGAGTGGCCTCCACTATCCTTTCTCGAATGACCCTTCTTAAGGAGACCGCTCTTAATAAGGGTCAGTGAAAAAAGGTTCACCCTATCTGGAGACTAAAAAGGCTGTCAAGTTTAATGAAGCCAATAATGGCGAAAACTGGAATCTGTTCATCAACCACAATCACCCATGTGGTGAGGCCTGGCTCTTCCCAAAGACCTAGTCCCAAAGTGTTAATGGAAGGTGTAGAAAAGAGTCAAACAAGATGCTATCTTGCAGACCTGATGAGATTGCAATTTGCCGACAACTGGGGCTTATCTCAAATGATGAACTAGGTATCAGGACTGAGGGGAAAAGTAGAAAGCTAGCATCTTAGAGACCTCAGAAAGCTGGCAGCAGGGGCTGAGAACAGCACCTCTCAAGCTCTGTGCAGAGGAAATGAGGATAAGATCACGGTATTAATGAGTGGTCATTAAAAACAGCCAAGCAAACAAATAACCTTGTATTAAAATAACTATATATATGCCTGAATTTCTGCCAAAGCAACTAGCATTACCTTTAAAGGCTTTTTATAGGTGAGTATATTACAAAGAGAAAAACCATATTTAAATGGCATTTCCCTTAATTTAAAAAGCAGAGAGTGCTGGATGTGGAACAAAGTGCATGATGTTGAGGGGAAGGGACATGAAACTGGCATTATAATGAAGCATAAAAAGGAATAGTTGTCAAAATGAGGAGACCAACAAGGATGTGTGCATTATCTTCAGAGGGAATATACAGTCTAGTGTGGCTGTGATGTCTTGTTTTTTTATCCCCCACCTATGGGCCGAATAAAATAGAATCAATGTATATTTATCATTCTGGAAAAGATTTAAGCTGACAAAGCATCTCAACTCACAGAGAAGCTCTGCAGCACTGCAAATGTCCCCAGAGAGAAAGAGAACTTAGGGTGAACACATGCTCATTTCAATGAAGGAATCACATCACACATTTTCATGCAGCCTGGTGGCTATTTCACACTGGAACACAACTGTCTTTTCAGGTTAAAACAAATATATTGTTCTTGAAGTTTCCATAGATTTAGAGTAATATCCCAGTCCCATTGACACCAGGATTTCAATAACATCCCACTCAGACCTCATTTATTTGTTAGGATTGTATCTTATCTGAACCTTAGGGATCTTTCAATATAAGTTTGCCTCACTGGACAGATGAGGAAACTGAGGGCAGGTGAGGTGAAGCCATCGGGATGGAATTATAAGGTTAGTTCATTACTTCTATGGTAGCTAGTGGAATCTTTGAAACAGTCACAAAAATATGCAGAAGGTATTAGGTGAAATCGGTAAGTTAAAAATGGCAGAAGGAGGAGTTTTGAGGCCAGAGGAAAAAAACTAATCCCTGAGGTTCTAGCCCTCATTCTGTCCTGAGAGTATTACTTTGGCAAAGTCATTTACTTTCTATGAACCTCAGTTCCTTATCTTGAAAATGTATTTCCGGCTGAGATGACCTCTATGATTCCTTCCATCTGTAAAATGTCAGGGTACAAATGCTGCTTACTTCATCTAGCTCTGTGTTTGTCAATAAGTTTCCAAAGACATGTTGGCTGTGGAATCTCTTAAGTGCTAGAAAAATGTCCTGAGAACCAAGTAGCCAGGATTCTGAAAACGTATGAAGTCCATAGTGAAAAGATTAAGGGTTGCACAGGACTTTGTATGTTAATTTCACCAGTAATTATGATAATAATAATGACTGGCATTTATCTGAGTATTTATGAATGCTATGCATTAAGCTAATATACACATGTTAGCTCATAAATAACCACTATACATACCATATTAGCTCTTAAATCATCACATACTACATAAATGGGTAATTTAAAAAATATCCATTTTACAGATGAAGAACATGACAAAGAGACTAGAAAAAGAAACTTGCCCAAGGTTACATGGCTAACAAGTAGCAGAGCCAGAAGTCAATCATAGACAGCAGTCTAGAGATGCCAACAACACTGCTGTGTTTCTGGCAGGCTGCAAGATTCAGAATCTTCAGGATGTTCCTAAGGGTATGTGTTTGGAGAGTTACAGATGCTTTAGGGACACAGTCTCATATAAATATTTGCCTTTAGCACCAAGCAAAGGCCTGTGTTAAATAAATGTTATTGAAGGCATGGTGTTAACAGGTGTTAGAGTAAATTAAAATGGGGACCTTGAAGAATGCTTCAATGGTGGAAGAATTCCTGAGCAGACAGAGCCAGTTAGGCCTCATAAGTGGCCTTAGCCTTGCTTGAATTGCAATCATCAGCAGAACTATAACTTGAGCTATTTCTTGTAAATGCCTATAATAATGACAAACAGAACTTAAGCTCAACCAATCACACTTATAATTACATAACTAGGAATTTCCCAGGAAAGACAGCTTTATAACTGTAATCAACCAAATATTTTATTTGTATTATTCTGCGTTCTCTTTATAAAACCTTAGTTCTCATACTTCTTCATTGGAATCCCCATACCACTTCTGGTTTGGAGCTGCCCAATTCATGAATCTCTGGTTGCTCAAACGAACTCTTTAAAATTTTACTGTGTTTCAATTTACCTTTTAAACACAGGTCACTTTTTACTGTTGCTCACTAACATACAGGGATCCCAAAAGGTGATGGGTGGAAATGTAGAGATTTCCTTACACCACAACCTCTTAGACCAAGCCTCTCTTTTCTGGACAGTTTTAAATGCAAAATGCCTACAGAGTGAGGGAACTGATTAGCAGCCATATATCTGGGAACTCTGATACTCACCTTGCTGCTGAATGAACTGTCCCCTAATGGGGCCAGGAGACACACACCTACTATCTCTAGGCATTTTCATCCCACACCACCAATCTCTATGACTAAATGCAGTGTATCCCATTCTCCTTTCATTGTACCACACTGCTCAGCTAGCATGTTTCCCTTGCTTGTGTAATTCTTGAGTAGGAATTTAAAAGGGTTATGGGAGATGATAATTGTAAGAATACTTTGTAAACCTTAACGTACAAAGCAAATGTTAAAAGGTGCCATTGTTGTTGCTGCTGATGTCACTACTGCTATTGTTACCACCACCATTACTATTCTTTTACTATGTTATTACTACTGGAGCATACATCTCAAAGTATAGAGATTTCCTCAGGGCAGCCAAACCTTTAAAGGCCTAAGGCAGAGATTGGGAAGCTCAATCCAGTCCTCTGTGCCTTTTGTAAATAATGTTATCCTGGATACAGTGCTGCCCACTTCTTTACTTATTGTCTGTGGTTGCTTCTCAGTCATAAATGCAGAAATTGACTAGTGGCAAAGGAGATCTTTCTGGTGTGAAAAGCCAAAAATATTTATTATCTGGCCCTTTACCCCCCCCACACACAAAAAAATTTGACAACTTCTGGCCTCAGTTGATCACAAGTAGGTGGCTTTTACCTCAGTCTTTGACATGAAGTCTAAAAAATAGTAAATTATTTCACAAGGGATGTGCAGTGTTGCAGAGGAGAAATGTCAAGAAACAAAAAAGGCATCCCATTCCCATTAACTCCAATACTCTAGTCATGCCCTTTGACCTATCCAGACCTCATTTCCTGCACAAGGCAGAAAGAGTGGCCAGATAAGATGTTAGATTAGAATCACAATATGACCTAGTAAGTCCTTTCTGATTCGAAAAGTCTGTATTGCTTCACGATTTTTAGTTTCTTGATAATAACACTATTAGATCAAGTAGCTGGTATTTTGACCTGTCAGTAACGAAGAAGACTTTCTAAAGAAGATCTAGACAAGGGCTGATTGAAAAATTCCTAAATGCATCTTTATACTGCTCATGAAGGGTATTCCCTAAAGCCCCAAGCCTGGAAGAGGCAGGGTAGTGCAGTAGGAGGGCATGAGCTTTGGGGGTTTGGATTCCTACATTGCAACATATATGTTGGGTAAGTTACTTAACCTCCCTGAGCTATAGTTTCCTATTGATACAGTTTGGATGTTTGTCCCCTCCAAATTTCATGTTGAAATGTGATCCCCAACATTGGAGGTGGGGCCTGGAGGGAAGTGTTTGGATCATGAGGGAAGGTTCCTCATGAACGGCTTGGTGGTCTGTGTGGTCTGTTTTCACACTGCTATAAAGAACCACCTGAGACTGCGTAATTTATACAGAAAGGAGGTATAATTGACTCGCAGTTCCATATGGCTGGGGAAGCCTGAGGAAACTTACAATCATGGCAGAAGGTGAGGGAGAACCAAGGCATATCTTACATGGTAGCAGGAGAGTGAGAGAGAGGGGAAGAGTCACACTTTTAAACAATCAAACCTCCTGAGAACTCACCATCATGAGAACAGGATAGAGGAAACCGCCCTCAAGATCCAATCACCTCCCACTAGGTCCCTCCCTCTGCACATGGGGATAGAAAATTCAAGATGAGATTTGGGTGGGGACACAGAGCCAAACCATATCATGCCCTCCTTGAAATAATGAATTCTCACTCTGTAGTTACCATGAGATCTGATTGTTAAAAAGAGCTGACAACTCTCTTATCTCTCTCGCTTCCTCTCTTGCCATGTGGCATACCTCCCCTTTCTTTATCTTCCACCATGAGTAAAAGCTTCCTGGGGCCTCACTAGAAGCCAAGCAGATGCTGGTGCCATGCTTGTACAGTCTGCAAAACCATGAGCCCAATAAACCTCTTTTTCTAATAAATTGCCCAGCCTCCGGTATTCCTTTATAGTGACACAAATGGACTAACACACCTGGGCATAGTGATATCTACCTTGTAAGAATTCTTGTAGGGATTACAGACACCGTAATATATGTAAAGCACCTGGCATATGACAAAGGTTCAATAAATGGTAACTGCTACCATTATTATTACAACCCACAGGATGTGAGGTGTTAGACTGAAACACAAAGGAGCCTCAAGAATAGAGAGAAACACCCATGCAGGCTGACATTTGAAATGCTTGATTGTCAGAAGAAAAGGAATGTTTTCTTGCCTCCATTCAGCAAATATTTCTGGAAGAAAAGAGCTCATAGCCAGAAACCTGGGAGACTGAATATTATTTGCCTACTTATTTCGATATTTCCCTAATCAAGACTGGATTCCCTCTTCTCCTTCCCTCTTCAGAATACATCTCAGTTCCCCTATTTCAACTTCAAGTCCACAAATGCATCCCTTAAGCATACACATATATATTAATAGCTAATTCCAAAACTTCAAATGAGGAGCCATGTAGTTTTTTGTCATGTATGCACACACACACACACACACACACACACACATATATACCCCACAAATACATACACACACACACACACTTGGATATTAATCTCATATGATCTTCTGCAAGTCCAAATGATTTGTTTGAACCCTGCCTTAGAGAATCAGGCACTGTCACCTCCAAGGAATGATGTGCAAGGGTTTGATTTGCAGCTAATAGAAAAATCTATTTCTTTCAGTTTCACTTCTGTCACACAAGGACCATTGTGTTCCCTACAGTAGATTCCTTCTACTTTCGCAATAACTACTGAGATGACAGGTCTCAGGCAATAATACGAGCAGCTCAGGTTGAGTGGCAACTATTAGTTTTATGACCACTGGTTCAGAATGGCCTTGAAGTGTCCACAACCCATCTTAATGAAGATGGGTAAGACAGCTGCCGATGAAATCAAATTTCTCCTCTTCCTTCCTTTCCATCTTAAAGTCCATCAAACTTTCATCTTCAGCAACAAAACAGCTGCCAGGGCAAACACTCAGCCACAGTCAATCACAGCATAGAATCCACATGATTGTCTTTTGGAAAGTGAGCTGGGAACCTGGGCTTTGTTGCAACGATGACGCCAACTTGCAGAGAGGAAAGGAATGAGCAGATTTGCCATCTTTCTCTGAATAAAACAATGCAACAAAACTATATAGCATATTTAATGTTATATAGGAGAAATAAAAATCCTCTGAAAAGTATTATATATATGAAATCGGTAATTATGTCCCTGCAACTAGTAATAGCAATGCTCTTGTGGAGCAAAGGCAAAAGAAAATTTCCTCAATAATGCAGTATAGGCACGTGGCCTCATTCTCAGCTGATCTGAAGTAATGCTCTTCTTTACAATCTTTGCTCTGGCAAAGTCCATTTCTCAAATCTTTATTTTCTGTGAAGGTCCAACTCAGTTATCACTTTATGGTAGATTGTTTGCAAACACAGCAAGAAACCCTCCCATCCTTGCATGCTCACCCTTTTGTAATGTGTTACTGTTCCTCCCACTAATGAAATAAGACATGTCATCTATTTCCCTGTCCATTGAATCTGGCCTGATTCTGAGACTTGCTTTGACCAATAGAATGCAGCGAAAGTGTTCTTGCATGGTTTCCAAGCTCTCAAGGGTTGCTGCTCCTGTTATATCCCTCTCTGGGAGTCAGCCCTGAGACTACCATGTGAAGGAGTCAACATTAGCCAAGATGAGAGGTCATGTGGCACAGAGATATCACCTGAGGCTCCTCAGCCTAATAACCAGAACCAATTGTCAGATATGTGTGTGAGACCATATTAGACCATCATCATCCCCCGTCTATCTGCCAGATAAATGGAGCTACATGAGGGACCTCATGTGAGATCATCTCACCTACCCAGCTCAGTCAAGTTTAAACTGCTGACCCACAGAATCACAAGCAAATAACAAGCCCATTTTAAACACAACTTTTTAGTGTAGTCTGTTTTGTAGCAATGGCTAACTAAACTACACTTAATCTATGAGGATTTCCCCAGTGTCTGGTAGAAAGCACACTGTGCAATTAGATAAATGAGTTTAAATCTTTGTTCTATCACTTAGTAACTTTTGACCTAGGGCAGATTACTTAACATTTGAATGTCATTGAGGATGAAATGCTAAAAATTCACCTGCTGGGGAGATCATATGAGACAACACATGTAAGCACTTCAACATAGTGCTTGGCACGTAGGGGGCACTCATTCTTTTGATACTTGTCGCTTTCCACTATTTTTTAGTTACTTGAGTGACTTAAGCTGTTAGATTTTCCAACACAGGAACTTTATTGATCTTTGTGTCACTTGTAATACATTGTGCAATGTCTTATACATGGCTGACATTCAATGCATACATGCTGAATGGATGCTCAAATATCCCCCAATATATAGCTTGGCTTCATGCTGTCATATTTCTTGGGATTTCTGGAAGTGGTATACAAGTAGGATTGTGGGAAAATAGATCCTGTAACCTTGGTTAAGTACCTATACTTCTTGAATCCTCCATCTAGGTGTCTTTTAAAAGCAGAAAATTGTCTGTCACACCCAAGATTCCTTGCAGCCCTAAAACTTATAATCATGATACTGGTTATCATTTACTGAACACTCATTAATATGCCTGATTCTTTACTAAGGTTTTTGGGTATATAAACATGTTTAATCACAACAGATGTGCCATATAGGTTTTATTATGGCCATTTTCATACCAGCAAGCTTAAATCTGAGGGCAGGGATCCGCAAATTAGGTGGTCTTGTTTTTACAAATAAAGTTTCACTGTGATATAGTCACACTCATTTGTTTGCATGTTGTCTGTGGTTGCATTCACATTACAGTGGTAGTGTTGAGTAGCTGTTGAGGCAGAGACTATATTGCTTGCAAAGCTGAAAATGTTTACTCTCTGGTCCTTTACAGGAAAGGTTTGCTAACCTCTGGGTGACCTACTGAGAAAGTGATCAGTGACACTCAGATATGTGGAGTTAAAAGCTCACATTTGGTCCTCTATACTACGTTGCTTCTTATTGTCTCACTTGCTTAATCATTTACTCATTACATCTTATCTTTCAAATAGCAGCTCACTGGCAAGTATGTGGTGAGAAAAAAATGTTAAGACCTCTGAAAGAGCAGCTGAAGAAATGTCAACTGCAGAACCGTGGTCTCCCTATTCATGTATCTGGTTAAGAACGCTCGATCATCTGGCCTTCTGTAGCTAGAAGCCATGGAGCCACACTTGGCACTAATTGAAAAATAAGCAGTGAAAAGATTTGCTTTCAACACAAATTTAAATGACTGGAATTATATCTTTATTATCTGAAGTGGGTGCTTGTGATTTGTCTACCTATTCTGGCATCAGGAAGAAATACCACAGAAATTAGCCTCTGGCTGGTCATGTCATTATAAGTCAGTTATAGCCCATTTTTAGAAAATCTGATGGATATAAAATCAACCTGCTCATACAAATGAATTTCAGATTTGTTATGCATAATACAAAATTACCTGGTGCTTCAGAAAGAAAGGATTCAGCACTGAGAGATGAGGAACTTAAATAAAAGAAACCTGTTAAAAAATAGACAGAAATGAAGACAAACATCTCTGAACTGATAAACTACATTGACTGGGAAATGTAATTGAATTTACAAAGAAAAGTGATAATTAAATGGCCATCTTTTTAGAAACAATACTCTCCTACAAAGGGGCACAATAGGGAACATAAAACAGCACTTTAAAAGTTGTGAAGCACTATATAAATGAGAGGCATTATATTTATTTTTCTCTCCATTACTGGTTTTAATCCTGATCACTAGTAATTTGAAAAGGCCCTTTGGCCTCTTCCTCGCAGTGCTGGTTTGCTATCCACTCACACCTGTGCAAATTCTGAGTCCCACTTGGAAATGTTCCTTCTACACATCTCCATTTATCCAGCCTCAATGCCACCACTCTGTCCTTAACTTTCCCTTTGATGATTTTCAAAGTTTGCTAATGAGTCCTTCCAAATTCAGTCTCTTGTCATTCCAATTCAGCCTACATGGTGCTGCCAGAATATTTTTTAAACTCATTTTATTTATTCATCCAACATTAGATGATTACCTGTTTGTTACAACCCCAGTGATTATGCTAGAAGAAAAAAACAGATGTAGTCTCTGATGAGATAAAATACAGGTTGCCAGATAAAATATAGGATGCCCAGTTAAATTTGAATTTCAAATAAACAACAAAATTTTAAAATTATAAGTATATTCCAAATATTGCACGGGACATACTTGTGCTCTTAAAAAGTCAGTTATTTATCTGAATACAAATTTAACTGGGTGTCTTGCATTTTTATTTTCTAAATCTAACAATCCTGTCTAACCCCAGTGGAATCTACTTAGGAAATGGATATTAATCAAATAATCTCACAACCAAATGTATAAAAAGGAATTGCGAAATGAGCAACAGGGGAGAGTTCTAGAAGGTTATGAGAACCTATGTTCTGGGAATTTGAATTTCTCAAAGAAATGGCAGGGGGATTTCTTTGAGGAGGTGCTGCACTAAAGAAGAGTTCTTAGTTCTGAGTAGGCGACCATCAGAGGAAGAAGTGAGGATGCTGCTTAAATAGGATGAGCAAAGGCAAGTCTGTAGTGGTGAATATGAGTGGCTGGGAGAAGGCCAGGGGGCTGGAATAAAGAAGGCAGAAGGACCTTTGAGTGATGAGGCTAAACGTGCTATGCTAGTGATGCCAGATCACGCAGGAACTGCTAGGGCACATTAAACATTTTCATCTTGATTTGGAGAGCACTGGAAACAGTGAAGAAAGAGGCTTATTAATTTATTTATTTGCTTTTGTTTTATCTTTTTAAGCCAGGGATTTACAAAACCAGTTTTATATTTTGAAAAGATACAGCACCGACCTATAAGATTTAAGCATCAACTTCTCAGCCTTGACCCTTCTTTTCTCTTGTAAATAGTGATAATGATAAAAGAATTACAGGGCAATTGAAAGGGACAAGTCATATAGTATTTACATTACTGATCTGAAAACTGTAAATGCCAAAGATGTCCATTATAATTATAGTTATTACTCAATGTCCTCCATAAAAGAGCCCCAACCTCCTTCACCAACCCTTCTCACAACAAAGCATTACAAGCCCATAACTCAGCAAAGGGAGTCACTGATTGCGGAATATCTAATTTTTTTCCCAAGTATATTTCACCCCATCTCCTGCATGCCTGTGGAAATAATTCTTCAAAACATGATATAAAGTTTCTTTCTCCCATGAAACACTTTTTAATGACCTAATTGGTTGTGACATCTTCCCCTCTAAATCCCCACGATACTCTCTACTTATCTCATGATATTTGTCACATTACAACATGCATTAAAACACTGTATATTCTTACCTTTTCAACCCACTCACTCTTTTTTTTCATTAATGAGTGTCATTAAGCACCTTTTGTAAAAGAAGAACTATGTCAGCCAATCAAAATATAGAAATGAATGACTCATTCCTTACCCTTAAGAAAGGCAGAGCCTAATGAGGAAAACAATCACCATCAATAAACAACAGCAACACAATGTTACGTGTTTAATAAAATGAGAGCTGTTCCACCGAGGCATGAACCTCTTGTAGGCAAGGCTCAAATCTTTTTTATGTTTAAGAGTCTGACACCCAGGACAGTGCCTGGAAAACAGTAGAAGACTTAATATATGTTTAATATTTTTTGTTATTCAATGAGAAAACTGCTATAGAGAAAAAGAAAACACAGAAGGCTGAGGAACTCACTGTGCAGTGGGAGACAGGGAAAACTTTGCAGACCAGATATTAAGGCGTGAGCTGTAATGTGAAAAATTATTAGCAGTCTACCAAATAGGAGAGATTCTCAATCAAGAGAAAAGAGAAAAGTACAAACTAAAACGAACTAAAACTGTAATGTTTTTTAAGGGTCTACTGAGTATTGAGGTTAAAATGCTAGGTGGGAGTCCATATTTGTGAAGCACTTATGCCATTTATTCATCCATCCCTTTATTCAGCAATGTTTATGAAAACTCAGTCTTTGCTAGTCACTTCCTTAGGTACTGGGAGTACAACCATGAACAAGCAAGGTCTCTGCTCTCAGAGCTTTCATTCCACTGGGTTAATGGAAGCAATACACACATAAGGAACCATAAGTGAGATATTCAAGCTACAGTGAAAACAAAACAAGGTGGTATGCTGGAGAGACACATGAAAGAGAGCTTTTTGTTTTTAATTTTTTCATATAATCTTGCTCCTTCTAAAAAAGAGTGCTTTTTAGACTGGGTCATTAAGGAAGGGCTCTTGAGGGGATAACATTGAAGTTGAAGCCTGATGTATAAGAAGGAGTGGCCGGCCACGTGGCAATCTGGATGAAAACATCCCAGAGAAAAGGAACTGATCATATAAAGGTCCTATGGTGGCAGCAAGATTGATATATTCAAGGGGGAAAAAAAAGGAAAAAGAAAAAGATGAAGGTCAAGGTGGTCAAAGATCATGTTAGGAGGTGAAGTTGGAGATACGCAGGGGCCAGATCATAAAGATAAGGAGCCAGCCTTTGTTCTGAGTACAGAGGAAATGACATGAAGAGCCCATGGAAGAGCGGCATGATCAGACTGGTGTTTCAAATGGATGGCTCCAGTTGGGGGGGGAAACATGGCCAGGAAGGAAAAACAGAAGCTGAGAAAGGTCTATTAAGGGACGTTGTCGCAACTGTTTAGGTGATATGGTTGAAAATGCAATAGAGATGGAAAAGATAGATCTAAGCATCATTTTAATGAATTGTAATCACGCTGTAAGCTTTTGAGGGCAAAGCTCATCTTTCACATTGCAGTTCAGAGCATGAACCAGTGCCTTGAATTGCTCATCATAAGTACTCAATAATAAAGTACGAATTCCAATGCATTTCTTTTGCAAACACTCCTCTCTGCTGTTTACCTATCCCTCTTATACCGAAGAACCCAGAAATTCTATACAGGATTCTAGGTCATACAGGGTGATATAATAGAAGCTGGGTAGCAGTTTTTGCTCTGCCACTTAATACTTGAATGACTCTGGTCAAGTCGTTTATGTTTCTTTGGTTTTGATTACATAAGCTAAAAAAAATAATGGAACAAATAACAATCATACCACTTGTCTTCCTACCACACAAGGCTGTGCTGTGGATCAAATAAATACTATGAATTTTCTCTGTAACACTGTAAAGCATTCTATAAATAGCAATAATATTAGGGGGATATACCCAAACTACATCAACCACAAAGAGAAAGTGGCCAAAATTTTGAATACTAATTTCACGTGTTGTATCTAATATCGAATGACTTGATAACATACCCTTTCTTATATAATAATTACCCAAGTTACACACTACGTTATTTACCAAGTCATTGATTTAAAATACAGAACACCTAATGTGTGCAAGAAAATACGCTAGGTATCTAGGGGAAATAAAGATAAAACAATCACAGAAAAATCAACCATCCTCTCTTTTAGTGTCATGCTCCTAAACTGCAGCATGACCCTCAGATACTTCCTTTTTATGGACAGATTGTACACTTTTCTTTTTATGACAAGCCATCTTCAGTCAAGAGCTCCTTGGGTAGTTAATGGTGTCTTGTGATGATCCTTAAAACTCTCCTCTCATTTTACTCTTGATTAAAAAGAAAGAATGCGCGGGATCTAAGCCCTTGACTGATTTACACTTCAATTTAATTTCTCCCTTTCTCTTTCCTCTTTCTTTTCACTGGATAAAACCTTCCATGTAATTAGGCTCAAAAGCTCTCATCAAACAGTTTGATTGAACTGCAGCATGCTGAATTTCCCCTTTAGGCTGCTGGGGCAGAGAGAAAGCAGGAGACCCTGTGAGGGGGTGGCATGCCTGAGATGGAGTGGGAGCTGCACTCTGGATGGCAATTACAGGAAACAGTGCGAGTGTCTGGAGTATCTTGGTTGTCATGCTGCTCTCAGGTCCTTCTGTGCTCATTTGTTACTCAAGTTGTGCTGGAGACAATCCCAGTCTCCCAGTCCACAGCAAAACAGATGACACCTGGAAAGCTTGAGTGCTAACATTGTGATGCAGTAGAAAGAGACTGAACAGAGAAGTTGAAAGCTTGCATGTTACCCTCACCTTGCCTCTAATTTGAAAAGTGTGATTTGGGAAAACTATTCACAAACTTCTGGTCTATTAGTTTTTTCACATGAAAAATAACTTGATTGAAAAGAGTCTCTAAAGACCTCTTGCAGGTTTAGCATTTGATGATTCCACAAATGCAAAGCAGATTTTGAATCCAAAGAAAGTTCTTCATCAGAACATTGTTTTAGGGGCATCATCATTCCTCAGGGCCTGGGGAACTTGGTGATGAGGTTGTGGATCTATTTCTCAGGGACCAATATCAAGTTACTTTGTGAAAGGAAATAAAAGGAACTATCTCAGGATTTTCTGAAACAGAGTTCTTAATAATAATTAGTTTAACCAGTCTTTAATAGCTAACAGATGATGAGGTTACCAATACATACACATAAAATGGCTCCCTGGCATGGAAAAAACAAGAAGCATGAAAACATGAGTCATCCCAAAGAAGGCGGTTGTCTATATAAGGCCAAGACTCTAGATTTACCTTCCTATTTCACATAAAAGCTGTCCTCTCCTGAAATTATTATTGACATGTTGACATGGACCTGTGACAACACTGCACTGATAAATGATGCCAGAGCAGTAAGAAGCAGGTACTGAAACCTCCCCAGGTCTGTAATGCACGGCAGACTTAGTTCTCATGTCTGATCTTCACATTCTAGGCTAGGAACTAATTGGCCTGCTATGAAGGTTTTCTGTTACATCGTTTAATCTGGCTCACACATTTACCTATGTGTGCAAGCAAACACACACATATTTACTCAAGTTAGAAACCCACTGCCCCTCTTGACATTCACCCTCCTATTTAAAGAACTATTACCATATGTACGAAGGGCCAAGAGTAAAAGTAGATTCAAAGTGACCTAATAAGATCTGATAAGGGTGAGGAAGTATTTTAGAAATCATTGGAATTTTGCCTTTTGGCATTAATGAAAGATGAATGCCACACTTGTGAAGGTAAAGCTGGCAGGCCACCACACAACCATTACCCACAATTCCTTTTCTTTCAGGTGAGAGAATGAAAATCAGGAAAATTTGGTTGCTTGCCTAAAATCATAAGCTGGGGAGAAAGCCTATCATAATTACTGGAAAAGAAACTTCCTGAGAAAACAGATTCTTAGAGTAAATTAAATATGAGGGGAATGAGGCATCAATGGGCTTCCATGTCAAAGGAGAGGGGGTCCCTCACTTTTGGGTCCTTGATTGAAGATGTAACCATTCATTGCCAGCAGATTCTGGAACTGGTGTGTTTCCAAAGGCTGTTTTGAAAAGCCTCTCCTATAACGTAATAGAATTTGTGAAGCTAGGGAAGCGTTCTGATTAGTTGCTTTCAGTATCCGGGAACAGTTCTACATTTGCACAGATTACCTGACCTAAAAGTTCAACAGATGCTATGGGCTAACTGCTTAGTAAGTGGAAGAACTTGAGTGAGTTGCTTAACCCTCTGGGGCTCAGTTTCTGTTCCTATAAATTCACGATAACAATATTGCCTACCTTGAAGGATGGTCAGTAAAGATTAAAAGCAGTAAGCTAAAGTATTTGTTAGAATACATGACACGAGGTAGGTGTTTACTGTTAGCTGTTAGTTTAGAAAACATTCAGAGTCTTCATAATTTATCCTGTATCTAGGTAGACCCTAAGAGGTCCCTTTAAAAATGGCCCAGTACTCCATTTAAGAATACCACTTTGAAATTTTTTCCCACCATTCAGGTAATATTTCCTAAATACTGAAATCTTAACAGCACAGGACAGGTTCAAACTGCTTAAATACCCAACCTGGTTGTGCCTTATATTACCTGTAAGACCTTAGGCAACTGACTCAAACTTTCCATGCCTCCGAGTCTGCGTCTTTAAAATGGGAAAACAGGCCGGGAGCGATGGCTCAAGCCTGTAATCCCAGGACTTTGGGAGGCTGAGACGCGCGGATCACGAGGTCAGGAGATCGAGACCATGCTGGCTAACATGGTGAAACCCCGTCTCTACTAAAAAATACAAAAAACTAGCCGGGCGAGGTGGCGGGCGCCTGTAGTCCCAGCTACTGGGGAGGCTGAGGCAGGAGAATGGTGTAAACCCGGGAGGCGGAGCTTGCAGTGAGCTGAGATCCGGCCACTGCACTCCAGCCTGGGTGACAGAGTGAGACTCCGTCTCAGAAAAAAAAAAAAAAAAAAAAAAAAGGGAAAAAAGCCGGGGCATGGTGGCCATGCTGGTAATCCCAGCACTTTGAGAGGCCAAGGTGGGAGGATCACTTGAGCCCAAGAGTTTGAGATTAGTCTGGACAATACCACAAGACCCTATCTCTGCTAAAATAAATAAGTAAAACCTTAAACATAGGAAAACAACTCTACCTACTTCATGGGCAAATTAAATTAACTATAATGTTTAGAGAAATGTCAGGCATATTAAAAGGCAAAAATGTCAGGCATAATAAGAAGTGATAAATTGCTACAAGAAAAACCAAAGAAGATGTTATTGTCATTCTTATGAAAATAGAGGTTTTCTATCTTGTGTTGAATTTATCTAAGAAGTTTGTTTTAACAAAAGAGAACATTCAAAGGTGCCCATTCCATTATGCAGAGATATTGATTCATGAAAAAGGATATATAATAATTGGCTCCTGGAAAATATAAACAATAAAACTTTGGCTATCCAAATCACGGGCTCCTCTCTCTGCCCAAATTATTCATGAGACCAAATTCTCCCGACAGCTGAGCTTTAACCCTTTAATCATCTTTTCACATTTTAAATGTACCAGAACATGGCTAGAATGGACCCGAAGAGTCTGAAGAAGTTTTGCTTTATCTGTGATCCAGTTGTTTTCTCATAAGAGACTTTCAGCTTTTATGAAAACCAGGTTTTCAAAGAAATTTGAGTTCCTCTATTAGTCATCAATTGTAAAGAAGCCACAATGTTTTTGCTGCCTGTCACCACTTGCTGATGATAAATCTGGGATTTTAGGCCAGGAAATTAAATGACCCATAGACGCATGTTTAAAATTTTCAATGAGCATGATGGCTATCTTTTTTTTTTTTTTTCTGGAACCACCAAAGCAAAACCCATCCTGGGGAATCTCTTTAGTTCCTCTTTCTACCACATCCCTGAATATGTCTGCTATGCTTATGCATTTCTTCAGGTTTTGCATGTTCTTCGTTAAATGAGTTGACTGTGCTGTGACCTCAAATTTTTGAAAACGCTCATGTCACTTTGGTGTTTGGGGTGATTATTTCTCCTACTTGTTTGAGTCTCTGCAGATAACCAGACTCTACCTGTCTCCTCCTCCTTTCCCTTCTATGACACCACAAATGAAAAAGGTGCAAAGCAAATAGATGTTAAGTAAAACACCAACGTGGGTTCAGTTTAATACCGTGCTCTATCAACCCACTCTACTGCCTAGCAACCATGGTGGCTCACCCCGAGTTCATTTTCATTTAAATGTGCCACACAGAAAAGCAGCCTAAATATATATCGTCAGTTCCGAAGCATATAATCTGTAAACTACAGGAACAGGTAGATTATTTCCATTAGTTTCTTATGTAGCAAAAACCACAATTTTCACCCAAAGAGTGTAATTATATTCAAATTCTGAACGACTGCCTCGGAAATAGTTGAAATTCATAGTTTGGGGGAAAGTCACTCAGGAGTGAATATACATGGTTATGTTTTAACGTGGGGGGTGAGAGGAATATTTCAAAACACTAAAAAAGGGAGGGCAGGATAGTATCTCGGAAAATGTGGCTTGCTGGTTTCCAGGGGCTTTATGTTTTCATAGCCACTCAATAGCTGGTAAGCAAGAGGTCAGGACTGGGGCTGTGGACAGGTCTTCAAACAAGATCCTGGTCACAACTTCCAGATGAGGAGCAGCAACAGGTGAGCAGACAGGTCATTTCTTTCCTGCTTTCTGGCAAGTGACATTCAACCAGGACAGGAAGTGTCTCTTTTCACAGAACCCTGAATCTGAGTACTCTTTCACACTGAGGTCTCCTATACAAAGGAAGTCTTCAGAACACCCCAAGAAACGCCACCTTGGCACACAAAGCCAGGCACCTATTAGAAGGATTCTTACTTTTTTTTTTTCTTTCAGATGGAGTTTCTCTCTCATCACCCAGGCTGGAGTGCAAATGGCGCGATCTTGGCTCACTGCAACCTCCGCCTCCCAGGTTCAAGCAATTCTCCTGCCTCAGCATCCTGAGTAGCTGGGATTACAGGTGTGTGCCACCATGCCCAGCTAATTTTTTTTTTTATTTTTAGTAGAGATGAGGTTTTACCACATTGGCCAGGCTGGTCTCAAACTCCTGACCTCAGGCGATCCAGCCGCCTCGGCCTCCCAAAGTGCTGGGATTACAGGCGTCAGCCACTGCGCCCAGCCAATAATGAATGTTAATGGAAGGCCTGAAAAGTCCAACACTGGCAGAATACGTGCCTGCAGACATAATCTGGATAAGGAGAGACTGCTCTGAAGAAAGAGAGATGGGGAATAAGTTTGTAATTTAAGAAAGTGTCTTGAAGGACTGAGAAGTAGAAGAAAGAAAGGGCAATGGACTCAGAGTCATGAGGTCTGTGCTCCTGACCAGTCCTGACACTAACTGGATGCTCTTCGTTGAGTCCTCACCCTGCCTACCTGGAACATTGAGCTCTCTTGTATCTCTAAGTTCTATGAGCCCGTTGATGTGCTTTTGAAGGGTGCGTAACTTCCCATGCCTTTGCTTCTATTATAAACTAGCATCCCTCCTTTCCTAATGCATGAGATTTGATCATGTGGAACCTCACTCACTCATTCATTCATTCATTCATTCATTCAAAAAAACACACATATCAGTTATGAATGTTTCGTCAGTCTGCTCCTTTTAATTACTATCTCCTTGGGTTGAAATGGGTTCAGACAGATTGGAAAACATTCAAATACTTATTAGGCATTGGACAGTCTTGTAGATGCTTTGGAAAGGTGTGTTAGCCACATTAATCAAAGTGCTTCATTAATCTGTGCACTTTATTTCTGACAAAAGAGCTTGATGTGTTTGTGTAGTCTGTTTCTTGAGTTGACAGACCGTGTGGTACAGCAGAAAGACCAAGAGTTTTGTGGTCACAACCAGGTTTGAATCCTGGCTTTAACATCATATTAATCAAGCCACTAAACCTCTCTGAGTCTCAGTGTTTTTAATTATAAAATAGTCACTTTATTAGGTTCAAAGGCTAGCGAGGACTAAATGAAGTCATATATGTAAAGCATCTGGAAGACTACCTGTACACAGTAGGTGTATAATTCATGTGTTGGTGTATAATTAAAGCAAGTCTCTCTCAAAATCCTAACTGTAAGTAGAAATAAACCATTTCCTCTTTATAAACCCAGTTGCTAGTCTGCCCCCTGCTCTGATATGGCTAAACACAGCAGAACATTTTAAACATAACATATAGCTCCTTTCTAGTATTATTAAGGTGTGTTTAAATGAAAGCTGCATTCTTCCCGTCTCAGCATGACTGCACTGAAGTTGGATTGTGGGCTTTATAACATCACAGTGTGCCACTCTGGTACATTATGCTGCTTCTGTCTGAGGGAAAAAGAGAAAATCTGGCTCGTGGCTTTGGCATAAGTTATTATGATAATCAAGAAAATAGACCTATAAAATACTGGCAGACTTGTAGAACTCAGATAGGTTTGAGATGCACAGTGGTGTCTTTAAAGACATACAAATCAGAGACTCATGCAGTTCTAGTGCTGGAAAACATTTGGAGAGATCATCTCACTCAACTCTCTCATTATACAAATAAGGAAGAAATGAAAAGGAAAGTTTTCCCTAGCTATGGTATTAAGGTGCTTTCATACTACATGCCATGCAGAAAACTACAGGTAAAGCAAAGAATATAGGTTAGGAAATCAAGATATCACACAGAATGTTTAAAAGTTAAAAGATTAATATAATTAAAAAATAAAATGTTATAATCCAAAGTTACGGAGCTGGCCAGGGAGAAAGCTGGGGGAAAAATCTATGTATCAGCACCATGTCCTCTCAGTAAGAATTCTGTTTTAAATTCAGGTTTCACAAAGTCAATTCTAAGAGTTCTGCCACAATAATGTGCTCCTATCTGCTCTACAAACTTTGAAACCTAGTAAGCCTAAGACATTGCATTAAAAGATGTTCTCCACTTCCAGATCTGAAGATAGTTGTCCCTAAAAACTCCTGCTTCTTCCTAGTACAAACCAGATTAAAAATCTTAGTTTACGATAGACACTGAGAATCATGTAGGCATGTTTGAATTCTGCACAGGTTTACTACAAATGGGATCCAATTCTGACTTTCCAAAATGTTGTCAGAGCATTTCTTGGAGTCCTCTCTTTTCACTTTACTAAATCACTGAGCTTCTAAATGATTTGCTGTAATATGTTGGTCCACGCTAAAATTCGCTTGGCATGACTTTCTACCTAACCAGACCATTACCAAAAGTTACAGGCTGACTTTTGTCCCATGCTGTGTTCTAGTACCATAAATATGAAAATACAGTAAAGGGTTTCTCATTTACATTTACTCACAGTACTATGTAAGTGAAATAATTTCTTGTAGGCAAAAAAGTGTGTATATAGATAGGAAAATGAGGAGAAACAGCAGATGCATACTCTTTTTTTTTTTTTTTTTTTTTTTTTTTTGGGGGGGGGCCCCGCTTTTGCCCCCCGCCGGGAGGGGAGGGGCCGGTTCTCAGCTCATTGCAAGCTCCGCCTCCTGGGTTCACGTCCTTCTCCTGCCTCAGCCTCCCGAGTAGCTGGGACTACAGGCACCCGCCACCTCGCCCGGCTAGGTTTTTGTATTTTTTAGTAGAGACGAGTTTCAACGTGTTAGCCAGGATGGTCTCGGCCTCCCAAAGTGCTGGGATTACAGGCTTGAGCCACCGCGCCCGGCCAGATGCATATTCTTTAAACACAATCTACCAGCCAGCAAATGATCAATATTGAAGCTTCTCTTTGTGCAAGGAATTCAAAGAGGGCAGCCTTATGAAAATATGTCTCATAAAATATTTAACCTGGACACATTGGTTTACAATGTACAGAGCACAACTTGTCTAATCTCTCATACAATTTCTGTGATATAAGTATAGTTAACTATTATTATTGCTCACTTTAAAGGTGAAGAAATTGAGTCTCAGTGAAACCAGGTGACTTATTCAGGTTCACAAAGTTTTTTTTTTTTTTTT
>NW_016807225.1:5827899-5881371 GCF_001698545.2 Rhinopithecus bieti | reverse complement strand
TCTGCCTCAGCATAACGAGTAGCTGGGACTTAAGGCACCCGCCACCTCGCCCGGCTAGGTTTTTGTATTTTTTAGTAGAGACGAGTTTCAACGTGTTAGCCAGGATGGTCTCGGCCTCCCAAAGTGCTGGGATTACAGGCTTGAGCCACCGCGCCCGGCCAGATGCATATTCTTTAAACACAATCTACCAGCCAGCAAATGATCAATATTGAAGCTTCTCTTTGTGCAAGGAATTCAAAGAGGGCAGCCTTATGAAAATATGTCTCATAAAATATTTAACCTGGACACATTGGTTTACAATGTACAGAGCACAACTTGTCTAATCTCTCATACAATTTCTGTGATATAAGTATAGTTAACTATTATTATTGCTCACTTTAAAGGTGAAGAAATTGAGTCTCAGTGAAACCAGGTGACTTATTCAGGTTCACAAAGTTTTTTTTTTTTTTTTTGAGACGGAGTCTCGCTCTGTCACACAGGTTGGAGTGCAGTGGCCTGATCTCAGCTAACTGCCAGCTCCACCTCCCAGGTTCACGCCCTTCTCCTGCCTCAGCCTCCCGAGTAGCAGAAACTACAGGCGCCCGCCACCACACCCAGCTAGTTTTTTGTATTTTTTATTAGAGACGGGGTTTCAATGTGTTAGCCAGGATGGCAGGTTCAGAAAGTTTCTTAGTGACTTAGTGTCTTAGAGACAAAGTTTCTTAGAAGCAAAGGTTGAAGGCTATTTCCTCCAACCATAGTTGTTCCCACCTTACCTAACATGACCCTGTCCACTAGAGCACCATTATTATTTACCTATTATCATCATGAGCATACATTTTGAGCACAGAAACAAACAGACAAAGAAAGGTATTCACTTTCCCCAAAGACTAAATGCTTTGCTTAGGATTTAGAACAACCAGAGCTTTATACATTACATGGTCTCTCAATCATCTCACCAAGGTTCATAACCATGTCATAAAATAACAATTTACCTCATATTTGTATTTTCAGATGAATTTTCAAAAAATAAAATTGAAGAAAAAAATAATGAATTTGATGCTTATTTAAGTAACGTATTTTCAATTGAGAAATTTGAAAATTGAAAAATGTGAAATTTATACTTAGTTAACCTATATTTTTTCTTTTATTCACCAAAGGCTGAGAAGTGAAAGTAGTTGGTAATTTGTGTCTCAGGAAAGGCAAAGAGTGAGCAACTGTAGTTCATAAAGGAGTCAATGGCAGGGGTGGAGGGTCTGGCTCAGAAGGGCAGCAGGTCTAGGTAAAGAAAGCATTAATATGTGGACATTAGAGCATGTGTCTGCAGTCAGACAGAATCAGTCTACGTGCAAATAAAGATCTGGACTCATTCACAGAAGATAAACTGAGAAGAATGCAAACACGTCTTCACTGAACCAATAGCTGTTGTTTTCCCCATATATGTAAACACAGCATTACCACTTAGGTCACTATCTTATGAATTTTGTAAATTGCAACCATCGTCACTGAAGTTTTATTTTTCTGCTGTGAAAGTTTGAGTCCAATGGGGATTCACTAAACAGTACAGCTTTACTTCTTTCCCAATAACTTGGTGGGTGGGTGGGAGTAGGGGGTGGTGAGGAGAAAGAGCATCAGCGGCTGAACTGTGTCTCTTCAAAATTCATATGTCAAAGCTTTATTCCTGGTACCTCAGAATGTGAGTGTATTTAAGGACAGGGCATTTAAAGAGATGATTAAGTTAAAATGAGGCTTTTAGGGTGGATTCTGATCCAACCGATGGATGTCCTTAAAAGAAGGGAGAATTTGGACACACAAAGAGACACCAGGGATGCAGGCATGTAGATCAAGGCGAGACCCTGTAAGGACACCGTGAGAAAATGGCCATCTACAAGTCAAGGAGAGAGATGTCAGAAAGAACTAAACCTGCTGACACCTTGATCTCAGACCTTTACTCTCCAGAGCCTTGAGCAAACAAATTTCTGTTGTTTAAACCACCCAGTCTATAGTACTTTAGTACTTTAGGCAGCCCTAGCAAACTGATGTAAGGAGGAAAGTATGAATAAGTTCAAGATTAATCTTAAGAGATTTGCCTCCCTCCCTGATCACCCAGAGTTCTAGTGAAGCCAACTTCTTCAGGGTTGATAAATTCATTTACTAAAATGTAAAATGAAATACACTCCTCTTTTAGATTCAAAATCTGAGGCAAAAGGAATTAAGTTCTTACTGTAAAATTTCATCCCGCAGCCAGTATGGGCAAGTTTTTTGTGTGTGTGTCTTGTTTTTTGTTCTGATATCTTATCTCTCCTATGATATAGCTGCCCCTACTCCACACCACCCAGTGATCCATGTTGAAAGTCCTGAATACATTAACACTAGGATATTATAATCATCCCATGGTGGTCTCTCAAGAACAAATTAATCTCCAGACCCACCACTTGCCAGTGAATTTTAGAGAAGAAAAACAATGCATCTAGAGGAGCCAAAGAAGGAGAAACCAATTTAATTAATTCATCACCAAGGCCAAAGATATATAAATCTTATCATTTGATCTGTCAACCAACAGTATGAATTATTCAACTCCCTGAATCTCAAGAAGGAAGGCATAAAGTGGTTAGAAAGCAGCTGGCTGAGCAGAAGAAGGCACTCAATAGAGCAAAGCAAAACAAGCCCCCAAGGCTGAAAAAACTTTGAGGGTGGATCCCTGGGACAAGGAATGAGCCCAAGAAAGACTCCAGGATCATGTGTCACAAGTGGGCCCACCACCACCACTTCTGCTAAGATGGTTTGAATAGGACATTTATACCCACTCCTTTTCACACACCCTGGTTTCTGAGCAAGACTTCTTCCTGCAAATATATTGTGGTGTGTTCCCTTTTAAAACTGAGCTTTCCAAGAGTTCCGTGTCCTCAACTAGTCCCCACAAGTGTCTACAGAGGCAGGAAACTCTGCTGTTTTGTAGAGGATAACATTTAAGCTACATACAAAACCTTGAATCCTTAGATAAATCTGCCTTTAAACTACAAATACTGAAGCATTTTTAAGGCAGATGTACATTGGAGGTTTTTTTTGTTTGTTTTCTGTTTTTTAGTAGAGACAGGGTTTCCCCACGTTGGCCAGGCAGGTCTCGAATTCTTGACCTCAGGTGATCCCCCCACCTCGGTCTCCCAAAGTGCTGGGATTACAGGTGTGAGCCACCGTGCCCAGCCACATTGGATTTCTTAAAGGTGAGAGAGAGGGAAAAAAAGAATGAAAAAAAATATACAAAAGTCACTTATGTAATTAAAGTTTGGTAAACAAATATATTTTACTATTTATATATCTGTAATCACTAAACTACCTTGCACTTTGATTAAAAAAATGATATTTACATACGGAAATAAAGCCAAAGATGAAAAGGAACCTGGAGGGATATTTTAAATAACAGGATAATGTAAACCTTCATTTTATAAAGGATATTTTGATTTTATATTAATTTGGCATGGTATTTGGATCTCCACCCACTCCTTGCACTTTTTAAAAATATGGAAGCATATATATATTATATAATTATATATATATATAATATGCTTTTGCAATTATTCCCAGCTGAACACCACAATGTCTTATTTGGTTCTGTGTCTTCAGCAGTAGCACACAGCCTGGCACAGAGTACGTGCTCAATGAGTATTGACTGAATGACTGGTGAACAGAAGACAGCATGAACGTGGGGTGAGGACTCTAAGAAAATGGGGAAGGGCCTACTAGATTCCCATTAAGAAGAGAGTTAATCCCATTCTGAAACACAATCCTAATGTGAGACACTTTGCATCACCCCAGATAAGTGTGGCCTTAGTCTCCCTAATTCACAAAGAATCCCAGCATCCTCTAGGCTGTCCTGGGATAAAGGCTTTAAGCAAATCTATAATATAAACAATTTTCTAAAGCTTGGAACCAAGCACAGGCAAAAGCATAGGTAAAATATCAGCTATTTGGAGGATTTCTGTTTCTTCCATCTGTCTTAGCACGAATCCCTCTATAGGGCTGGATAGTGGGGAAAGGGGGTTGGAGCACCAACTGACGAACAGCAGCTTTGAGGACTTTGGGTTCTCAGGAAATGGGCAAGAGGAGAGCAAGTGTAGTTAAAAAAACAACAATCTCTTAAGTCCAAAGAAGATTCTTGGACTCAAGGCTCTAGCTGTGTTTCATACCAAAATCAAGGGCATTTACTTCTTCACAGACAATAGAAAGTGCTGCCTTTAACTCTGGAATAAGATTGGCAGTAAATCATCAGTAACAACCATCAGGCTCTTGGTGCCATGCCTCCTACCACCTCCACCCAAATTATTTTTTAAAAGAACTGCTGTTCGCTAGGTCTTTGTCTTGTACTAGGAAAAAGCAAGTGTACACCAAGTAAGAATAAGAAGTGCATTAGCAAAGCTCTGTGAGGTCTTCTGGTCCTTTTAGTTAGAGCTGCAAAGGGTCACAGCTTGGGTGCAGAATGGGAGCCAGAAGTAGGGATATTTTGTGGATTGCTGCTTCTCTTGATTTTGTGCTCAAAAACACCAATTTAATATGCAAGGAGTCTATTTAATACAGATGCATTCACTCTCCAAGCCCCAAATCAATGAGTTGGGACTTCAGGAAGGAAAGAGGATTCTGAAGAGTTGAATTCATTAGCTTTCTTATCTCAGCCATGCCAGACCCTGGAGTTCACTGCACTCTACAGCTCTGGTGGGTCTGAGGGCCTTTTCTGGGGTCTCTAGCCATTTACTTACTTTCTTCTTATTTTCCATCACACTGAATCTTATCAGATGTAGGTTAATGAGAAACCAGACTGGGGACCAGTCAAAAAGATTTAAAGGAGACTGAGCCACTGAGCGACCGATCCTGAAGAAATAAACTAAATAAAGGATCATGTTTAACCTGTGCAAGTCTCAACCCCTTTATGAGAGAGAGAGAGAGAGAGAGAGAGAGAGAGAGAGAGAGAGAGAGAGAGAGACAGAGAGAGAGAGAGAGAGACTGACTCTGACTCAGGGACCCTAGGGAAGTACTGCTCTGCAAATTCCATCACTTACTAGTATCTGCTGTAACTGTTTACATCCCGAACAAAAGACGTCAAGACCCTGCCATCCATAACCTCTAATGCATAATCTTCCTCTCCCTGCTGATCATTTACAATAATTAGCAAAATTTAGCTAATTATCTCTGAGCATTTCCATGTTTAATTATGGCTATTAGTAATAGTCTGTCTGGCTTCCCCTATCTCCACTCCCTTTTTTTTTTCTGCCTTACCCACTCCCCCCAGTCCCTCTCCCCCTTAGGAGCTAAGTTTCCATGTCAATGAAATTGCTTTTTTTGGTGGTTGTGGCTCTTTTCTCTCCTAGGTTTGTTTGCTTATTTCTTTTTTAAGGGAGCCAACACCAGACCCAGCAGGAGTCATAGAGAAAAGAGCCACCAGACCAAGATCAAGTAATCCCTTTTTTTACCATCCCCTTCCACCAACCTTACAAGCTGCAAGCTGCTTGACAACTCCATCAAATAAAATTTGAAGACAGAGTCAAAAAGAGCCAGAGTATGTGCTGGCATTTTCTCAATGTGCTTCCACTTCCACTACAGACAGCACAGAGCGGAAGCCCAGGGCTAGGAGGCAGCAGGAAGAATCAACTTTCCGAATAGGGTCGGGATGTTATCAGTCTTCAAAATACAAGGGCAGGAACCCCCCTAGTATGGTTCACGCTCATGTTCCCTGGAGGGCTGCTCCTGCAGCCAGTCTCCATTTCTGTGTGCCCTACTCTCCTTACCATCAGAGTGGAGTGCATAGTAAACAAATAAAGAAGCTCCTTTCTTTAGAACGGTTTACTACAGCAAGCTCTTACCTTAGCTTCAGACATCGCCCTTTTAGAGGCAGCCGGCTAAGAGCTGAATATCATTTTCAGAGCCATAGATCTCTTCCTTCAATAGCTATGTAAGGAGGGTTGTTTGGAGTAAAACACATCATACCTGTATTGTGTGAACAAGCCCAACTCTGCTACCTAAAAATGAAATAACATTTGCATACATGGGGAATCGAAGTTACTATCATTTACACTTGGGTAAATTATAAATGAACTTAGCCTTATCTTACCTATTGCTTCCTCACTGATAGTAATATTAGATGTGTAGTTTTAGAGATAGTTGCTTTTTCCACTAGACATGTGGACAAACATAAAGCTGCCAAAATCAACACAAATGGCCACGGGTTGTAAATTATATTTTCTGCCTTCTTATATTCAGCTACTTTTCCCTGACCATTATCACACAGGCTACTTTATAACAGTTCAATCAACTTCAGGCTGAAAACCTGATTCCTATTGTCAGCTATTCCCACTCCACCCCCACTAGTTCCCAAGCAAGCCCACAGCAAAGAAGGGTGAAAGCACGGTGAACGAATATTTCTCCAAGTACAGCATTGGGACTCACCTGGTAAGTTGCCTGTCGCTGTAGGGGTGGAGAGAGTAGTAGAAGGTTGCAAAGAGAGTGTGGTGTCTGTGCATCTATGAATGAGGGAGCGAAGGAGAAAAGCCTTTAGAGAAAAGTGGAGGTGGGGGTCGGGGGCTAGGGGCAGAAAACACTAACCTTTATGAGAAAGTAGAAATTTGCTTCCCTCATGGACATACGATGCTTTTCATCATTTTAATTTATTTTTTAAGTCTCTTCCCACCTTTGACACTACCTGCAAGGCTAGTGGGTTAAGGAATTGCTATGCCCCATTAGAAGGATAAAGAGCAGAGAGACCTACCGTGCCCTCCTCGAAGGGAAACAGGGGAGCGATAGATAGAAATAGGCACTGAGTGATGCTTGCTGCCATGGAAATGGTGCTCGTGCTGAGAGTGAGACCCCGGCGAGGATGAGGTGGAGGAGGAGGAAGCTACATTAGAAGAACTCCATACAGAGCTGACGATACATCCCCAGAACAGGGACCAGATCCCAAGCGTCCAGGCCGGCCGGCGAGGAGGGCTCCGTCTCGCGTGGATTCTCAGGTGCATGGTCAACGCACGGGACCACTACAGATGGGCAGTTTGAATTCCAGCCAGTGAAGAGTATTGAAGTTCATGATGCCCAAGGGCCCATCATAGCAGGAGGAAGAGTTGCCAGAATTTGGGGAAGAGGGAAGCAATATGCGCTTTCAAGACAATGATGAATCAGTTAGAGACAAAAAAATACTACTTAAAGAAAGAAAGAAAAAAAAAAAAAAGATAAAAGGCAAAGCCCCTTCTCTTTCCCGGGGCTGAAATTTAGGATGCCAGAATCCTCCCAGGTATAGCAAACCTCCTAGGGAGCCCCGGCATGCCACGCATGTCAGGGGAAGACCGGCGCGGCTTCCTCCGGATCTCTAGGCACCGCGAGTCTGATGCCTTAACTGCACACTCCTGGGAGCCACACAGGAAAGGTGGTAATGAAGGAAGAGAAGGAGGCAGCCCGAACCCCAAGTGGGTTCAGGTGAGTTTATCCCAACATCCAAGGAGTTTGAACATTTTTATTTTCCTGTTTCCACTTCCATGAGATGCAATGCAGAACTGCCAGGCAAAAGGGGGCTGCAGGTGGAAGAGTTCTTCGGGTGTTCCTGGGAGTCTCCGGGGAAGGGCGCGAGGCTTTTAACCCTGCACGTGCTGAACTAGCGCCACGGAGCAGCCGCCGGCTTCCTGGGTTTCCCAACTGGATGAAAGGCGGCAGCAGCAGCAGCAGCAGCAGCAGCAGCAGCAGCAGCAGCAGCAGCAGCCACGGCAGCCAGAGGAAGAGAACAAGAAGGACTGGAGGGAAAGAGGAGAGGAGGAGGAACCCGGTGAGGAGCAGCCACCCAAACCAACGTGGCACGGGGTGGAGGGAGGTGGGTGGGCGAAATCAGCGAGAGCGCAAGAGGAGGTCCACGGCAGGCGGCAGAGGTGGCAGAGAGGCTGGCGGGCGCCTGAGAAGTGCGCGGACCAGGGAGGCACAGGTGAAGTGAAGCGAGGAGTTAGGGAGCCAAATTCACAAATGGGCAAGTCATATGCAAATAGCGCACTCCCGAGAGCAAATCAGTGCAGCCCCAGCGCTCTGCCGAGGGACTGGCTGGCTCCGGAGGAAGGAGGGGCCAGAGCGACCCGGAATCCCGGCCCTCCCCATTCAAGCACAGGCTCGTATACAACCGCGCGAGCCTCCAGCACTCGCCGCCCGCCCTCCTCTCGCTCCCTCGGCTCCCGCCCCGCCGTGTGTGCGCGCGTGTGTGACACCGACAGACCGACACTGCACCTTCTTTATCACCCGTCCCCTGCTCCTCTCCCAGGCGCGTGTAACCAAACTCGGGCCATGAAAGCACCTTTTCGCAATTTGGAAGGAAAACTAAGGGCGGCGGCTAAGGCCGAAGTAGCTCTAAATAGAAATAAAAAACCCCTTGAGTCAGCGCGAGCGCTGGAGCTGCTGCACGCGGTGGTGCCGCAGGCGCGCTCCTCCCCGCCTGGCGGTGGCTCGGGCGGCCACTCTCCAGGCGCGTGTGTCTTCCGGGGTTAAGATGCCCAGAGCCCTACCCGCAGGGCGAATGATGGGAATCTGAGTCCGGACTCCCAAAAGTGAAGGTGGAGTGGTGGCCCGGGTACTCCAAAGGGTGAAGGGCTCCGTGGTTGGCAGCCCTTCCGGAAGGTGGCTGCCACCCCCGGTGATGGAGAGGACACTATTGGGATTCAAAATCCAGAGGTTATCGTCCGCGCCTGTAGTCCTGATAAAAAAACTTCAGAAACGGAGAGGGCCTCGTTGGCTGGCTCAAAGAGAAGTGACTGGCCTGTCCGGAACCGGCTGCAGAAGGGCTGCCCCAGGTGGGTGAAGTCCCCTGAGCGCTGGGCATCAAAGACAGCAAGGTGTTTACCTCAAAACTGAACACGCAGGGGAAAGCCAGAGTGGCAGCACCTGTCCTCTGTCGTGGCCATCTGTGACTCCAGGAGGGGACTGAGTCAAGGCTCTGCCAGGACACGGTAACACTGTGGACCAGGCGGCATCCACCCCTCCACTATGTCTGATGCGCAGGAAGGACAAACCCAACAAGGCTGCCCTCTCAGTCCAGGTCGTTGTCCACACAGGTCTTGCTAGCTTTGACTCCCTCCTACAATTCACCTTGGGTAAAAAGCCCATTACATTTGCAGGGTTCGGAAGGGGAGGTGAGTGAACAATACCTACTGGTTAAAACATATATATGTTGTATTTAGGAGGCTTTTTAAAAAGGAGCTTGTAGCACCTATTATGTACTCCACTCTCATTTCAAACCCCCTGAGGATAAAGAACAAGGATTAAGACAGCCCTGTTCATCCTTGAGACACCCCAAGGAGATATTGAGGAAATAGCATTGTGTCTCTCTAACAGACAAAGATACCAAACCTACAGAAAATTTGCCTTCAAGGTCATACATCAAGTCCATTTCAGAATTTATGGTAGTGAATTGGTATTCTGGTTCTGAAATTGGTATCCTCCAAAAGCTCCAAGGTGCTCATAGTAAATGATGCACAGTCACCCTAACTGCCCTGGCTCTCAGTTGTAAGAGTGATCCAGGATCCACAGCCTCCCAGGAAATGGCCCTCTGACAAGGTCTTCCATACCTTTCGGTGTGCCCCCACCCACAGTGTCTTAAACCAGGAGCATGTGCTCAGTGACACCACAGCAAGGGGAAGGGGTGGTTTATGGACATTCCATTGAAACCTCAGCTTCCTCCTCTGTAAAATGAGGGAAATGCCTCCCTCTCGAGGTTGTTGGGGGTTTAAAATTAGAAAATACACAGTATCTGGCACAGCACCTGACAAACCGTGGCAATATTCTTTGTCCACTAGAAAAATAAGCTGAAGCTCTAAAATGGTGACGTACAGGTTAAGTACATGGTTGGGGTCTTATGCTATTAATGCTAGAAAAGCCAGAAAAAAAAATCTTAATATCCTAAATATCCATGATAATTTCCCCTCAATTCAACCACTCCTCCATTTAGTCCCCAGATGGATTTCCACTGTACTTTTGGCCTTAAGCGGCCTAGAGGACTCTGCTTACCCCTAATGCTTCAGCTCCATCTCCTGCCACATGCCCCATTCCTTGCTACTCTTTAGTTCCCCAGGTCTTTCTGCTTTGATCGTGGAAAGTTCTTTCTCATCCCAAGGCCTTTATAGCATTGTTGGCCCCTTCTGTCTGGAAGGCTTTTCCCCAAGATTTTCATGTGATGGGTGCATTTCAAATGTCACCTCCTCAGAGACCCTCTCTGGTCCTCATCTAAAGTTGACCACCACCCTTGAAAGGCATCCCCTCCCATTACCTTGTTTTATTTCCTTGACAGCACTCTCCATGTCTGAAGTTATTTTATCTGTATATTTGTTCATAGTTATCTCCTTAAAATGGTCATAAGCTTTCTGAGGGCTGTATTCTGTGTGTGTGGAACAACAGGTAGAACATAATAGGAGCTCAGTAAATACTTGCTGAAGGAATGAACTCAGTGAATCAATTGCCAATCTCATACTCACGTTTTCCTTATGCCATTAATTTTGCTGATGCATTTGTCTGGCTTTAGCAATGTGAATCCCCAGAGACAAGCTTTTCCAGGCTTGATAAACCGACCACCTACCCACTTACTGTTTTCCTTATTTATTTATTTATTTATTTATTTATTTTAAATTGGCACTGAGCATTGGAGACTGCTTTGACTTCATTCTGAGGATGTGTGGGAAGCTTAGATGGACCTTCCAATTAATTCTCTGCTGGGCAATAAAGGGAAAATAAATCCCTAATGCGGTACAAAATCTGGAAATGCTGCTGGTGCATCACAGCTGGAACTATTCATTTCACTTGTCATACTTATAATTTATTTATTTAGTTTTTGCCAAATGTCAAAAGAAATCACCATGAATTTCGGTAAGGGTGATTCCATTTGGGGACACAGTTAACTACTGAGAAGAGTCTTCAGAGGACAAATGGAAGACAGGTCTATTTTACTTCTTCCACTACAAAAAGACAACCCTGAATTATCCTAATAAACTGAATGTCCCTCCAATTTACCCCACTGTTCATTTTTTCATGTATTTCTTATCCCTCCTGCCCCTCCCTCTAGTTAACACATTCCTATTTGGATTTCTTTTCTGAATCCTATTCTTTTTAGGTCTTTTAGAGCTTACATTAGTCTAACACATTAAATACATTTTTAAAGATGTTTAGCTGCAGTGATACTTTCTAAATACTGCCTGTAGCTAGAGTTCCAGCTGAAGGATTTGTCATCCCTTTCCTACCATCAAAAGCTCTCCTCTTCCTCTTGAGTTGTCTTTTCTAGTGAGTCCCTTGAGTGACAACACTTGGGAATCAAGTGTATAGCTACAGGATGAAAACGAGAGTCCACTTTTAAGATAGAAAAGAAGAGAAACAGATTTAGAAACACTATGCTCACCCAGATTTCAAGTTGAAAAATATAAATAATTTCACAGGAACAACCACGCTTAGCTCCACTTGAATAACCCCCTCCACGGAATCCTAACCATACTCTTTGGATCCTGAAATGTCTAAATGGAATACAATTTTTAAAAACCCCTTGATTACTTCAGGGTTAGAATTGGTATTATAAACCTTCACCTCTTGCTGTTTAAATGTCCCCCACCCCGTCGTCACCCTGCTAGAGAATGTCCCAGGGTAAGGTGTGAGCATCTTTACCCATCAGACCCTTTGTCTTGTGTTGGTCTGTGCCTCGGCTGTGCGACAGTCTGGAGATTCTTTGGCTTCTAAAATAAGCCTTGTGATTGTATTTAAATGTGTCAGGCATCAGGAATCTAATGCAAAGTTGCTCTGTCCATCTGCTTGTTTTCTACAGTACTGTACATTTTATCTCTGCACAGGCCTCTCCTCACTTGTATAGACTCTGACTTGCCACTTTGCTGCCAGCAGGAGCTACCTGTCAAGTTGTTCTTCACAAGCACATCTCATATGAACTGCACAGAAACAGGCAGACCAGAAAGCATCAGAGCCGCCTGTTTCTGTGTGAGCCCTAGGCTTTTAGGCGAAGACCCTTTTATTCCGAATATGAAGAGTAGAGATCCTTACTTTCTATCTCTACAAAGGGCTCCAGAAGGCAATTTAGGGAGAGAAAAACAAACAACTAAACTCTCATAATGTGAAATGAAATAAAAGTCCTGAAAAAATACTGGGGACTGTTAACATGGCTATAAATATATCTAAGGGTTTCAGTGACACCATAAAACAGTTCAACTTTACTTTATTACATGTCAGTAGATTTATTTATAGCCACATAATTCATCCTTCGTTTATTTATTTAAAAAAGTCATCCTACACAAAAGCAGATTTTGATTATATTTTCTATTTGGAGGTATAAAAGAGAAGCTTTTTTTTTTTTTAGACATCACTTCTACAAGTATTTGATTAAAAAAAGACAATGGCATCCTTGTATAAATTTATAGTTTAGAGAATGTATATACTGCTTCTGCCTCTTTAACTTATCCTTCTAATAAACACCCATAGTTATCCCCTTGTCCTCCTTGTGGCTGAAATAGGGATATCAGGTGTTTGGATGCTGGAAAAAATTTGTTTTTAATCTCTTGAGTTTGAATAGTGTAGCTGGGACATTTGCTGCATTGAATTGTATACATATTTCTTTAAGGATTAGAAAATATGAAATCTTCCTGTGAAAACCTTATTCAGCTTCCTTTGAACTCCAAATGAAGTTATTTTAATATAGCAACATTTTTTTTTCCTCTTTTACTCAAAGGCAGGGCTTAATGAGTTTCTCATAGAGAGATTTGGGCATTTACAACCTGTTTTTCTTCACTAAGCTTACATTGGATATCAGATCTCTGCTAAGCTTAGATCAGCTATCAAAGGTCTAAACTTTGTATCCTCAGCACTATGGAAATCTCTATCTGGTTTTAGGGAATCAAATAAAATGAGTTATCATAATATGTTATCACAATAAAAGAGGGAATAATCTCATTTGTTTGTTTATAGGATAAAATATTAAAGATTTAGAGAATACTTTTTTTATTTTTTTTTGGTACAGGAGACTTTATTCAGAATCATTGCAATAGGTATAGGGACCACTACAAAGGGTCTTGAAGTCTGGGAGAGAGAGACTGGGCTCACCCGCCTGGAGGACACTTTGAGAGTGCATACAGATTTAGATCAGATTCTGGTACTCCACAGCCTAGGTTCAAATCCTGATTCTGCTTGTTAGCTACTGTGAAAACGTGGCCAAGATCTTAGCCTCTTTTTGTTTGTTTTGTTTGGTTTTGTTTTGAGATGGAGTCTCGCTCTGTCGCCAAGGCTGGAGTGCAGTGCGTGATCTCATCTCACTGCAACCTCAGCTTCCCAGGTCCCAGTTCAAGCAATTCTCCTGCTTCTGCCTCCCGAGCAACTGGGATTACAGGAATGCCCGGCTAATTTTTTTGTATTTTTAATAGAGACAGGGTTTCACCATGTTAGCCAGGCTGGTCTTGAGCTCCTGACCTCGTGATCCATCCACCTCGGCCTCTCAAAGTGCTGGGATTACAGGTGTGAGCCACCATGCCCAGCTCGATCTTAGCCTCTTTGTAGTTTAGTTTCTTCATCTGTGAAATGGGAGTAATTATACCATCTATCTAATCTGTCTAATAGGATTGTTGTCAGGTTTAAAGTTAATACATGTAAATTGTCTAGAAATATACCTGACAATCAAAACTGATCAATAATAATAATTATTATTATTATCTCCTGATGAGATAAAAGTCTTTAGAAGACTAAACAAGAAAGTAGTCTTCTTTTCTTGTTTATATAAATCTCCAGGGCAGGGAGTAAACACCCTCCCTCCCACCCATAATTTTTTTTTTTCCCGACAGAGTCTTGCATTGTCACCCCGGCTGGAGTGCAATGGTGCGATCTCTGCTCACTGCAACCTCTGCCTCCCAGGTTCAAGTGATTCTCCTTTCTCATCCTCCTGAGTAGCTGGGATTACAGGCACCTGCCACCACGCCCAGCTAACTTTTGGTATTTTTAGTACAGATGGGGTTTCACTATGTTGGCCAGGCTGGTCTCAAATTCCTGACCTCATGATCTGCCCACCTTGGCCTCCCAAAGTGCTGGGATTACAGGTGTGAGCCACCGCACCTGGCCCCCACTCATAATTTCAAAACACGAAATGCAAAATCTGTCTCACATGTTACCCAACTCATGGGATTCTCTTTGCCCATCTTCTGCAGAAAAAGAGGCAACTTCATCACATGCTTCTTATAAACGTCCTCCAAATCAACTCCAAAACAACAAAGCTCATGATTGGTCCCAGAACCAGGTAATGCAGGCTATGAAACCCCAGATTGTTTTATAAGTAATTATTTGTCAGGGTAGGGTAGAACTTTCAAGATCCTAATCTGCTCTGGGATGTGAAAGGGCTCTCTAGTGACTTCTCCTTCCTATTTCTTTGATCCTTTATTTTCTCTTTCTTCTCTAGAATAAAAAATAAATTCTAATAATTAGCCTTCTTCCTAGAAAACTTGCCTTCTAAATATTTGAAGAATTTCCATTGGATTTATGCAGTATTTCATTATTGTTCAACATTTTAAGTTATTGTGACTGTACCTCCAAATTAGGTTCCACTCAGGATAGAAAGAAACCGCAGCCCCTGTCTTTCACTTTGGTGCATTGATTCATTTACTCCATGAACACTAAATTTATACATACTACGAACAAAGCACTGGGTGAAGTCCAGCAGGCCAAATAATGAAGAAGAGATTTCAGGCCTTAGGAAGTACATGATCTAACAGGAGGAAAAAAAAAAAAAAAAAAAAAACTTAAACCAAATTAGACCAGCCATAAATCCATTTAAATATACTGCTTCCCAAATACAACGTGATAAGTGCTAGAACGAAGGTATAAACAAAGCACACAGAGGAATAGACAACGGAATTGATCTACAGCAGGGAGAGCAGGGACTATCAAGGATTCATAGACAAGGTAACATGTGAACTGAGTGTTAAAAGACTAGAGTTCAAATCCTGGGTCCATTGGCTATGTGACCTTGAATAAGTTCCCTTCATCTTTCTGAGCCTGCTTCCTCAACTGTTTAACTATGAATCATCTCTACCTCATGGAATAGTTTTGAGGGTTTGAAAAGAAGTTATCTTGGAAGACAGCATTGCAAATTGAAGTTCACTATTATGATGAACTTGATCTTGAATGATTTTAAATTGGCAGAGAAAGGGGAGTGTAAAGTAAGGAGATTATCAATGAGGGGTGGAATCATCCACAGGGGGTTTCCTAAAGGAGGCGAACAAGCCCAGCATTCACTTGGCACTTAAACCTTTAAAGCCTGAAGAGCTCCAAAATCGGTCAACTTTTTCTTCCAATGCCAAAGATAGATATTCCATGGGATAAAGAAAGGCAAGGCTAGGCAGGAGAAGGGAAGGGAAGAGGAAAGGAGGGAAGGGAGAAAGGGAAGGGAAGGGCAGGGCAGGGAAAGGGAAGGGGAAGAAAGAGGAGGGGAGGAAAGGCGAAAAAAGGAGACAGGAAAGGGGAAGGTAAGGGAGGGTAAGTGGAGGGGAGGGGAGGGGAAGGGAAGGGAGGGAAGGGAAGGGAAAGAAGGGGGGAGGAAAAGAAAGGGAAGGGGAAGGAAGGAGGAGGAAGGAAGGGGAGGGGAGGGGAGAGGGAGGGGGAAACTCATGTGTTAGAAGCCCCATTCTTTATTTCCAAGGAAGGGGTTGCCATACTCAGAAATGTCAAATAAAGACCATATTTTCAGAAAAGTTTAATAATGGCATAGCCAGGAATTTTCCTCTGTTTAATTTATTCCATGTAGTTACTTTTCAGACACTAAAGTACTCATGAGATCCAATGTATGAGACTACCATTTAATTCTGGGAACATCCTAGTTCAAACATCACCTGACTCAAGTGTCTGTCTCACTCAACTATTCCATGAAAAGTACATCATCTAAGATAGACAGACAGAGATCTAAAATAAACGGTCACTTTCCTCTTGATACTATGTAGTATTAAATTTACTTAACAGAGAATTTGAGAGGAGAATGAGATGAATGTTCTCTGAACAGAAGGTACAAAGTGTTATTAAGCAGCCCCAGAAATGTTTGCAAGATGGGTAATAAGGGTATTTCTCAGTAGTATTGAGAATTTAGCACATTGCAAAACTGATGGCGAGGTGAGGTGGGAGATACTGAAATGTAAGTTTATGTCACAGGTAGAAGAAACAGATTTTTCTTAAAATAGATGAAACAACATTATAACAATACTTTGACATTGATGGTATCTATGTCGTTAAAACTTACTATTTCCAATCTGGACAGGCAGAATTAGTTGTTCTTTCCTAGCTTCCTAAAGTACAGTTCTGTTCGCACTTGTCACATTCTGTTATTACCGGTTGATTTATATCTGGGTTCCCTACATGGTTCATGAAATCATGAAATCTGAAATCATGTAGGGAATGAGGGCCTAGTCCTAGAGCCAGACAGCTTAAATTCCAGGGCCGGACAGCTTAAGTTCAAAATCTCTGCTCATTCGTTTCCTTGGACAAGTTACCTAGCCTCCGAAAACTCTTTTTCTCACAGGCAAAATGAAAATGACAATATTCCTTATCTCCAATTGAGCACAGTTTTAGGCCCATAGGAGACACTTAATGGATATTTGTGCAGTACTATCGAGATATATTGAATAACTACAGGTGAGAATATTTCTTCTGTGTATGTGTGTGTGTGGTAGGAGAATCTCCAAAATACGCAATTATCTCATAAGGAATCACTTTCCAACATTTGGAGCCACAGTAAAATCAAGGATGCACTGCAAGGCAGTGAGCTCCCCATCATGGTATGCTCAAGTGAGAGATGGCTGTTAGGGACCCTAAAGCAAGAAGACAGAGTACATAACCTCTAAGTTATTTTTCACATTTTAGATTATATGACACATCATTAAAATTGTTTTTCCTTTGCTTTTTTACTTCTGAATTTACTTAAATGTCATCCCTGGCCTTATTTTGAGGCTCAAACCCAATGCCTGGATGCTGCAAATATTCTAACACACTTCTGTTTGTTAAAAACTCATACATTGAAGTGAGGAATCTTAAGCTTCTGCAAAATGAATCCAAGACCAAGCAGCATTGTTGTACTAGGACTTCATTTTTTATTTCTGCATGCAATACAAGTTGTCTGTAGACTTATTAACAATTTTATGTTTCTATTTTAAATACCAAACATTTTTTTCCCCACTAGCAACACCTACACAGCTACTGTTTCTGTGATCTGAGAGGGCATTTTCCTTTGGTGAAAAGCTCATCGGTACGGGAAGAATATGCTGGCTTGCTTGCTTACCCGATTGTTTCTTACCTCTTCAGCATGGAACCATGGTGGGCTAAAGATAAATAAAAATGAATCACCCCAAATAAAGACGTGCAGCCTGAGAACCTTGGTACAGACAGCAGAACTACTTTGCTCCGTCTAACCAACACAACGCCATCTCTCCTCAGTAGCTGGTAAGGAAAAGATGGATGTTAGCTATTTAGGAGATACCTAGGATAAACTCAGATACAGAAGACAGTGACTTGTTTAGTATCATATGCTATATGAATGTCAGAATAGCTGGGATTTTCTTCTAGAGTGAGGCAAGCATAGCTCCTACAGTATCATAAACTTCAGTAGAAAATAAGAAAAATAGGGCTGGGCACAGTGGCTCACCACTTGGGGAGGCCGAGGTGGGGTGGATACAAGGTCAGGAGATCTCGAAGACATCCTGGCTACCATGGTGAAACCCTGTCTATACTAAAAATGCAAAAATCAGCTGGGCGTGGTGGGCGTGGCCTGTATATCCTCGCTACTGGTGGGCTGAATGCAGGAGAATGGCCGTGAATACCAGGGGGCAGAGCTTGCGTTGAGCCCAGGATCGCAACACTGCCACTCTCAGCCTGGGCGGACAGATGCGAGACATCCATCTCAAAAATTAATAATAATATAATAATAATAATATATAATAAAATAAGAAAATAAAATTTAGTGAGAAGATAGTCCACCATGAGAGAGAGTTAATAACCACAACAATGGTGGAATAGGGATCAAATAATGTGATGTAACAGAACAATCCAAAATACATTGCCAAAATAAATATGATTGAAATGATTAAACAAAGGAATTCTAGAAACTGCAGAAGAAAAATAAAGGTAATAATAATAACCAATACTTGATTAATGTTTATAAGATATATATTATTATAAGTATCTCTATTTTACAATTGGAGAAAATGAGGCACAGATTGTGACTTGTCTATAGTCACACAGCCAGGAGGTGCCAGAGCCAGTATCTGAACCCAAACCACCGATCTACTGTGTCTACACTCTAAATTGTTTTACTATTCTGTTGCTAAATCCTTTTGCAATTTATGTGTGTAAGTTCTAAGTCATACCTTAAGAGCCTGATGCTTTCTTTCTGCTTTCTCTTTGCCCCTTTTCTGGAATGTGGATGAGACGATGAGCCAACTATGGCCATGTGGACATACCACATGTTTTCTTCTGGTTAACATTTGCTGAACTGATAGATCACCGAATGTGCTATGGCTGAGCAACAAGAAAAGGCAACCTGGATCTGGAGGTGACCTAGAGAAGCAGACTACCATACTGTCAAACAAATATTCTAACTAATATGCTTGAAACATGTTAACCAGAAGAAAACAAATATGGAAATGTTATTGCCAGACAAAATAGACTTTACATCTAAAAACATCATTATATCCTGAAGAAAAACAATAAGCTAGATCAGCTGTAACAGTCCTGATCTGCATGCACCTAATAACATAACCTCAAAATATATAAAGCACATACTGATAGACTAAAGAAAAGACAAATCTGTGATTTTAAAAACCCACTAAAATGTATGTTCCATGGGAGTAGATGTTTTTGTTTCTTCAATCACTGTTGACTCTTCAGAACCTAAAACAATGCTTAGAAAAAGTGTTTACCATTTGTTGAATAAATTTACCATATCCTTCTTAAAACTCATAAGCTGGAAAAAGGTAGCAAGGCTATACCTAATTTAAATAGCATAACTAACAGTCCAGAAATAATGGACATATCTGAAATAAAACTATTCAAGAGCCCTATTCTTTTAAGAATATATGGAACATAATGCAGAAAGTCCATATACTGAAGAATCAGCAATAACATACCATATCTTCAGTCCACAATGTCATACCAGTCTAAGTCAATTACAATTTAAAAATACTCCCAATAGTTGTGATCAAAAATTAAATGATCTCAGCTGGGTGTGGTAGCTCACCCAGCACTTTGGGAGGCCAAGTCAGGGGGATCACTTGAGGCTAGGAGTTCAAGACCAGCCTGGCCAACATGGTGAAACCCCGTCTCTACTAAACATACAAAACTTAGCGGGGTGTGGTGGTGCATGCCTGTAATCCCAGCTACTAGGGAAGCTGAGGCATGAGAATGCTTGAGCCTGGGAGACGGAGGTTGCAGTGAGCCAAGATTGCACCACCGCACTCCAGCCTGGGAAATAGAGACTCTGTCTCAAAAAAAACAAAAAATTAAATGACCTCTCATTTTATCATTGAAATGAGATGCTATCTTTCTCTTAACTATAAATTTATGTGTGTTTAGAAAATAATTCTATGTCCTTAATTATCACTACCTGTATATAAGAGAATATTAAAGCAATGCTTTTAGAAAGAGAACTGTGATCAAATTATTCTCTCTCATTCTCTCCTTTTGTTTTTCTATATGCTTATAACAGGTCACCCAACACAAATGTCAACATACCTACTTTGAAATAAAATAAAACAAATGACATACAAATGATAGTTGGTATTGACTACTGAATAATAATTAGTTTACATATCTTTTGTGTCCTCCTGTGCAATACTTATAGACAACTTTCAATTATATATATGATAATTAAGTGATGACCAAAACATTTGTATTAGATATTAATATTTATTACATAGTACTTGAGCAATTTACAATTTAGAGATTAAAAATATTTTGTGTCACCTATCTAAAAATGGGAACTGCAACCTAGGGTTACATTAAATTAGTTGATGATCCATAATTCATTCCATATTCAGATAACTTACAGTTGTTCATATAATTTGTTGGAGTCTTAGGAGATATGGACAAATAGGTTTGCTTTTTGTGTTCCCGTCACAAAACCAAAGGTCTCTTAATCTCAGAAGTTGCTCCCTTCCCTTTGGATGTCAGAGTGAGTCCCCAGAACATTTATGCCATTCTTGTTACTAGTTGATGGCTAGAGATGTACATTTCCTGATACTCCAGTCTTCACTCCCAAACCCAAGACCTTGACAAAATCAATTATACTTTGAAAATGTACTGCCAAACCTGGGAACTAAATGACAGAAAAATGCATCTGATGCTCTTTGGGTTTTGATCCTCTCAAAGTGAAAATCCTGGAAACATTATTCCAAAAGAGAACTTTGATATGATCAATAACATCAGTCCCAATAATGAGCATAAAGCTTACCTTTAAGAGAAACAAGAGAAAACATATATATATATACCTTTATAGCCAGAGAAAATCAGAAGGCTTTTGAAAAGTCATGGAAAAAAATCATACTTTTGTTTTTTTAAACCAGGTTTTGAAGTAATACAGAAAGGACTCTATTATGTATGATTTCCAATAGTTTAATATCTCATGGTTGAGACATATTTTAATCATACTTTAGGAATCAAAAATAACTGGATTTTAGTCCCTGGGTCAAACATTAATTGCCAGATATTAGGCAACTCGCTTAACCACTGACTCTCTCCTATAGATTCCCAGGTGCCTTTTAAAAATTTTAAATTTTGTAATAGAAACAGGGGCTAAAGAGCTACACAGCTTTGGAATAATAACACCTGCTGGTATGCTTGTGCCTACTATTTATTTTTCCTGTCCCACGTCTCTCCTGCCTTGCTTGGCCAACCACCTACCTGTTAATTTCAAGCAAATGAATATAGATGACAAAGTATTTACTGTAGATTCCCTAGGAATAAAGAAGATAATTCACAAGGGACGGGTGGTAGAAGAGAGATGGGAGGCCAGAAGTCCTCAGCAGGCATATATCTTAGCCCAATTCAGGTGGAGAGAAAGCCATTTCATCTAAGGGAGTGTCGTGTGGGAGTAAAACATCACAGAGGGAGTCATTGTGCCTGATAGATGTAATTTCCTAAAATGTATACTTTGTCGGTGTACAGAAGATGAATAGAGAGAAAGGTCAGTACACGCAAAGCAAAAAAGACGAAGGGACAATGTGCTATTGGGTGGTGCTATACATTCTCGGTGGGTCTATAACACTGCTAACTCACAGGCTTGACTCATTGCTGAATAGACTACACAGTCATTGAATCGTGGTGAGGCTTTTAAGAATAAGAACATCCGGCAATATGTAAATCTTCTTGAACATTTCTCTTCTTTAGCTACCATTGGCACTAGGGGAACTGGGGGTGGGGTGTAGAATGGTTGTCACCTTGGGAATTACTCAGAAGGTGGTGGTTACTATATGTGGCACTGGGGGAGCAATAATAAATAAATAAATAAAATTACAAGAAACTCTTGGTCTTTTCTTCTCAGCCCCTAATCCTCCATTATAGTTAAAGAAAATCAGGAAAATACAAAACAACAGCAATCCCTAATTCCCCTACCCTCACTTACCAGACGTGAAAGACATTTTGGTTGCTTGATTTACGTTACACGATGATTACTTGCAGGACCCAAAGAAAAACAAAAACTAAGAACACTTATAGGTTATTAAAATGTTTTCCTTCTTAACTCATTCTTTGTCCTAGTATATACAACATTTGGCCAATTAACTTAAAAGTTAACTTATTTTATACAACATCAAGTTAGACTTTTAAGTATATGTATATATACACACACACATACATATATATTAAATATATACGTGTGTGTGCGTGTATATATGTAATACTAAATAAACCTCTGTAACACTTTCCCCTTTAGTAAGAACAGTAGCAGATACATTCTGGTTATTTATCACAAATTCCCATTTAGAAAAGTAGCATATTTCATTCTAAGTTTTGATAGACTTATTTGCCTGTGGAAGGGATCTGAATGATGTTTTGATTTTTCTAGTTACTCTCTGCAATATGTTTATCAGTTTGGAATTTGTTACAGACTGAATTGTGTTCTCTTAAAATTCCTGTGCTGAATTTGGAGATACAGCCTTGAAAGAGGTAATTAAGGTTAAATGAGGTCATAAGGGTGAGGCAGTAATCTAATATACTGGTGTCCTTATAAGAAGGTAAGGAAACATTCGCAGTTTGGGGACACACACACACACACACTCACATCATGTAAACACACAGAGAAGGCAGCCATCTGCAAGCCAAGGAGAGAGGAGATCTCAGAAGAAGCCTAACTTCGTGACACCTTAAAGTTGGACTTCCAGCCTCTAAAGCTGTGAGAAAATGAATTTCTGTAGTTGGCCAGGCACGATGGCTCATGCTTATAATCCCAGCACTTTGGGAGGCCAAGGCAGGCAGATCACTTGAGGTCAGGAGTTTGAGACCAGCCTGGCCAATATGGCGAAACCTGTCTCTACTAAAAATACAAAAATTAACCAGGCATGGTGGTGGACTCCTGTAACCCCAGCTACCTGGGAGGTTCAGGTGGGAGAAGCACTTGAACCTGGGAGGCAGAAGTTGCAGTGAGCCAAGTGAGCCACCACTGTACTCTAGCCTGGGCAACAGAGCAAGACCTTGTCTCAAAAAAATAAAAATAAAAAATAAAAAATAAATACATTTCTATTGTTTAAGCCACACATTCTGTAGAATTTTGTAAAGATGGCCTAACCAGATTAGTATAGGGTTGTTGGTAACAATAATGACATTTCTGGAATTGAAGAAATTCATATCCAGAAAGAATCTTAAAGCTCACCTGGCACAAGAGTTCTTAGCTTGGAGTTCAAGGTACTGCTATAAAGAGAGTCACCTCTTTGCCCACCTCCAAGGAGGTGTCATTTACATCACAGTCTGTGAATTGTGACCCCTGGAGTTGTGTAGTACATAATATCTATGGTAGGACAGGATAAAAACTCCTTTCCAAAACTATATTCAGTTTAGTCTGGGTATGCATTTTTTTGCTGAAAAAAAGTCCAAAGATTTCTTTATATTTTTAAAGAACTTCGTGACCCAGAAAAGTTTAAGAACCATTTATCACTTCATTTATTACCATTTATTATCTTTCATTAAGAACCATTTATTACCTCCCTCATTTTACAGAGGAGAAATTCAAATCCTAGAAAGGCATAGTGCTCAAAGATGGATAGAAACAAGTAAAAATAAGATCCAGATCTCCCACCTCCCGATTTGATGATTAACATGTTCCTGTTTGTCTCTGGTTACTAATGAATGAGATAAACACACACACTTTTACCAAAGTACCAAAACATGTTTTCCCTGGATTTTATCATTTCACCTGAGCTCAGCTAGGGCAAAGGGATGTCTTCCTATTTTTCAAAGTGTAAAGATATTAATATAATACTTAAAATTCAGCATATTCATTTAAATAGTAAGATTGATAATCTTTTAAAAGAAGTATGCCAATATTTGCCTAGTCTGTTATATAGATGTGGTATTCTGTGGCTGACAACACGGAGATTTCTATACATGTGGTTAACAAAAGAATTCCATTAAAGGATGTTGTTCAAGACCCAAAATTATAGCTTTGAAGTTGCTATAAATCTTAATATAAAGTCTTCGTGTTCTTTCACTTGAGGAATGGTCAAGAGGTAGTGAGTGCCTCAAATTCCATTTTCCTAGTAGTTCATCATTAAGACTGAGGTCAAACAAACAGGCCACAGACAGCATACATGCACACACCCACACTTCAAGTGTGAAATCCCTTAACCTCCAGCTGTAGACATCCAGCAGATTCAATCCTAGCAGTAGTCAGATACACAGACCCTAAAAGATGATAAAGTAGAGGCTGAAAGCCACCCACCTCCTCCTTCGCTTTGTACCTATCACCCAGGAGCCATCCACTTTCTCCAGGTTTCTGTGAATGTCCATAGCCATTTGCCTTCCCTGAAATGCAGAACTCTCTCTTTGCTTTGAAGGCCCTGTATATGTGCAGCTCTTAGAAGAGTGGCTGCCTCCTTATACACATTTGTCTTCTCCCCAAATTCCTGAAACATAAATACACATTTCAATATTTTAATAGAAGCATTATGCTTTTGACAAGTATTTGGAAAAATGATTCTTCTTCTCCTTGTTATTATTCTTCTTCCTCCTCCTCCTCTCTCCTTCCTTTCTCCTTCCTCCTCCTCTTTCCTCCTCCTCCTTTATCCTTCTTCCTCCTCCTATTCCTTCTCTTCCTCCTTTCTCTTTCCTCCTCCTACTCCTTCTCCTCCTCCTTTCTCCTTCCTCCTCCTCCTACTCCTTCTCCTGCTTTCTCCTTCCTCCTTCCTCCTCCTCCTTCCTCTTTCTCTTCCTCTTCTCCTTTTCCTTCTTCCTTCTCCTCCTTTCTCCTTCCTCCTCCTCCTTCTTCTCCTTCTGCCTCTTTCTCTTCCTCTTCTCCTTCTTCTTCCTCCTCATGCTTCTCTTCCTCTTCCTCTCTGTCTTTTTTTCTAGTATCTCAGAATTTGGGGATCAGAGAGCAGTCCCAACCTCAGCATCCATTCTTCAGGGGTTAACTTGCATGGGAAGAAATGTGAGGATTGGGCACTTCATTTTTCCTTTTGAAAGAAGTTGTGGGCAGGAGGGGCCCAAGAGATTGTTTCATGAAATTCAGACTAACCCTGTCTTTCATACTGGATTTAAACAATGTTGAGTGTGTAAACATTGTATAAATGTGGAGCATTCCAAGCCCCCACATTTCCTCTAAAAATTTCCTTCCCCTGTGTTTCCTTTCTCTGATGCCTTGGATACCCTGAAGTATATAATCTGAGCTCCAAGAACATGATTCCTTCTTTTTTCCCACCACGTTAGCATCTGAGAGTCATACGACAGGCCAGGTAGTATTTGAGCTAGAGGAGAAGCAAGAAGTGGAAAAAATCTCCTTGCCAACTAGCCCCAAACTGCCAAATTCTTAAAGTCCCAGAGCCCCTCCTCAGTACCCTCTCCCATCCTCACTCCTTCTGTCCCACAAGAGCCACAACTTACCAGCAGGATTGCAGTCTCATTAGAGGTCAAGATAATATGTGCATAGTGCTAAAGAAGAAAGTTTATTTGGGAAGGTAAATTGTTATTTCACATCCCCCTGTAATCTATGGGCATGTTGTCATCTCCTCGCCCCCACCCTATCACACACACGAAAATACACACACATACACACACACACACACACACACACACACACACACACGGCACTTTTCTTATCTCTGGGCTTTCATCTCACCCACCATTTTCCCAGACTGGACTTAGTTTCCATTCCCTACTTATGTGAGGCAGTTAGCATCCTCAGGTCTAGCTTAACTGCTTCCTCTTCCATGAGACGTCCCCTCATCTTCAAGTAGGAAAATCTCTCCTTCTCTGTGCCCTTTCTGCATCTCTAGTCTGGAACTGAACAGATATGTTCCATGAATGCAAATCTGCATATGTCCCTTTCTCCTTCCCTTACAGGAGATCTTGCCTGTGGAGAACACATCTCATTCAACTTTGCTCACTTTTCTGGCACATACCGGATTGGGTGCTCAACAAAGTGTGTTGAATTGAAATGAATTACGTTTTGCTTCTATTCTTTGTTAACCCTCAAAGTCCACTCCTTCAGCTTTCATTTCTTCTCCCTGTGTCCCCCAATTCCCACTGCTCCCATTATTCCCCTCACATAAATCTCTCCCTCCTCCTCACCCCTTCCCAGCACATCAAGTCCAGCACCTCACCATGTCCTTTTCCAGCTGGAGCCCCTTTCTTATCTTTGAATCTCCTCTCAGTGTTTGCCATGACCCTGGATAAAGAACTAACTAGACTAGGATCTTTGCAGACAGCAAGTGGCTGCTTGGGTGGCCCAGATCTTGTTATCAAATCTGTAATGGTGAAAGATATGCTATTGGTATCCTAACCTAAAGTTCCAAATACATACCCTTTTAGAAAGCATTTCCTATGTGACCAGGTACTTGACTATAGTATCTCTTGACTAGGACATTGGGAACATTGTAGGTTAGTAGGTGTTTGAGTTCTGGAAAGAAAATATACCATTTCTCTGAAAAATATAATCCAAGCTCTGAGAATTTATAAAGTAACTTTGAGAATACAACCCTTTCGGAAACTGAGGGCTGCCTGCTCTTCTGTTACGTTGTGGGTGGCAAGTGGGGTGGTGGTGTGACTATGATATTGGGCTTTCTATTTCTGTAATGTGGCAAGGATGCTGAGGAATTCAGCCCCCAAACTGAGAAGTGCAGAACAGCACCAGATACGAAATCATACAGAAACAATATACACCTATGTTGTGGGTGGCTATGCAGGTGGGGGTGAGGGATCTGTCAAAAGTACTCCCCAACACAAGCCTCTCTGTTTTCTGGTTTAGCCCAGTTCTGTGGGCCTTAAATGGGAGAGAGTTTTTCTTTTTTCTTTTTGTAAGATTAATCATTTCATTTTCACTGTTTTATTAAGGATAGATCATACTTTCTACCTGCTAGCACCCCGAGACGTGTCTGCCTTTTTAAAAATTCTTAAAACACTACTCAGTTTTAGCTAGAGTCTTATCAAATAAAATTTATAGATATGGATATGTTTTAAATACATAAGATATATGTATTTGTGTATGAGAGAACATGACTCCCATCTCGCTAAGGTAATAATAAGGTAGATACATATTTTTACATATCATAAATATTACACAAGTATGAAATAGAAAATAAATTTGCAAGACTTGAGAAGATTTCAGGAAAGCATATGACCAGGATCATTCCATAGTTCAAATTCATCAGCTCTGCTTTGTCAGCAATTATGCCCTGGTACAACTGAGTGAATGGCATTCGAGTCTTGCACACGATGGACGGTGAAGGCAAAGGTGGAGGAGACAGAACAGGAGAAATGAGATTGATTTCCTAACTTTCTTACCAATATCTAACCTTCCCATGTAATGCACTGAAGATAGTTCATGGTCCATGTAGATGACCCCAGAATATCAATCTTGGACTCAGTTTTCATCCCACATTATGACTCAAAGTTGAAACAGAAAAGCTAAGTGTGTGTGCGTATGTGTGTGTGTGTATAAACAATATATAAAAACTATATATATATAGCTATACATAGATAACTATATATAAGTTATATATAACTATATATACATATAAGTATAGATAGATAACTATATATAAATATACATATAGCTATATATAGATAACTATATATATGTAGATACGTACATATATATACACACACATATATAACTAAAACCTTATTCTATTGATGCTAGAACCACATTGATGTTCCCTGCAGAGAAGGGTTTTAGAAAAACACTAGAGAAACTACAAATGGTGACAACAGAACAAGCTTTACATTTGAAAATCAGAAGTTTTTTGTATGAGATCATGTGAAACAGAAGGTAGGAAAAAACGGTTGGAAGGTAGAGCTTAGAAGAAAGACTAACACCTCCTCTTTCATAGCTGTAAACACCAGATAAGGAAATCTACTTCTTTTGACACACAATGTTCTTTATTTAACACCATGAACAAAAGCTCACAGTTTTCCTTGCCCTACCAAGGGACAAACTAAGATGGGATGCTGAGACCGTTTTACAAGTGGTCACATGGTGGCTACACAGGTTGCAATTCTCCCCTGTATAGCTGCCTCTTATCTTTTTTTTGCAAGTGTCTCAACCTGGGATGCCTGCAGAAGAATCCAGAAAAGAAAAAGTGAGGAAAAAAATAAAACCCATGACCACAGTGTCTCTCAAAGTCTGTTTGAAGGACATCTGATCCCACTATGTTTGACACAACCAAACCTATCTCTACTTTGTTCTATTCCTCAAAAGGTCCATGGAAGATGAAGGAAAAGACAAAGTTTCATTTCTAGAAAAGCTACCTTCACTTAATCACATACTCTTCTTTTCTCTGCCTACCTGGTTCTCCCAGAGGTGTTTTATCTGAGTATCTGTTTTAGAAGAGACACTAGGAGGAACTGAGCATAATGTTATCTCCCACTAGAAAGGAAGTGTTTGTAACTTAAGTTTGTTACCAACAATGAGCCAAGAGCTGGGAGCTATCTTATTTCTCTTCCACATAAAACTAGAGGAACTGACCCTCAGAGAAATTATAAAACTACATCCTTTGGAGTCCCTCTGGTTATTAACACAACTGAAATTCAAATTAAGCAAAAGAATGAAGTCAGAATTTGTAGAAACTGAAGAAGAACAGGTTATTTTTAAAAATATATAAGGAATGGGCCAGGTGCAGTGGCTCATGCCTATAATCCCAACACCTTGGGAAGCCGAAGTGGGCAGACCACTTGAGGTCAGGAGTTCGAGACCAGTCTGGCAAACATGGTGAAACCCGGTCTCTACTAAAAACTCAAAAAATTAGTCAGGTGTTGGTGCACACTTGTAATCCCAGGTGCTCAGGAGGCTGAGGCACCAGAATCGAGAATCACTTGAACCTGGGAGGTGGAGGTTACAGTGAGCTGAGATCATGCCATTGCACCCCAGCCTAGGTGACAGAGCGAACTCTGTCTCCAAAAATTAAAGAAAGAAGAGAAGAGAATAAATGCAGTTTCACAATTTTTGTGACCCTTATGCAGAACTTTTAAGCATGAGCGTAAGAAAACATCATTTGAACTGGTGGGGAAATTCTGAAGACTCTAAGCAATCTTGACCCCACCATTTCCTTGCAGTGATTACTAACTTAGACCAATCGATTCATTATGTCTTGTAGGAAGAAGTCCTTTACCACTGGGATTCAAAGAGATAACAAAAGAGAAAAGTTACAACTTTTTTTTTTTCCCAGTCTGTTTATTTTAGGTAAAGCAGTAGAGAAAATTTTAAAATTGAATAAGAATCATTTTCCTCATTGTATAATTTCTTGGCCTATAAGTTAATTTCTTTCTTTTTTTTTATTTTTTATTTTTTTGAGATGGAGTCTCGCTCTGTCGCCCAGGCTGGAGTGCAGTGGCCGGATCTCAGCTCACTGCAAGCTCTGCCTCCCAGGTTCATGCCATTCTCCGGGCTCGGCCTCCCGAGTAGCTGGGACTACAGGCGCCGCCACCTCACCCGGCTAGTTTTTTGTATTTTTTAGTAGAGACGGGGTTTCACCGTGTTCACCAGGATGGTCTCGATCTCCTGACCTCGTGATCCACCCGTCTCAGCCTCCCAAAGTGCTGGGATTACAGGCTTGAGCCACCGCACCCGGCCTTATAAGTTAATTTCTTAAGGAAAATGCAATAATTTTACAGCAATTGAAAGTTCCTGGACATTCTTTTTGCTTTATACATTTAAAAATCAAATGTTACTTGTACAAAGGTTGATATGATGATCTTCCTAAGTTATTAGGTCATTTTATTTTCTCTGCTCTAATTTGTCTTACTTCTCAAATGCACAAACACATTCCCACACTTTCTTGCTGATAAAAGTTTCTGTGAGGCAGCATCCACCCCCCAATACCATCACCACCATCACCACCATCACCACCACCACCATCACCACCACCACCACCACCATCACCACTAGGAATAAGACAATTGCTGTCCACAGAACTTTAAGCATGTGACTCTTTAAATAGCTGACATCTGGAGGAACTATCTGATACTTGTTACTTACACTCCACTCAGCATGAACGGAGGTTGGCAGGGAATTTAGCAGCACAACTTATTTTTAAAATATCTCACACCTCCCCCTCGCCCTCCCTGCCTTCAAAGAGAGGTTTTAAGCAATACACTCCTATTTGATGCTGTAAGAGCCTACCACCTTATTCCCAGGCATACAAGTGCTTTAAAAAGAGGGCCCAAGGCTGTGACCTAATGCCCAGGTGATCACCCAAATTATTTAAGTATAAATAAGACAGCAGCCAAATTTCTTGTTTTCAGGGATGAACTAGGAAGTGAACCTTATAAACCTATAATCAGTCAGGCAGCCTTTCTTTCTCTTTCTCTCACACGCATGCATGCATGCACACACACACATGTATACACACATACACATGCTTTAAACATTGCTTAACAGAAGTCTGTCTACTCTTTTAATGTTCTTTTTCCAAAGGAAGATAATTATCAGGTTAAGAGAATTAAGTTGACTTGACAGAATTAATGGGATTTTTAAATTCAACTGTGACCCGAGAGAAAGCCACCTGCTCTGCTTCTGGCAGAACAGGCTGTCCAAAAGATCTCTGTCCCTGTTCCAGCTGCTGTGAAGTCAGATGAACAAATCTCAGGAGATTAATGCTGGGCACTTAAGTACTTGGAAAGCCCAAGTCCCTGAAGAGTGAAAGCTGCCTTTGATATTTAGTAGTCTCTCTTTGGGGGGCTCAAAAAGCAAATTAAACTGAGAGGAGCGTGGAGGTGCTAGGGGGCACTCTACTACAGGAAACGGAATTGATGATGTAGCATGGAGCTGGCAGAATTGGGAAGTTCTGTGTAATTGCTAACAATGTGGTTAAGTGTTACCACAGAAGGCAGTGGTACCCAACACTGACTAATGACAATAGTAATTATGATTAGGAGTAGTGCTGGTAAAAACAATGTCAACAGTTTGAGAATTTTACCTTTGCTTGGAACAATGCACGCTATTTTATACAGTCAAAATCTGTAATTCCTCACAGCATTCCTTTAAGTGGCCAAACTGCTCTTCTGGTGTGTGTGTGTGTGTGTGTGTGTGTGTGTGTGTGTGTGTGTGAGAGACAGAGAGAGACAGAGAGACAGAGAGACAGAGAGGAAGAGAGACAGAGACAGGGAGAGAAACAGACAGAGAGAGGAGGGATGGACATAAAGAAATGCATTTAATATGGGTAGAAGGCACAGTATTCACCCTGAAGCAATCCTGAGATTAAGTGTTGTTTTTCCCTTTTCCAAGAGTTGGGTATAGGATTATCATGGACTGTTTACTTATGGGTCCCCAGCCTCCCATGGCAAATTTCCATTATTCTATATTCCCAATGATCAAAGCTGAAGAAATCTGGCAAAATCACCTTCTTTCCCCAAAACAGAAGATACCAGTCTAAGGCAGCACTACCAATCAGCTTCTTGAGCAGAGACTTAAAATCCATCTTCTTGGCCGGGCGCAGTGCCTCAAGCCTGTAATCCCAGCACTTTGGGAGGCCGAGACGGGCGGATCACGAGGTCAGGAGATCGAGACCATCCTGGCGAACACGGTGAAACCCCGTCTCTACTAAAAACTACAAAAAACTAGCCGGGCGAGGTGGCGGCGCCTGTAGTCCCAGCTACTCGGGAGGCTGAGCCCGGAGAATGGCGTGAAGCCGGGAGGCGGAGCTTGTAGTGAGCTGAGATCCGGCCATAGCACTCCAGCCTGGGTGACAGAGTGAGACTCTGTCTCACAAAAAAAAAAAAAAAAAAAAAAAATCCACCTTCTAGAGAAGAAAATGTGCTGGATAATGATCACAATTACCATTTAGGTGGCCTTCAGCCACCAGTCTTGCTGTGTGACAATTTCAGAGGGCATAATCCTTGCTATGTAGCACCATGTTGAAAATTACACTTAAGCATTTGGAGATAAGCCATGGATGATAAGAATGATAATTAACATTAATTTTTAGAACATTCTGGGTATTACAATTAGCATTCTACTTTAGATTATCTCATTTAATGCAAAAACTTGCAGTAGCTAAAATTTTTCCCATTTTACAAAGAAGAAAACTGTGGTTTAGAAAGGTAAAACATCTTGCCCAAGGTCACACAGGGATTAAATGGTAGGATTGGAATCCAATATCTCTGGCTCTGGTTGTCATACTCTTAACCCTATACTGCCATTTAAACACTGTCTGTAAAACACCAGGCAGGGTAAGCAATCAGTACCTATTAGCTATCATCAGCTAGTATTAGTCCCTGGTGTTAGGAAGATCTGGCTTACTATGGAGAAGGTTTACAGTGTCTAGAATGCTGTGGAAAATGCCTCTTTGAGGGCACTATGGAGGCTGGCAAACAGTGGAACCAGATGGTCTGGGCCACTCCTGACAGTGTGAGTTTGTGATTGTTTCTGTGCAATGAGTTTAGGACGACTGAAGAAGAAGAGTTTAATTTCAAAATTGGCTCAGGGAATCAAAGAAGCCTTACAGAAAGAAGTCATTGTGTTGTCTTTTAATTGGTCTGTCATGAAAGGAGGAATCCTATTCTCCTTCCATGAAACAGGGCCTAAATCAACACCGTCCTTCCAAGCAGTTATGGGAGTTAAGGCAAACTTGCCAAGCAAAAGCACATAAATAAACTGAAAAAAGAGGTGGAATCAGAGACATCTACTAGAAAGGAGGGAAGAAAGGAAGGGAGGGAGGAAGAGTTGGAGGGAGGGAGAAACAAAGGAAAGAAAGGAAGAAGCAAGGGAGGAAAGGATGGAGGGAGGGAGGGAGGGAGAGAAGGAAGTGCCTCCCAAAGCACCAGCAGGTTTTTCACTAGTTTCCCCTCTAAAGCCTGTAATGCAAGACATTTTTTTAATGCAGTTCTTTCTTTTCCTCTCAACTGATGGCAGCTAAAGTGGTCTGAGGCCAGCACAATAATGAACTTTGCCCAGAGAAGAGTCCAACAGTAAGACAGCATCCTCCTTGGCCTGCCTACATGTTCATCACCTGTTCAGCACAATGTCAACAAAAGCAAGCAAAGCTTTGGATGAAAGAAACAAGAAATACAATGTCTCCCATTTTTTCTGCTTGAGCCCATGGAGCAGAGTGAAGAGGTGAAATATTTCTTTTCAATGTCTAAATTCATCACAGAAAAGTCACCAAGGAGCTTCACTAAGTGACAGTCTTGTAAATGAGCTGATCTTCCCCACTGCTTGAGACCAAATTGTTCTTTCTTTAACAGATAGCAGATTACTAAAAGTGAGTTTCTGCCATAGAATGCTTAGATTCAACTGAGATTATCAGAATATTCTTGGTTTGTCACTGCATGCCATGCATTCTTGTGGATTGTGGATGCTTGTGTTACAGAATCATGGATCATCCTAACAATCTCTTCTCTGAGAAGGACAGAGGGGACTTTTGGAGGATGGCCTTCAGGTTGCCCCAGAGTGTTATGGGGACACATATGTTTCTCAGACCTTTCTTTTCTTCTTCTTATAGGAAGAGGGATAGCCAAGAAAAAGATAATTTAGACCATGGAAAAGAAATAATGAGAGATGGATCCATATATTTTATTATTTCTCTTTTAGATGCTCTCATGCTGATCAAATAAGAGCTGGTTCATAAGCTGAAACCATGAACTTACAAATGTATTCTACTTAGAGAAACTCCACAATTTGCCTCAATGTTTTGGGCACCCACTTGCTTGATGATATGGTTTGGCTCTGTGTTCCCACCCAAATCTCATCTCAAATTGTAATTTCTACATGTTGAGGGAGGGATCTGGTGGGAGGTGATTAGATTGTGGGGGTGGTTTCCCCCATGCTGTTCTCATCATAGTGAGTAAGTTCATCACAAGAGCTGATGGCTTTAAAAGTGTTTGGCAGCTCCTGCTTCGCTCTCTCTTTCCTGCTGCCTTGTGAAAAGGTGCTTGCTTATCCTCCCCTTTCCACCATGATTGTAAATTTTCTGAGGCCTCCCCAGATATGTGGAACTGTGAGTCAATTAAACCTCTTTCCTTCATAAACTACCCTGTTTCAGGTAGTATCTTTGTAACAGTATGAGAAGAAACTAATGCACTTGGTTAGCAAGAAGTCTAACATTGCCCTCTAGGATGTCCCTCCCTGGTTATTTTCTGTAAAAGTTTTTGGGTGAGAGAGGAGCTTCTCACATATGTCAGATTTCTAGCCTCATGCTCTGGAGGCCATGTATGTCACTGTCCTTGAAAGCTTTTACTGTGTTCCCCATGGAACTGGCAACCATACCTAGACTATAGCCTCACAAGGTCCCTTGTCTGTCTATGACTAGTGGTTTGACACCTTCCTCTTCTCAAAATGCAATCCTTTCAGAGCCCTTTCCCATGGAAGAACAGTAAAGACCTAAGTGACCGGATTCTTTCTTTTGCAAACAATCTCTTCCCCAAAACACACAGACAAGGCAGAAGAACAGATCTAGGAATGTTCAGAACCAGTTTCAAACTTGACCTGGAACCACCTCCTTCGCTCAACATCCAGGTCTACTTGACTACTTGGTCTAGTCAATGGGTCATGTTGTATCTTCATCCATGGCAAGTTTCCACGACGGACCCCATTTTCTCTTCTTCTGATGTAAGTTCCTTGGGGGCCTTTAAGTCTTCATACAGATGTGACTGAACCTTATAGGTGCCACATAGATTAATGGATGTGGCTGGGCAACTCTTGCAGTATGTCTTGAATGTTATATTGAAAGTTATGAAGTTCTCCAAATGTTCTAAGAAAGGGAGGAAGCTCATCTTTACAAAACAGAGGGAATATATTCTAGCTCCACAAGTGAGTGGAACAGTCGTGTTGCTGACTGCCCCAGCCCTCACTCCTCTGTTGTATTTGTCATTGCTTTGGAAGGTCTCATTCTCTGCTTTCAGTGTAATATTTAACATTATCCCACTTTTCTTGCACCCTCTGAAATCCCGTTAATTCCCTCTTAGATCTGAAAGAGTTTCTAAAGTACTATCCCTGGCCACCTCCCACCACCGCCCCTCCATTGCCCCCAACAAGCATCCTCTCTTTTAACATCTCATCTCCTCCAAATGGATCTTTGGAAAGCCACATATGCAAAATGGAGATTTTACTGTAGCTTTAATCATTGGCATGATGGAATGAAACAAGATGTCAACTACAAAATCTGACGGGAATAAGAAGAGGGAACTCTGTTTTCCATATAAATATCCCTGGTAATTAAAAAGGAAAATGACATAAATAGAATGGGTGAAAAACAAATGAAAAGTAAATAGATTCCAGTTGTAAGCCTGATAGGTCTGAAAGGTTTTCTCTTGAGGAGGATCCTCTATTAAGATCTTGGAAGATAAACTCAGTTTCTGGTTATTATGCATTAGTGTTATGCCAGTCACCTTGACATTCAGATGCACCACATTTCAAAGAGGTGGAATTGGAGGCATCTGATTAACCCGTCGGAATGCACAAGAACGTTGTTAAATACAATAGGATATTTAACTGTCAACTAAAGAAACTATCTTTAATTTTGTAGAAGGGATTAGCTACTTAGTGTTCTAGATAAAGGTACTATCAGAAAGGGAAAAATGCAACCTGGGGAAGATAGGAAGACCTTGTCTCTACCAAAAATAAAAAATTGGCCAGGCATGGTGGTGTGCGCCTGCAGTCCCAGCTACTTGTGAAGCTCAGGTGAGAGAATCGCTTGAGCTCAGGAGGTCAAGGCTGCAGTGAGCCATGATCATACCACTGCATTCTAGCCTGGGTGACAGAGCAAGACCCTGAAAAAAAAAAAAAAAAAAAAAAAAAAAAAAAGAAAAGAGAGAAAAATGGGGGTAATAGTGCAATGAACCTGACAATTTCTCATTTTCAAATATCCCATTAGTTTGTCTCCTATTACCCATCACTTGAAAATGTGTTCTCCCAGGGCTGGGCTCTATTCTCAATGGTATTGTTCACCACCTGTGAATCCTCCCATGGATTGAGCTACTTTGTCTAAGTGGAGGAACCCCAGATCAATATCTGTGATGTCATCCAATAATCTGAACTATAACCACCGACTGGACCTCTTTCTATAGATGATCCAAACTCATCATTTTCCTTATTATTTTTCACCCCTCATTTTACCCCTACTTATTGTGTGTTGCATATCGTAGTTAATGACATCATAATTTTTCCATTTATTCAGGCTCAAAATTCTGAAGCCATTCCTTGGAAGACCCCCTTCCCTCTCTCTATCTAAACTACAGAAATGACTATCTCCACGGCATCTTTCAGCTCGGCCCCTCTTTCCCATTCTCAGAGTGCTATTCATTTCCTAATACCTCTTTGAATGAATACAATAGCATACTAATGCAGTTCTTAGCTGCCAACACTGTTCTAGAATAGGGCCTGCTACATTTCCCCGGAGAAATCTTCCTAATGTGCAGCCCACATAATTTCACTGCTTTGCACAAAATCCTTCAGTGGCTACTTATTTCACACCTATAGAAAGTTCTAACTCTGCATAATAGTATTCAAAATCCTCTACAAACTAGCCCCGTCCTATCATATCAGCTGTAGCCTTCACTCTAACCTATCCCTCATACTCACTACCAGACCTTTAAAAAATTACCATTTCCCTGAACACACCTGATGTCATTTTCCCATTTTCATTTTGATTGGGTTACTGAAACTTGCTATTTGATGGACATTGTGTCAAGTACCAGGTGTTGAAAATAAATAAAATGATTTTTTCTTTTAAGTCATGTTGTCTATGGGGTATTCAAAGTTTGAAAATCTCACAAAGACTTATTTAAATGCCACCACTGCCTGAAATTGGATCAGAATTCCTGATGAGAGTTTCTCCGTCCTATGTGTTACCAAGGCACTGTCTACTTCTGGGATAGCATTTTTACATTCTGTCTTGGATATATAATTATTGATAGGTATGTTAGCTCCTTCACTAGATTCTTGAATGTTGCATGGTATGTAGACACAGGATGGGCTTTTGAGAGATGAATCTGGGATTATTTCCTGGTTTTTACCATTAACCAGTGAGTTATTTAACTGCTTTGTGTCTTGGCTTCCTTACTGTAAAAATGAGATAATAATACTCCTAGTGACTTGTGAGAATTAAACAAGCAAAGGTTTGTAACAGCTCTCAGCATATCATAGAGACTCAATAAATATTAGTTTTCCTCCTTCTTTCCTTCTCTGAGGACAAGAATCTTACAATTTAGGATGAAAATTTAACAATATCCATCCTTGTCACATTGTTCACATTTTCTCTACCTTTTCTTTCAGTTTAGGCAAACTCTACCTTTCATTTTCCCAAAGCCTACTTCATATTTCTCTCCTTCACATCGCCTAGTCTCTATAGTCCAATTATATTACCTCATTCACTCATTCATTATTCATTTACTTAGTGCTGACTTTTTGCTAAGATTTTCTTGAATACACACTATTTTTACTATGTATTTAGAATTCCTCTATCTGTTAAAATAAAACAAATTTATGTTTATGTTCGCATGAAGGAAATATTCACATGTCACAGTTCTGTTTATTAACCACAGTTGCTAGCACTTACAGATGAGCGACTTGACAGCTCTCTGTACATTGATTGGTTATTAGTGCATATGCACCATTTTTAATAACCAGAAATGTTAGCATAAGAACATTAATCATATAGGTATACACTTTATGAAAAGTTTATAGTCATTTATTACTTCAAAATTTAACAATGAAACATCTTTATAGTCAAAGATTCCCCTCTGCTGTTAGGCATGTTCACTGGGTTAGATATTCTCACTTTCCTCCCAGATTCATTTCCTTTCCTTCTCTGCGCCACTGGAAAGACTGAGTGCTATAAGCTCTATAGATCACATCATAAGACTGTCTTTTACTCTGACTTCTTGTATATTTGGTCAGAGGAGAGCTCAATAAGAGAGACACTGGGCATTTATTCATTCTTCCTTCTAGAACCCTCCCTGATGTGTTATGAATGTGCCAGTAGCTGGGTTATTTTATTTAGGACCAAAGTGATAACTGAATTGCCTCTCTCACAAGGTTACAACACTAGCCATGTTCATAGAATCCAATTGTCTTCTGTGGCCATTCAAACCTAGGGACAATTGAGACTTTCATATTTTCTCATCCCTAAGTGTTTCACCAGCACCTGCTAATTCTCTTACCTGGGAAATAAATCCCTTCATTAGTTTTTTTCATCTAACCATTTTGTGTATGCCTTCTTTCCTTTGCGACCCTGATTGATATGCCTCTCCCACTTCCAAGTTTTTGATTTGTAACTCTCTTCGGTCAGTCAACATCACTGAACATTCCTGTGCCAGACACAGTTTTGTAATGCATACCCCCATTTTTCTAAGAGATAATGTATTTTTTCTCTTTTCTCTTTTCCCTACTTCCTACTTAACTCTTGAGAAATGCAATTATAACCTTTTACCTTCCTTTTTCCCGACACTCCATACAGGGCAAGTTCATCTAACTATGTGCTTAGAAGCTCCAGAGCAGAACTCTCTCTCACCAGGAGATCACCTCAAGAGGCAACAGTCAATCTACCACCCGAAGTATGCCTGCTACAAAACTGTCTCCCACCAGGAGAGTTTCGGCCACGTTTACAACCTAGTTCAGCCCATGAAGGCACCAGCTGTCACCAGCTCATCCACACAGCAGATTAGGCACTGCAGTGAGTTACATGACCCCCACCTGCATTTCCCTCCCCCATGAGCCATTCATGCCAAGATGCCTTTTAAAAGTGCCTGTTTTCTGCTCCAGAAGTAAGCAGTACCCTTAAGGCAGGAAGCCTATACTTCTTCCCTTAAGCTAGCTTTGGAATAAAAAGTCACTTTCTTTATACTAGAACTTGCTCTTGTGAATTGGACTCTGTAGGTGGCAAGTGACTGAATCTGCATTTTGGTTACAGTATAAGGCACTGGCGATTCACTGACAAGCAAGTCGCACTTCCCGAAGACAAGGAGAGTGTGCAACTATGGTCCACTGAAAAAGACATCCAGAAAGCTATGCAATTATGGCTCAGCGTGACAGATGCTTCAAAAAGGATGAAGAAGTCCCATGGAAACACAGGAAAACTAGAAGGACTACAGGGGAGGAGGGAGCAGGAAATCTGAGGGGTCAGAGGTGTATTTCAGAGCAGTTAGAACATGAAAGACAAGTATAGTCAGTCCACGGAAATGGCAGCAAGCAGAGAAGAGAGAACAGATAGAAGGCATTTCAGGAAGGGGACCCAGCACGGGCAAAATCCTAGAGTGGAGCCACAGTGCATTCTTTGTGGAAACTTGTAAGTCGTGGGGTATGGCTAGAATTTGTGTGGGGGGGGGGCATGAAAATGGGATAATGCTCCAAAGGACGGGAGAGCAGACCAAGAAGGGCCTGGAAAGTCATAGCACATTTGTATTGTAAGCCAAGGTCACTGAAGGGTTGTCTGGAGGGTTTTAAGTGTAGGCAGAAACGTTATCATATGTGGACCTCAGCTGAACATGGTGGTTCACACCTGTAATCTGAGCCACTTGGAAGCTAAGGCAAAACGATCACTTGAGCCCAGGAGTTGAAGGCTGCAGTGAGCTATGATCGCACTGGTGCCCACCAGTCAAAGAAAGCTCACTCTGGGGACTGAATACTTCAGAAGCATTTGAAAACATCACAAGCTATGAGAGAGAGTGGTAGGTAACAAGTGGTGAAATGTGAATTTAGAGTGTTTTTATTTTATTTTAAGAAGGCCAGTAAACACACAAACAATGTAAGATCTTGTGATGCAGAAGGAGAGGTGGAAAAACTCCTGGGTTTTGAAAAGGTGAAGGACATTAGCACGAAAAGCAACATAAATGCATGTTAAAAAAATAAAAGAAGCTTTCTTATATAAACAAAACTTCATAAAATACATACATAATGTATATGTATACGGTCTAGGAAATGATTTCAATGAAAATAAAAGTGAATAAGACAACTACCTGGATTTTGGCTGTTTCCATTTTAAAATAAGACTGGGAAAGGTATAAGGGAAAAATATTTATTTTGAAATGGAGAAAATAAGGTGATAATTTTCTGCCAGGGAAAATATGTGCAGGGAAACTTGTTGCTCTTCCTTTGCTGAAAAAGACCTGCTGTGGCAAGTTCCACAGATGGAAGAGTTTGATTAGTTTTGGGAAAGTGGACTTGTGAAGTGGGGACATGAACAGATTGTTCTATTACTGCCTGTAGTATGGCAATACATATTTTGCTAATTTTCACTTAACCTCCTCTTGATTTAGTGGCTGTCAATGACAGAAGTAAGAAATAAGACTGCAGGACTTACTTAGAAGCCCAATTTTGCTACTAGTCCATAAACTGTAAGTCTTTGGTAATGCATCTTCCATTGAGAGTAAAGATATTTAGGTAGCAGGGGGTGGGGACTGGTGGTAAATGAAAAGTGTAGAAGGGAGAAAAAAGAGATATAATGAAATCGTATTATGTAACACATCTAACTTGGTTTTCCATTTTTCTTTCCTTCATAGTATGGTTTCCAAAACGCAGAGTTCAAGCAGGTAATGCAAGTTCATGGCCTGGGTTTACAAATTCTGGTGCTCAAGCATTTTCATATTTGGTTGTTATTACTAGAACTGGCAGTTGGCTTTGGTGTTAGTGGGATTATAGGCAATGGTGGGGACTGTAACTACACAAAGAATGTCTAAAACAATCAGTAATGATCGCCAGCAAATTTTTTGCTACATGGAAATGCAGGTCTAGTATTGCAATGTCTTCTGATTTGCCTAGGGTAGCTAATAATTTTCATGGACAGCTAATAATTTTCATTTTTATCTATACTATTCCATTTAAAATGTTGTCTCAAAAGTTTTTAACCTTGTTGCAGAGAAAACAGAACCCATCATCTGTAAGCCAGATCCAGTTCTGCTTTATTCTAATTTTTGCCATTGAACTTTAAACAGAGTTAATTTGTATCTTGCACTTTCTAAAGACCTCTAACTTCTTTCAAAACACCTGACCTTTAAAGAAGGCCATGATGTGAGAAGAGAGAGAAGTGTGTGTGTGTGTGTGTGTGTGTGTGTGTGTGTGTGTGTGTGTTAAAAAAAGACTGTTCACATGTTTGGAGATCACAAGGGAAGGGTGAGGTTTGTGCTAGATAAAGACAAGGCTGGATTCCACTGGATGGAGAGGATCAGCTAGCATCCAGGCATACAGAATGTAAGCAGAACCTCGGACTGCATCAATGCCATCACCATTTGTACCAAACAATCCCTCTAAGGGTATTGTATTTAACTCCATGTAATCACTCCATGAGTGAGGGAAGAAAATATGTGGAAAATCTTGGAACTGGGAATAGGTCACTCAGGCTAGATTAGAAATCTGAGCTTTCCAGGCCAAAATTATCCCTGCCTAGGCCAAATCATTTTAGCCTAACAAGGAATGGAAGTAATTCAACTTCCTTTGCAAAGTTGGTTATTTTGTTCCAGCCATAGGAATATGCTGCTTTGTGAAAAGTGTCCCTTACAGTGTCAGTTCCACCTATGGAAAAATAAAAGGAATAGGAAAAGTACATTGAAGTGCACACACTATAGTGTTGCAGCAATATTTCTTTTGGTTTGTTTTCCTCTTCTGGTTTTGTAAAATGTTTTCCGAGGCAGAGCCATTCCAGTAGGAATGGCATCTTTATGAAGAAAAATCTGTCTAGAACCTAGGGACCTATGACCCCTGACACCTTGCCAAACACACGCCTGTACTCCTCCCTCTTTCCCTTTTTTCTTCCTTTAAAAACAATTTGTGTGTGTTTCTATGTGATAGACAGTATCACAGTGATTATTTTTTAAAAAGGACTCTGGCCTCCTTGCAGACTAGTAGAGGAGGATGAAATTGAAATGAACAATGGCACATCAGTGGATGGAATCTATAATGCAATGTGTGCCAGGAATGCTTGAAACAAAAATGGAACTTACCATCAGCAACAACATTATATTCTACTTATTAGGCATTTGTTATGTTCCAGGCACTGTGGGTTGCATGTAACAGAAATCACCTCATTTGGTCATCAAAATAGTTAAGATGTGATTATTTACTGTTTTACTGATAAGGAAACTGAGGCTTAGGAAAGATGGATATCTTGACTATGATTACATGAGAACTGACTCATTCTTTCTTCTCTCTCATCTCATTTTTTTCTTTCTCTTCTCTTTTTTTTCCTTTCCTCTGTTTTTTTCTCTCTCTCCCTTCTCCTCTCTTCTCTCTCTCCTTCTCTTCCCATGGTCTCTCCCTTTCTCTTCCCACAGTCTCTCCCTGTCTCTCTGGGTTCTGAGGAGTCAATGATATGAAGTATGCAAAGCATGGTGCATAGAGTGTGGCAACATCATAAAGTCACAATAAATGGTGGCTGTTATTACTTGGCCATATCAAGGAAGGTTGTTCAGGGGCAGCAGTGTTGGAACTAGAAATTGAAAGATGCTTAGGTCAAGTAGCTGTGACATTTTTCATTTTATTTAATATTTATTAGGAACCCTGCGAGATGGTTATCATTAACCTCACCTTTCAAAGGAGGAAACCAAAGTTCAGCCAAAGAACTCGCAGGCTGGAGACTTGAGACTGGGACTCAAGAATCCTAATTCAAAGGCTAACCTCCTTCCACTGTTATATCTCTGCCCTGATGGCTTTTAGACTCGACGGTTGAAATGTCTAATCCTTTAGTGAAAACAGAGTGAAACACTGAACAGATACCAGTTTCTTGTTAATCTTTATTCCCTAGAGTTTAAGTGTTCCCTTGGAGAGTTAAATGATACATACAAATGAGTAGAAATCATTGCCTATTCAGTAATGCCTCCAATATGCACTTACATCTTCTCCAGTAACTGAAATGATTATATAAAAGAAAGGAAGGAAAAAGAAACCTGGTGCAAAGAGTGGGTTTGCGGGAAGGTCTTCTTAATGAGCTCTCCTCAGCACATCTTGTTGTCTGCAAAGGAAAGGTGTGAACAGAGCCAGTACAGATCTAGCACTAAGAATTAGTCCACCTTGCTCCTATCAATTACACTGAATTTTCTGACAAACCTCTACCGCTCACGGGAAATTTCCTGACAGGGTGCTAATAAATCTACCTAACCTTGTCACCCCCCACCAATATGCCAAATTTGCAGCATTCAAGATAAATAACATTCATGTGTTATGAGGCTGAACTGGACTTCTCAGAATTTCCATAAGGCTGTGGCAGGTTAATGAGAGAAAAATGTTTTTGTGTGTGTGTCCAGAATATAAAAGAAGATGCTCATCTTCTGAAAAGCACAAATCGGCAGGCAAAGTGTTTTGCTTCTGGGCCCATTTTAGATGCCAGGGAGCATAGGATTGAGGAGCATCAGGTCATAGCCATGTGCTTATCTGCATAGTACAGTACCACACTGGAGGAGTATGCTGAGAACAATATAGAGGACTGGAGAGAGACTCTTAGAAATTTCAATGCCTAGATCTTGGGACTGACCGGTCAATATCAGAGATGATTATCGGCAGGTTTTCTTTCTACCCAAATCATTAACTTCTAGTTGCAGAAAGAAAATCATCAAACAATAGCCCCAGGCTAATTGTCCAAGGATAAGGATGATTACTGGGTCCCTGAAGAACAAGTAGCTTTGTTTGATGATGTTCCTAAGTGATACACCATAGCTAATGATAGTGTGGTATATCTGTTAAAAGCTGGGATCTGGAGCCTGAGAGCAGGGGTTCAGATTTTTTTTGTCACTTGGAAATTTTATAACAAGATGATAATAATATAGCCATGTACTACATAATGACATTTCCATCAATGATAAACTGCATATATGACTATGGTCCCATAGGATTATAATACCATGTTTTTGCTATCCCTTTTCTATATTTAGATATATTTAGACACACAAAAAACTTACCATTGTGTTACAAATGCCTCCAGTATTCAGTACAGTAACACACTGTATGAGTTTATAGCCAGAGAGCCACAGGCTATACCATAGAGCAATAGGCTATACCATAGAGCAACAGGCTATACCATAGAGCAATAGGCTATACCATAGAGCAACAGGCTATACCATATAGCAATAGGCTATACCATAGAGCAACAGGTTATACCATAGAGCAACAGGCTGTACCATAGAGCAACAGGCTATGCCACAGAGCAATAGGCTATACCACATAGCAACAGGCTATACCATCTAGATTTGTGTGAGTACACACTATGATTTTTGCATAACTACAAAATCACTTAAGGATACATTTCTTAGAATGTATCCCCATCATTATGAGATATGTGGCTACAGTACACATTTCATTGGATTGTTTTACACATAGGATTATGACAATGCACATAAAGCACTCAGCATGCAGTTCGACACACAGTAAATGCTCAGAAAAAGATTCCTTTTATGTAGGTTACACTCTTAGTTAATACCCTGCTCGGGTATTGAATCCCCATGAAGCCTTGACCCCACCAAATCTAGCAGAGCCAGTTGCTTATCTGCTCTATTTAAATGCTATCCAATGTATGATTCGATCACAACACAGAAAATTATATTATAGATGGTATCATTGTGTTTGTTTCCCCTAGTAGACTGTGGAATCCTTAAAGGTAAAGAATCTGAATTTTTACATTGTATTTCTTTGTTTTATCTCCCATATCTATACAGTACCCACTACATGGGAAGTCATCATAAATGTTTGCTGAACTAGTATAAGAATGCATTATCTCATTTTGTTCATCTGAAATCAGGAAAGACTAATGTTTAAACTTCTAGGTTGAAAGGCCAATTGAATAAATTGTTAATTGTGTCATATTAATGTCAATTAATATTCTTCTGGGAATATTTTTTGTTTGTTTTTCTCAGTGAAATTATGGGAAGGAAGAGCTCTTAAGGTCTTATATGTTAGTAGTAGAATTGCCAGCAGTGGATGTACTGGTGGCATGATTCACTGTAAAACAGCCTCCACTGTTATGCCTCAGCATAGAACATATGTAATGAATGAACTGCAAGTTCCTTCTTAAGAGTCTTCCAGGCAGATGCTGTAACAGGATCCTTGGGTTGTACAGTCCCAGCAGAATCTGACTGATGGAGCCAAATGAGACTTTGGCCCTCAGGTTGTCTGCCTCACACTTCCTAATGACCTTATCAGAAGACCCAGAGAGGAAAAACACAGAACTGAGAGCAGATGTCATTAGTACACTTGAGCAAAATTGCAGCTACCTCTGGAGAGGGCATGATAAATACTCTCCTCACTGGAGGTAACAATCCCCACTGCAGCTTTAGGTTCAGGGTAGAGTAAGTAAACCTACTAATGGAACCCAGAGGGTAGCCAATTAAAACACACCACAAAACTGCTGCAATTATTTATTTTAGAGGTCTCTAACATTTAGCAGGAGCAGGAGACAGTGAAGATTCCAGGCTCAGAAACATGCTTCTTTGAGCCAGCATGCATGCTGAGTGGCCCAGGACTCCTGTTTTCTGCCCTTAGCTTGACCTCAGATCTGGCTTGCCTACTTCATACACTAACTTCTGCAGCTGATCTTCTAGGATGTGAGTTTTACCTCTCCATGAGTATAGAATCCCAAAAAGCTAAGAGCCAAGTTTTGTGATCAGATAGACCCAGGCTTGAATTACTGGCTGTGTTACCTTAAACAAGTTACATGACTTTTATGAGTCTTATTTTTCTCATCTGATAAATAGGTGCTAATCACAGTGATTTACCTGATAGGGTTGTTACGAGCATTTAATTTTTTTTTTTTTTTTTTTTTTTTTTTTCTGAGATAGGATCTGGCTCTTTCACCCAGGCTAGAGTGCAGTGGTGTGATCTCTGCTCACTGCAATGTCTGCCTCCTGGGTTCAAGTGATTCTTCTGCCTTACTCTCCCAAATAGCTGGGATTACAGTCACCTGCCACCATGCCTGGCTGATTTTTGTATTTTTAGTAGAGATGAGGTTTCACCATGTTGCCAAGGCTGGTCTTGAACTCCTGACCTCAAGTGATCTGTCTACCTCAGCCTCCCAAAGTGCTGGCATTACAGGCATGAGTCACTACACCTGACCAGCATTTAATTTTCAACATGAATGTAAAGCATATAAAAATTTCTGGTACAAGATAAATTCTCAAGTAATATTACCTTTTGTTGTTGCTATTGTTGGTTTCATTACTGTAGCCATTTGAATTTGCCACTGATCTGGTTTGGCTGTGTCCCCATCCAAATCTCAGCTTGAATTGCAATAATACCCACATGTCAAGGGTGGGGCCAGGTGGAGATAATTGAATCATGGGGGCAGTTTCCCTCATACTGTTCTCTTGGCAGTGAATAAGTCTCATGAGATCTGACGGTTATACAAATGGGAGTTCCCCTACACAAGCTCTCTTGCCTGCCTCCATGTAAGACGTGCCTTTGCTTCTCTTTTGCTTTACACCATGATTGTGAGGCCTCCCCAGCCATGTGGAACTGTGAGTCCACTAGACCTCTTTCCTTTATAAATTACCCAGTCTTGGATATGTCATTTTTAGCAGTGTGAGAATAGACTAACAGCCACCTGGGCCATGATTCTCTTTTTGATGAGACCAAGCTATATAGTAACTCACTCTGGAGGACTATTTGGCTTTCTGATGTTGGTATTTCTTGATCTTTCCTAGGCTATTTCTCATCTTGTCCTGTCTCAAAGTGGCCCTCCAAACCTGCACACGTGACACTACCAACCATAAGAATACTGATCTGATAAATGTCAACTATTTTAACTACAGATTCTTTGGAATGTGTGTCATTCCTCCAAGTGAATTCAGATGTGATTTAAACAAGAGACTGTGGATTTTGCAAAGATAAAGATACAAAGGGGGAAGGACACACACATGCCCACACAGATACACACTCAAACACACTTGTAAATTGTATTGCATAGACCCTGTTGGGGAAAACAAGGTATCACTTCCAGATTCTGCACCTGCATGGCATGGGTGTAATTAAAATGCCTGTCAGGGAAAGTAATGTGTTTAATATTGTCCTAATCTTAAACATCACCAGAGATTTCTGTGCATTGCAAATAATTCCAACATCTGCCCATATTACACTGCTCTGTGTTTTATCTGTGGTGGGATGATATCAATATGTCAAGCATGAAAAAAAAGGATGTTTTATGAGATTGATGTAGGGGAGCACAAAGACAAGCACATAAAAAGGGCAGCCAAAGATGCCACAAAGTTGTCAGAAGAAAAGGGCATGATCTCTCAGTGGTGTGCACTGAGTTTATTCTTTTCTCACCAAGCGTCCAGAGACTGTCAAGGATGCTAGTGGCCATGATCAAGGATTTTAAAGAAGATAAAACAGCGCTGATTAGAAAAAGCCTTTCAGTAAGCTGTGAGTACCTGGGAGATGAGTAACAGATAAAGGCTGTTAGGGACCGTAAGGGAAACTAACATAAGAGTATTCCAGGGTGAATTACTGAGCCATTCCCAAGAGATGCTACCTTTACAAGGTAACAGGGAGGAAAACTTCTCTGGGGCCTGAAGCATGATTGCTGGGGTGGGGGCAGGAGTGCATTTTTCTATAAGGAATACATTTACATATGGAGAGAAGAAAGAAGATGGTCTTCAATCAAATGGATACCATTCTTATGGAAGTAAAATTTAAAAAGAGGACTTAGAGATTATTTTTGGGCATATTATAATTGCATATATATATATTTGTATGGTATACAGTGATGTTATATCTATACAGTATAGAATGATTAACTGCAACTAATTAACATATCCATTATCTTAAATAATTATCATCAATTCCTTCTAACTACAATTTTGTACCGTTTGACCAACATCTCTCCATTCCCCTACCCACTGCTTCTTGTAACCACTATTCTATTCTCTGCTTCTATAAATTTGATTGTTTTGGATTCCACATAAGTGAAACTATGCTGTTTTAGTCTTTCTGTGTCTGGTTTATTTTTGAACTTAGCACAATGTCCTCCATGTTTATCCATGCTGTTGCAAATGGCAGAAATTCCTTCTTGTTTAAGGTTGAATAATATTCCATTGTATATATACCATAATACTACTTTCTCTTTATCCATGTATACTTTGATGAACACTTGGGTTGACTCTTTATCTTGGCTGTTGTGAATAGTGCTGCAATGAACATGAGAGTGAAGATATCATTTAGACATGCTGATTTCAAGCTCTGAGGATATATACCCAGTAATGGGATTGCTGAATCATATAGAGGCTCTATTTTTAGTTTTATGAGGAACCTCCATACATTTTCCATAATTAAAGATATTTTTTCTTAATCTTTACTCTTAGTGCTCACTTTTGACCTTTGTTACCTCTTCTCTACTTTTTTGTAATAGCCTCTAAGTGATCTCCTTACTTTTGGTTTCCTTCTCCTTTATTTAATTCTGTACGACCAGTGGTTCCCTATTGCCTTCTGAGAAGAGTCTCAGATCCAGAATTAAAGACCCTCCAGAATTAAAGCCCCCAAACTATCTTCTCATTGTTATTATCCACTATTTCTTTATGTGCAGTAGTTCCCCCTTTTCCACGATTTTGCTTTCTGCAGTTTCAGCTACCCTTGGTCAACCATGGTCCAAAAATAGGTGAGTAGAGTACAATAAGATATTTTGAGAGAGAGGGAGACTATAATACATTCACATTGTTTGTATTACAGCTGGCTGTCATAATTTTTCATTTTATTATTAGTTATTGTCATTAATCTCTTACTGTGCCTAATTTACAAATTAAACTTTATCGTAACTATGTAGATATATATTTATGTATGGAAAATCATAGTATATATAGGGTTTGGTGCTATCCACAGTTAAAGGCAACTACTGGGGGTCTTAGATCATTTCCCCCAAGGAAAAGTGGGGGCTTCTGTACACTAAGACATTTGGCATCCAATAGTGCCTGGAATGGATATGGGATATCTCTTGGTGAAGCAAACATCTTACTGTAACTTTGAAATTGGTCCGAAATAACACAGAGAAATGCTACCTATGACATTCTTTCTCTGGATCTGTTGCTAGAGGCTCCTGGAAAAAAGATCACCCAATTCTCCAAATTACACACAAATAATAGAAACACAACATGAATGAACTTTTCACTCAGTATTTGGAAAGTCTGTCTAGAAACCACCTGCCTTAGAAGCCATTGGAATGCTTTTTTAAAAACGCAGATTCTTGACCAAATTCTAGAGCTACTGATATTACACGATCTTTGTAAAAAAGAAAATTAAGATACATTAGTAATATTTATGCATTTATTCCATGATATAAATAAATATTGTGTGTTCTGTGTGTGTGTGTGTGTGTGTGTGTGTGTGTGTGCGATATATCACATCACAGTGCTTGACCTTGGAACATAGAAGGCTTCCAACTAGTGATAACTATTAGACAGAACAATTGTTTTTCAGGTTCATCTTCTCTCTTGGGCCCTAGATCCATTCAAGCAAGTTTCACTCCTCAGGTGCCCCACATCCTACATGGGAGAATATGTCTGTATATAGGGATAGATAAATAGATGGGTAACTGTTAAATGTATACACAAATAACTTAATGATTAATATCGTGGGCATGTAACTAATCTAAGTATGTATACACGCAATATGTCTACAACCAGAACTAACTACATAATTTGTGAGGCCTAGTATAAAAAAAGTGAAGCATTTTGTTTTAAAAAAAATTAAAACTTTCAAGGTGGTGACAGGAGAGCATTAAACTAAGCACACCCACTTCTAAGTCCAGGACCCCCACACACCTGAACTCATCTGTGATGTATATAATGTTCTTCCTATATTTATCACTCCTTCCATACTACTCTGTTTCTCTGATCCCTTTGTATATAATCTGACTCTCCTGTCAAGCTTGAATTTAAAAATACCTCAGAATTAAAAACAAAATCATTTTAGCGTTTTTGATTATTTTCAGAGCATTATCATAAACCTTCACACTTAATCATCACAGTGTTCCCATGAGGCAGACATGATGATTACTCCCATTTCACAGATATCTAATGCTCAGAGGTTAATGGACCTGTGCAAGATCACAAAATCATTAAGAGACAGAATAAGGATTTTAATCCATGAATAAAATCTTATTGTCCTTAATTCAGATCTCATACTATTTCCTTCATACTGCATTTGACGGTATTTGCAACGAGCTCCTCCAGGATAGGGTGGATGAGTTGTATCTGTTTGCTTCCCCGTCTCTTAACATATGGCCCATAATAGGTATTCAACACAGATACATGAAAAAAAAGAGCATTTCTTCTTGGAGTAAAGGAGAAAAGGCCCAGTGTCTTTTCTGATTTCCAAGAGACAAGGGAAGTAGCCAAAGCATTCTTCTTACTAGGTGCCCACCCAGCCCCGCAGCCAAACTCCATGCCTTCCAGAGCATATCATCTAAGATAATACACCTGTCCCCCCCAACCAACCCTGCACCCCACCCTTGGTTGTATTCATTTGCATTTTTCTAGGTTGTGTTAAATTTTTATAGCTCTGTTTCTAATATCCCCAGCTAGCTGTCATCTCTCCTGTATCATCAATTCTGCACATTTTAACCTTAATAAATGTATCACTATAGCTAGCTATATTAGGTCCTTACAATACTTTAAACAGAAACTGGGCAAGCTCTGATCCTTTTTTAAAAACATGTGGCTGCGTCTCATCCAATGAATTCATTACTATTCTCTTTTCCCTTCTTCTAAATTGCTCTACTGCAACAAAATGTTGAGACATAAGTTGATTTTAATTAATTTTTTCAAGCTTTCTCTAAAGTTAGGCAAAACATTACAAGTAAAAAAATAACACCCTTGTGACACCACACAGTATAGTGTGCAGTGATATATATATATATATATATATGTACATGTTTGCAAGCAGTGAAATTTTTTAACNGCTCTGATCCTTTTTTAAAAACATGTGGCTGCGTCTCATCCAATGAATTCATTACTATTCTCTTTTCCCTTCTTCTAAATTGCTCTACTGCAACAAAATGTTGAGACATAAGTTGATTTTAATTAATTTTTTCAAGCTTTCTCTAAAGTTAGGCAAAACATTACAAGTAAAAAAATAACACCCTTGTGACACCACACAGTATAGTGTGCAGTGATATATATATATATATATATATATGTACATGTTTGCAAGCAGTGAAATTTTTTAACAAAAATAAATGAGGAAGAATGTTAATTCATGTCATTGTATAATATGCAAATCTAACACACTTTTAAATATATATATATAATATATATATTTTTAGAGATAGGGTCTTACTCTATCACCCAGGCTAAAGTGCACTGGCACAATCTGGTTCACTGCAGCCTTGACACCCAGGTTAGAGTGATCCTCCCACCTCAGCCTCCCTAGTTGCTGGAACTACATGCATGTGCCAACATGCCTGGCTAATTATAAAAATTTTTGTTTTAGAGACAGCATCTCACGATGTTGCCCAGGCTGGTCTCCAACTCTTGAGTTCAAGTAATCCTCCCACCTTGGCCTCCCAAAGTGCTGAGATTATAGGTGTGAGCCACCATGCCTGGCCAGATCTAACACACTTTAATAAGAAGCAACCTCCATACAAAATATGTATTTTCTACCCTGGGATATAATTTCTGTATCCTGGGGAATGGTTAATATTCAGTTTTTGTTTTGTTTTGTTTTGTTTTTGAGACAAAGTCTGGCTCTGTCGCCCAGTTTGGAGTAAAGTGGCGCAATTTCGGTTCACTGCAACCTCCGCCTCCTAGGTTCACACCCTTCTCCTGCCTCAGCCTCTCGAGTAGCTGGGACTACAGGTGCCTGCCACCATGCCCAGCTAATTTTTTTGTATTTTTAGTAGAAACAGGGTTTCACCATGTTCACCAGGATGGTCTCGATCTCCTGACCTTGTGATCTGCCTGCCTCGGCCTCCCAAAGTGCTGGGATTACAGGCGTGAGCCACCGCGCCTGGCCAATATTCAGTTTAATGCTATCACCTATGCTGATGGAAAGAAGAGTTTTCATATACTTGAAAATTTTCTTCTAAGTTATTGAGAAATTTATGTATTAAGGGAAATTTATAATAACAGTGGTTAATGCTTATCAGCAAATTATGATTCATACATACATATATACATAAATGTATGTGAACATATGTACATACACACACACATAAATACACATACATATACCCATCTATATACACTATATAAATATTTAATGCCTAGAAATACATCATTGAGTACTTTCTTGTATAAGTTTGTGAGAATGTGAAGGTGAGTGGAAGTATATGTATTTAGTGTCTGGATTTGAAATTACTTTGGAAAGCTGACATCTCCGGTTTATAAATATAACTCATTTTTTCACAGTTTCAGCCAGATTTTCTCATGGCATTGTGAGAAAATATCAATAAAGTGTAATTATTCTCTTGCTGGGCCTTATGTGCAGTTACCAAATTTTAAACAAGTTGAAAATGTCAGAAGTAACATTATTTTGGAGGATCTGGTGTTTGGGGTCTTCAGGTAAAAATTAGATATGCTAATTCTCTACAGAATCAAAAGATCTTCTGAAAAGAATCTTATTACTGCATTTCAAATGATCTTAGGTAACTCTTTTTTTTTAACCCAATGCACTTATGAGAGAAATCTTGTGATGATGAGTATAATCTATACTCAGAGTCATTCATTACAGATTTACATATCTATACCTAATCATTTTGCTTCATGATTATTTTTCAATAAGGCTTGAGTAAATCAACTCTGGATTAAAGATTCAATGTATGTCTTTACTTGTCTCCTGACCTATGCTTTTCCTTACTACAATTATTTTTCTCTGAATGAACTTTTTTACTCAAACACAATCTGTGTTGACAATGTCCTAACTGTAGATAGAGAATGCAAGTGAATAGGTGACAGGAAGGCAAGTGCAAGAACACAAGAATGACAGAATCAATTCAGAACCAGTCAGTGAATGGGATCATAGACACAGATGTAAGGTATGGGTTAGAAATGAGGGCACCTTCTTTCAAGTCACTAGGAGGCATTTGCCCAAAGGTCAGACTTTAATCCACATTTCATTCATTCTCTGGTGGAGGAAAGTAATAGTCATTTCAATTATCCAGGCAGGATCAGAGAGGTTACTTGTTGGCCCAAATCTCACAGCAAGTCAAAAGGAGATAAGGTTGCTTGACCCTGTCACCAATAATATTTGAAGACACTTTAGAAACTCACATGAAAAGGAGACTCACATAAAGTACAAAGTAACTTACTAATGTAAATAAACACTGTTGTTTAGTTAGATTTCCCCAACCTACATTTTTTTTCCTAGTGTAGTATTTCCCAAATTGTGTTCCCAGGAGCTGGATATTAACAAGTATTCTGTAAAGGAATATTACAAAGTGAATGGTCAAATGAATTTGGGAAGTCTTAAATATTAAAAGATGTATTTAATACAAGACTTCACAGAACATTTAATTTGCTAATATGCACTGTGAATATTTAAGAGAGAGGGAGCAGTATTAAAAAGCTACCCAGGCCGGGCACTGTGGCTCACGCCTGTAATCTCAGCACTTTGGGAGGTTGAAGGCAGATCTGTCTCTACTAAACATACAAACCTTAGCCAGGCGTGATGGCAGGTGCTTGTAATCCCAAATACTCGGGACGTTACGGCAGGAGAATGGCTTGAACCCCAGGAGGTGGAAGTTACAGTAAGCTGAGATCATGCTACTGCACTCCAGCCTGGGCAACAGAGCCAGACTCTGTCTCAAAAAAAAAAACAAATAAAAAAAATAAAGAGCTACCTAATATGTATATATATTATTAATTAAATATAACTAAATATATATGTTTGTATATACGTATAGAATTAAATATATAATATGTTTAAATATAATA
>NW_016807225.1:5818345-5825716 GCF_001698545.2 Rhinopithecus bieti | reverse complement strand
ATTTACTATTGAATATGTTCCCTGATTTTTATTCCCAAGGACCACTCCATAGGACAGATATTTAAGGGAATGTATACTGGGAAGCAGCAGTCTAAAGATATTTTTCTCTTAGTGATACCTCAAATACGTCAGCAATTAATGTACCCAATGCTGGCCTGAAGGTGCAGTCCCAGTAAGCACATTTTTGTTTGTTTGTTATGAGAGGAAATATCCTTTAGGTATCAAACTGAGAAGGCTCCATTCACTCTCAGAGGTGAAAGTTCTATTTCCTTTATAACAAAAACAACATTGCTCAAAACAAATGTTTTAACATTTCAAAAGTATTTTCTCTCAAAATTATTTACATCCTTCCTTCATGTCAGGGCTTTCATTAAGGCAAATAGCATCCAGTTTAGACTTGGTATGATCTAAAAGAATATTTAGAAAAAAATACAAAACCAAACAAATAAAACTTAAACATGGGTACTTCAAAAGGGTCTCTTAATTGTTACTCTTAATTAAACTTTCTAGGAACACCATGGGACTTTTCTCTAGAATTTATCTGGAAAAGCTTGCTAAATTTAAGTCTAATCCTCTTAGTATAAAGTTTCTGATCAACAGACACACACACACACACATACACACACACACACACGTGCGCACACATAGCAGTTATACTACAGTAAAAATTTCTGGACTACTGCAATTTTCAAAAGAACTGAAGTTATTCCAAGAGTTTTCTAAGGTAGAATATGATCAAGTTTCTCTACATGGCAACTGAATTAACTGGAGTTCATTATAGGCTCTTAGAACCAAATCACTGATTACTGTATGTTTATCTGTGTCAAAGCCCACGTGATATAAAGACCAGCACAAGAAGGCAACAGTAGATTAAAGAGGATTTTGCTAGGCTAGGCAGCACTGGGCATATCAAGTTGTACTGGACTGTATGTGAATGAACTTACCAGCACTTTCCCACTGAACCCTGAGCCCCATTTAACTTTTCATACTCAGTACGTTGCACACAGTTGACCCCACCGTATGTTTATTGAAGGGTAAATGTAGTAATGAACTAGGGATGAAAGAATTCCACCTAGATTAACAGTGTTAGAAACTAAATCTCTAATGAGATTTCAAGGCAATAAAGGTGGTTGGAGTGCTGTGAAGACTTGCTGCTAGAACTTACTAGTTAGCAAGATTGACTAACCTATGTTTTCAGAGAAATGTAACAGAATTTAGGTGACAGAATATTCATGAGGATTAATTAGCTCATTTTGGGAAGGTAGTTTGAGATCCCTGGAGGAAACATGAAAAGATTTTAAGTAGTTTATATTTAATGAATCACTATCTCAGTTATCTAACTAGACTATCTCAACTGCTACAATATTTATTTTGGTGCATAATAAATAGTTATGTATGTATGACAACCATTATACCTAGCACATTATGTCATAGGTTTAGATTTTATGCCTTGTGCTTGATGAGGTGCTACAAGAAAACTTTAAGGTAGAGGAAAGTTGGATTCTTGCACTTGGTTTGTGTATCTGCAGGATGCTAATGGTGAAAATTCCTTCCTGACCATTGCGGGTAATCAGTTTATTCCCTGAAGCATGAGATCTGATTGCCTTTATCTGTACTTCACACACATGCAGTATATTGGATCTGTCACCCTAACCGAAAGAAATTCTGATGTGGTACGTGAAATTTAAGGAATTTCTCAAACTAGAAAGCCAATGCCACTAAAAGTGAGCAACCTGTAAGGGAATTGTAGGAAGATGTGGTACTCTAATATATTTAAGAAGCTCGATATCCAGGAAATATGAAGCACTTTTTTCTACAACATTCAAAAGAGAAGAAAACTATATTTGGGGCTGGGTAATTGATACGGATTTTTAAACTTTTAAGAATGAGATTCTGTTCTGAATACAATTTCAAGCTAATATACACCTACATATCAACTCACTCATCCTACATTTTGTGCCTTAAAACTGACCTTAAAAGTGTTTTAACAAGGCTAGATTAAAGAAATGGGGATGAACTTGGAGTACGCATGCGCTCGTGCGCGCGCGCGCGCGCACACACACACACACACACAGAGAGAGAGAGAGAGAGAGAGAGAGAGAGAGAGAGAGAAGTGGCAAGAGGCAATGATTCCAGATGCCATGGGATCAAAACTGACAGGCTCAATTTTCACAGCCACAGCCAGACAAATGCAGAATCAAATCCAGATTCTAATATTCTGCTGCCATGTGACCTGGACCAAATTACTTATGTTTCTTAAGCCTCAGTTTTTACCTCACAGCATATCAAATATTTTTTATGTTCCTTCCCTTTCCAATTACTTCCCCAGGTGTTCATGCCCTTATATGAGACCAATAAAGTAGTAGCTAGTTAAAAAATTTAATACTAAGTATTTTAAAATTTTCTTTTGCACTTAGCTGTTGAAATCTTAACTTCCCTCTCCTACCACCCCCTAGACCTACCCTACCATCACCAGTTTAACATTTTATTTCCAAAGAAATGGTCATTTTAATTGCCCCAAATAGAGGACTACTATTTCATAAAACAAAAGGCTGCTGACTTCCGCTTTAAAAGTAGTTCATCTATTCAAATCAAAACATGTTTCTACGACAAGCTAAGCAACTGCTAGTAGTGACAAAATTGAGAAGTTTTTCCTTTTGCTAAATTAGCAGAGAAGTCAGAATATATTGACTATTTAATCATTGAATGCCTCTGACTCTTACCTTTCAGCTCTGAGCTACATGGTAACCTTAGTCCTTAAGTCTGAGGGCAGTATGCCTGGAGAAACAAATTAGCATTGCCATCCTCCATCTATCTGACAGATGAGCACCAGATTATCCTACTGAAACAGGGAGACACTTTCACACCAAAGTTAACTAGGAAATGGGTGTGAGGTGGGGGATGGGAAGGATATTTGGTTTTCCTTAATTATCTGTTTGCTCATCTGTGCCACTCATCACTATGACACTAATAGGCACCCACATTGGCTTAGACTAAAACTTAGGAGAAATAAATGCTATCTCAGCCTCTGTCTATTAAGAAACCAATCATATTAAGGGAATAAATGGCAACTGGTCTATTCAGATCCCTAAAGTCATTTTAAAGAGCTCTCTTTAGCCTCAGGGTAAAATTTTACCAAGTTCTTCTACCCAATAAAATAAAAATACTGAAAGCAATCAGAGAGAGTCAAGACAGCCTGATGGCATGATCCCAGGAATCAAATTGTTTAGTCTTGCTTTTGAACATCTTGCTCTGAAATAAACACTACATTTTTTTACCTAAGGAGTGAGAAAGTCCTTAGGTTTCATTAATCAAGAGTTATAAGATACTCTAGAATATTTCAACATACAAAATAGGTGCCTTAAATAAATATAGCTGATACTACAGTGGTTCATAATAGCTTCTGAAGCATTCTCAGTAATTCTTGTGTGCTAAGAAAAGGGTAAAAGGCAGGACAGTTATTTTTCTCCCCATTTTACAGATGAGTAAAAGGAGGCTCAGAAATATTGAAGAGCAGGAGGCCACATTACGAGCAAGTATCGTGACCTCTTTGAGAACACAACCTTCTGATTTCCAGGTGAAAGACCTCTTTATACTTTAGAATCCTACCTGTACCTGCCGGAGAGAAAGTAGGCAGCAGAAGAGAGAACCACAAAGATGCTTGCTTCATGAAATGAATTAATTAGGATACTAATTCACTCAATAAGAAATGTTCCTTTGTGAATCACCATAGCCAGTGAACTTTTCAATGGAATGAGCTTCCGAGCTGCGGCTACTTCCATGGAGAATTTAAATTATAAACCAGACCAGGAAGGTTTGTTTCAACCTATGGCACTGCTTTATGTGACTAACTTGCAAGGTAGAAGGTAGATTGATGCCCCACTTACGCCTGTAGTAAACGTAATGACTATTGCTTTGACCTTCTTGAGAAATCTTCAGTTTATGTAGCTAAGATGCTGACGCTGTGCTAGAATCTTCAGGCTAGGCAACCCTCGTTCGTTTAAAGACACAGACAGGGACCACCAGGTCTCTCAGCACCCAACAATGATAGGAGAGTGTTGGTTTGGTTATGTGAGGTGGTGATGCCAACAGAACACGTTCCTCTCATACCAGCCTTCTTTCTTCAAAACCATTACCCCAAAAAAATCTACCCTAAATTCCCTTTGGAGAAAAAAAAAAATGAAATATTTCAAGTCTATTGTGTGATTTTCCCCAGCGCCTTTTTCTTTTCCAGATGCTACTTTGAAATGCTCAGGCTCAAGTCCAGATACAAAGTGCAGCAGATTGCTTCATTTAGTTACTCTGAGCCTCATTATGGCTCACCTCTGGGTATGTAATCAGCCTTTTATTCACCTAACAGGATCATTCTCTACTAAGGTGTTCATTTAAAGATGTTTCCCCACAGGGTCCATCTCTCAGAGAGCTCCTGGGAGTGCTGATAGGAAGCGTGTGCATGCTGAATATTCACAAGTGCAAAAAGTTACCCCTGAAGTTAGGTCTAGCGGCCCTTCAGCTAGTCCCAAGGTTCTATGGCTGCACTAGATCTACACAGCACAGGCTGGTTGCTGGCCGTGCAAAAGAGGAAAAAGACAGAGACACACTAGGACAAGACGGACAGCTGGCAAATTATATCCAAGTAGGCTGCTGTCCACTGGGAGAGCAGTCCTGGCTTCCCTGGGGTAATTCATCTTCCTGACACCTCCCCTTCCCAGGAGTTAGTTTTCGCTAACATACTTTCTGCTCCCGACAAACAGGACGGATCTGTCTTTACTCCTCCGTCCTGCTGACAGGTAGAAAGAGTCACCGCTAGTGTGCCTTCAGCTTTTTCCTTCTCTTATGACACTGCTATTTATCTACCACCCAACTTATTGATAATTATCAGAGACTTCAGGGAGTGTGGTGATCAGATAAAAGAATCTGGCTAGAGTTGGATGGTACTTTATATTGAAGTTTCCCAGGGCTGTGTGCCCCTTCAACCCTACTTTGAATCAAACAAATGGGAAATGACTAAGCTATGCCTAAAACCAGAATAGATGCTTCAACTTGGAGATGTGTGATCAATGAAGTATTAAATTTTACCCTAATTAAACTGATTTTAAAGGCACAGAAATCTTATAAACTATGTTTAATGGAGAATAGAGAACATACTATTTTAGATGACCTCTTAATGAAAGAAGAAACATTCTATATTTAAGATGTTTACGCAAGCAAGTATAATGTTGATGTAGGGAAGGAAAAAAAAAAGACTATGATGGAAATTTAATTAACTTGAGTCCAAGTCCTGGATGGCCAGGCTGCTAAATATTTGTGCGATTTTAAATCTCTTCCTTTACCTCTATGGGGTTTAGTGTGTTAGTCTATAAGAAGGGATTTGTAACCAGTGATCTCTTTGTTACGTTCCCGGACTGAAACTCCATCTGCAACCTCATTTCAAAAGTGATGTGCAAAAAAGTGTAATACTTACGCCAACACTGCTCCCTTCTAAAAAAACTAAAAGGTGAATTTCAGCAAATGTGTAATGCAGAAAGAAATATGGTATGCTTACATTTCTAAATGACTATCTAATTTTTGATAAGAAGAACTTTCAAAGTTTCCCAAACTTAACACCTAAATGTAAATCTCCTCTCTTTGGAGACCTCAGGCAGGCACCAGCTGCAAATCAGTCGGCTATAGCTAACGCATTTTACTAACGAATCCAAGGCACAAATATACCCTTTCTCTCTCTCCATATATATGGAGAAAGAACTCAAAACATGTTGGATGTCCCTTTAATTATCTTTACCTACCAATTGCCTCTTCTAATACTTTGACACAATTCAGCGTCCTCTAATGTCAGGTAGGAAGCTATTTCTGGTGAAGCAATTCGGCATTAAACCTTTGTTTTAGTCAAGTATCTGACTGGCATTGCAACATTTGTTGTACTTGTTGCTTCATCACATCTAAACTTAACGCACTTTTTAAAAAATTGAACAGAGTTCCTCACATGATTATTTTTAATTTTTTTTTTTAGATTTTTAAATAACCAATTGCTTAATATCCCAAAAAAGTATTCCAGTTGTTTATCCCTTCTCCTTGCTCCTAAGAATTCAAGCACAGGAAGCTTTATCAGTGAGACTTCTACAACAGAGCCCCTAAAGGGATAAGCTACATGGCTAGCACTTCAGGGAAAGCTTTTGCTATCTCTCAAGAACTGTCAGAGGTCTAGGAGATCACTAACATCAGTTCCATTAAAAAGGTCCTCAGCTAACAGGCAAATTAATTTGAAGAAATTTCAGGGCAGGCAAAGGCTGAATGCATAGGTCATTCTATAATATGCTGTTTCTTCTTCCTGTAATGTGAGTATCCTATTTGATTTGACCTATTTAAATCGTTAGTTGAAAAATATCCTTTGCATTGCTTTGGGGAAAGATGTCACTGGAATCTGTTTAACTGTCCCATGTGAGGTCAGGGCCTGTCTTACCATTTGAGACATTAGGTAAAGAGGCAAGAGAAGAAAGAAAAGAAAGAGAGGAAGGGAGGGAGGGAGGAAGGAAAGAAGGAAGGAAGGAAGGAGAGAGAAAAAGAAATAAAGAAAAGAAAAAGAAAAAGAAAAGAAATCAGAGAGGCACAACAAAGTGGCCCTATCAGAATACATACTGCCTTTGGTGATCTAATGAGGATGGGTGCAGTCCGCCAATAGAAAGTTATTCATTTGGGTTAAAATGAAACCCCTTGACAAATAACAAACATGCACAGAAATAACACATTTAACCATTTGGTGACATTTTCTTTAATCAGACTCTTTCCAAATCGAGTAAGCTAAAAAGTTGAGTCACGGCCAAACAAGACTTAGGATACAAAAATTTCATAATGCAAAGGGTAAAAAAAGTGTACACATGACAAGGTAAGAAAACAGCAATCCATGTAGGGAAGTATTAAACACCAATCCACGTAGGGAAGTATTAACACGAAGGTATAAGAGATGAAAAGAAAACGATGCACCGAAGGCAATGCCACCAACAGGACCCTTGAGCATCAGAATCACTGGTCTGTTTCCAGTGTCTAGAATGATGCCAGGTATCTACCAAGTGCTCAGTGATAAGTGTTACATAAATGATAGACTTTCTTCAAATAAATGTGTGTGTGTGTGTGTGTGTGTGTATATAAAATGATGTTACATAAATGAAGACTTTCTTCAAATAAATTATATATATATATGTGTTACATAAATGAATAGACTTTCTTCAAATAAATTTTAATATATATATAACAAGTGTTACAAAATGAATAGACTTTCTTCAAATAAATTTTAATATATATATAACAAGTGTTACAAAAATGAATAGACTTTCTTCAAATAAATTATATATATATATATATATACATACAAAA
>NW_016807225.1:5812496-5818265 GCF_001698545.2 Rhinopithecus bieti | reverse complement strand
ATATATATATAGTTTGTTTTTTATTTTAAAATGGATGTAGGCCGGGCATGGTGGCTCATGCCTGTAATTCCAGGACTTTGGGAGGCCTGGGCTGGTGGATCATGAGGTCAGGAGTTCAAGAGCAGCCTGACCAACATGGTGAAACCCGTCTGTATTAAAAATACAAAAATTAGCTGGGCGTGGTGGTGCATGCCTGTAATCCCAGCTATTCAGGGGGCTTAGGCAGGAGAATCGCTTGAACCTGGAAGTTGGAGGGTGCAGTGAGCTGAGATCGTGCCACTGCACTCCAGCCTGAGCAACAGAGTGAGATTCCATCTCAAAAAAAAAAAAAAAAAAAAAAAAAAAAAAAAAAAAAAAAAAAAAAAGAAAGAAAAGAAAAGAAAAAAAGGATGAAAAAACAGAGGAAGAAAGCCAAAATATGGCTGAAATCTGCACTGGAAAACTAAAAATGAGTATGTGTCCACATTTGGTATAAAGTCATTAAACGAAGCTGAAATCAAAATGGCAGGCAATGCCTGCTTATCCTGAGGCTTTCCCAGTAATGTGCCTCTTAGGCTGTTTACAAGGGGCATGAAAATAGAAGGTGATATGTGAACAGTGTAATAAATACATGAGATGAAACAATTCTGTGGATAAGTGGATGGAATTAAGCAAGGAAAACTTAAGTTAAAATAACTTCTGATACATTGGGTTTGAGGGAACAAATAGAAGAGAAACAAGAGGAATTCACAATTAATGTGCTCAAAGTTAGGGCCAAAAAATAGCCCTGAAGATAAGATGCTAAACGATTCTATATGGTCCTCCATGGTATCTATAAAGTAATTTATTGCCTATCAAAGATATGTCAGATGTTCTTATATCAAATATTTTCCATTAAGTAGATTTAATTTTTAATTTCTGAATCAGCAAGTTTATAATAGGATAAATATATTGCACATATTATAGGCAGCTTGACTTTCTCTTTTTGCTTATAATTGACATTTGCTATGTTTTGATAAAGCTGTTTCCCCTCTCACAGTTCAGTTTCTCCTTCTACTCTGTCCTGATGGAGAGTCATGTTGCTTAGCTGCAGATAACCTGTGGAAGGAAGGATCATGGCTCCTGAAAGATGTCCACATCCTGATCCCCAAAGCTGCAAATATGTTAGGCTACATGGTAAAAGGGAATTAGATTGCAGGTGGAATTGAGGTTGTTCAGCAGCCAATCTGAAGAAAGGGAGATAATCCTGGATTATCTGGGTGGGCCCAATCTAATCACACAAGTCTTTAAAAAAGGACAAAGAGGCAGAAGAATGCAGGCTTTGAAGATGGAAGAAAGGGACCATGGGCTAGGAATAGAGCAAGCCTCTAGAAGCTGCCAATGGCCTTCAGTTTTCAGCCAGCAAAAATACCCCAGATCTCTATCCTTCAACCACAAGAAACTAAATTCTGCCAACAACTCAAATAAGTAGAAAACATGTGCCTCAGAGACACCAGAAAGGAGCCCAAAGTGGTTTATGGAACACTTTAATTTATTTTATTTATAAAAATAATTTCAACTTTTATTTTAGATAAAGGGGGTAAATAGTGTTGATGCCTTAATTTTAGACTAGTGCAACCCATAATAGACTTCTCACCTGCAAAAATCTAAGATAATAGGTTTTATGTTGTTTTAAATTACAAAAGTTGCCATGATTTGTTACAGCAGTGCTAGGAAACTAAAACATAAGCCAATTGTGCCATGGTAATTCCTGGGAATCCCTACCTTTTAGTATTATATCGAGAAAGACAGAGTAGAAAGAAACCCAGAGTAACACTGAGTTAAGTGCACATGAGACTATCTATGGCCGAGGAGGGAAGGTCTGTGATGAGGGACAGTAGCTTCCTTCTTCAATGTAAAGCAAGATACTTTGCATGAAAGGTTACTTTGCATGTAAGGGTCTTTTTTCAAACCAGAACCTGTCCAACCTGTCTCAGTCCATTACAGTGCCTTGGGTATTGAGCAGATAGAAACTGGCAGCAACACTGACATCTGGAACAGGCGGCTGCCAAGAGCTCTTTTTATGACTATTCCTCATTAGGCTCCCTGCTTCTTGGATTCCTGCCTCCATATCTGGCTTCCAAAATCTAGTTCTGGCCACTCCACTTTGGTGACCTCTATGGATGCCCCTCAGTGGCCAGCTGGGCTCAGCAGCCTCCTTGACTCCTGTATTAGTTTCCTAGGGTGGCTGTAACCAAACACCACAAACTGAGTGACTTAATAGATTAATTTTCTCAGCATTTCTCACTGTTTTGGGGGTCACAGTCTGAAATCAAGATATGAACATGGCCATCGTCTTCTAACTTTTGGTAGTTGGCAGCAATCCTTGGTGGTCCTTGACTTCCTATGGAGTAACTCCAATCTCTGCCTTCATCATCACTGGCCTCATGTGTCTGTGTCTCCACACAATGTTCTCCTCTGTGTGTGCACCTGTCTCTGTGTCCCTCCTCTTTTTATTATAAGGATACAAGTCATATTGGAGTAAGAGCCCACCCATCTCCAGTGTGACCTCCAAATAAGGTCATATTCTGAAGTTCCAGGAAGGACATGAATTTTGGAGGAACACTACTCAACAAAGTATAATTCATAACTCTGAATAGGTCCTAGATTTTGGCATCTCTTTAAGCTAAGGTAAGTGATTCCCTCTGCCCACCATTACTTTGGCCAGTCAATGCTGCCCTGTGAAGTAATAACAATATGTAGAATATCATATGTAAGAAATTAATCTAAATTGATAACTATATTATTATGTTATAATTGTTAAAGTTACAAATGACTTTATATATCCTCAAGTGGTTCACACTTACCTCATCTGTGCCTCACATTGACAATGGTAATCCAATTCTCACTATCTCTATTTTGTAGTGGAATAAACAGAAACATACCAAAAAAGAATGCATTGTCCAAAAGAGGAGAGTTACCTGACAACCAAGTAAGACTAAAGGCATCCTGACTTCTAGTCCCAATTTCTGAGTGTTCTTTCTACAATCATAGTAGGAAAAAAATTACCCTTGCATCTACAACTGTTTAACGAAGACTGTTCCCAAGAATTGAAAAGGGCATAGTGATGATCTATCTCATCTCTTATCACTGCCATAGTACCTACAGGTCCTCTCTAAGTTGCCCTATTGCTAATGATTCCCTTTTCATTCTTTTTTTCTATCTGAGAATGAAATAAATTAGGAATTCAGAACCAACATATAGTAACATCATTCCTCCTTCCCTGTCATACATAGAACGTATTTGAACATCATCGTAAAGTCACATGCGATAACTAGTTATTAAAACACAGTCGCTGAAAAAAATACCAGTTATACAAAAAGTTCAAAAGTCTATGTTTGCCATAGCACTGAGAGGCAATCCCTTCTGTGTTTTAAAATAGTGCTTTGATTTATTATCATCATGTATAATGTTGATAACCTGTAACAGGTTGCAGCAAAGTGCTAAAAAATGTCTAAACCATAGATTTGATTCTTGAAGGGAGCAGGAAGCCAGCTGTCCTATATTTATTTCCACGATCTCAATTACTGCTCTTAGATCAGGATCACCATCAGACCACATTCACTTGAGTAAATATGATTTTTTTCTTATAAGAAATGTGATTTTAAAACATAACCTTCCCATTAAAAGTATATAATTGCTCATGGGGATAAATAATTGCATTCCTTCAGATTGTCAAAAGAATTTCTAAAAGAGAAGATGGCAGTAAATTTCTAAAAAGAAAAATGAGTGTAAATGAACAGGATAGGAGAATATTAAAACAAAAAGTTAGAAATGCCTAGCAGGAACCTGTACTTCAACAATCTAACCAAGATCATTGAAACATTAATGTAGAGGGGAAAATCCGTAAGATAAATTCAGCAGAGTAATGAACAATACCTATGACTCCAAGTTATACTTCTGATAAACTCTTTACATATTTGGCTTCTGCCTGTCCTTCTCTTTAGGTAGAGAATTGAGACGCAAGTCTTCTGGCTCTAACTTTTGGTGAATTTGCTAAGACTTCCTAATCACTTTCATTTCACTGGAATTATTGTTAAAGAGGAAATAAGTGCAGGTCAGTTTTCTAACCCAGATGAAACAAGAAAAGTAGAAGATAATCTCTAAGTAAGATTACTAAGGCTTTGGTTATTTCACTGTCTAATTCTACAATTAAAAGCATGATGTAACTGTCAAGAGAATGAAAAGATAAGCCAGAATGGGAAAATATTTGAAAAGACATAATGATAAAGGACTGCTATCCAAAGTATCTTAAAACTCTTAAAATTCAACAATAAGAAAATAGCAGATGAAAAATGGCCAAGGCTCTGAACAGACACCTCACCAAAAAAGAAACACAGATGACAATAATTATATATGACGATTCTCCGTATCATTTGTCATTAGGGAAATGCAAATTAAAACAACAATGAGATGCCATTATACATCAATTGGTATGATCAATATTTAAAACACTGACAATATTAAATGTTGAGTAACAGAAAGCCCCATCTATAGATTGTGGGAATGCAAAATGGTACAGCCACACTGAAAGACAGTTTGGCACCTTCTTACAAAACTAAACATACACTTATCATACAATCCGGCAGTTATGCCCCTTGGTATATACCCAAAGGAGCTGAAAACTTATATTCACACAAAAATCTACACAGGAGTGTTCATAGCAGCTTTATTCATAATTGCCCAAACTTAAAACCAACTAAGGTGTCCTTCAGCAGGTGAATGAATAAATAAATTGTGGTACATCCAGACAAGGGAATATCATTCAGCAATCAAGAGAAATGAGCTATTGAACCATAAAAAGTAAATTATAGATTCAATGCTATCCCCATCAAGCTACCATTGAATTTCTTCACAGAATTAGAAAAAAACTACTTCAAATTTTGTATGAAACCAAAAAAGAGCCCGTATAGCCAAGAAAATCCTAAGCAAAAAGAACAAAGCTGGGGACATCACATTACCTGACTTCAAACTATACTACAAGGCTACAGTAACCAAAACAACATGGTACTGGTACCAAAACAGATATATAGACCAATGGAACAGAACACAGGCCTCAGAAATAATGCCACACATCTACAACCATCTGATCTTTGACAAACCTGACAAAAACAAGCAATGGGGAAAGGCTTCCCTAATTTAATAAGTGGTATTGGGAAAACTGGCTAGCCATATACAGAAAACTGAACATGGACGCCTTCCTTACACCTTACACAAAAATTAACTCAAGATGGATTAAAGACTTAAACGTAGGACCTAAAACCATAAAAACCCTAGAAGAAAACCTAGGCAATACCATTCAGGACATAGGCATGGACAAAGACTTCATGACTAAAACATCAAAAACAATGGCAACAAAAGCCAAAATTGACAAATGGGGTCTAATTAAACTAAAGAGCTTCTGCACAGCAAAATAAACTATCATCAGAGTGAACAGGCAACCTACAGAATGGGAGAAAATTTTTGCAATCTATCCATCTGATAAATATCCAGAATCTACAAAGGACATTAAAAATTTTACAAGAAAAAAACAAACAACCTCATCAAAAAGTAGGCAAAGGATATGAACAGACACTCCTCAAAAGAAGACATTTATGTGGCCAACAAACATGAAAAAATGCTCATCATCACTGGTCATTAGAGAAATGCAAATCAAAACCACAATGAGATACCATTCACACCAGTTAGAATAGTGATAATTAAAAAGTCAGGAAACAACAGATGCTGGAGAGAATGTGAAGAAATAGGAAC
>NW_016807225.1:5805021-5809066 GCF_001698545.2 Rhinopithecus bieti | reverse complement strand
TGTTGGGGATGGGGCTAGGGGAGAGATTACGTTAGGAGAGATACCTAATATAGATGACAGGTTGATGCGTGCAGCAAACCACCATGGCACATGCATATAACTATGTAACAAGCCTGCACATTGTGCAGATGTATCCCAGAACTTAAAGTATAATAAAAAATATATATGTATATATATATAAAAATATGGAGGACACTTAAATGCATGTTACTAAGTAAAAGAAGCCAATCTGAAAAGGTACATACTATATGATTCTAACTATAGAACTTTCTAGAAAAGGCAAAACTATGGGGACAGTAAAAAGATTACTTGACAGTTGTTAGGAGGGAATGAGGAAGCAGAGTACAGAAAACTTTTGGGGCAATGAAACTATTCTGTAGGATATTATGATGGTGACACATGAAAGTAATATACAACACCAAGAGTGAATCCTAGTGTAAACTATGGACTTTGGGTGATGACGTATCAATACAGTTTCATCAATTGCAAGAAATGTACCACTTAGGTATGGAATGCTGCTAAAGAGGGAAGCTATCATGTGTGGTGGCATAGGAATGAGGTTTATGAGAACTCTATACTTTCTGCTCAATTTTACTATGAACCTAAAACTTCTCTATAACATAAAGTCTATTCAAAAGGAATAAAAAAAACCATAGTAAACAAAATATTAGCTGCCTAGGAAGCCTCTGTTTTCAAAGTCTTTCAAGTGCTGAAAAATGATTTCTCTGATGTAGGCAATAGCCTTTAAACAGAAAATCAGATCTTAATCTCAGTTTACAGATGTGAAACTAAGAAATAAAGATAGCATGCAGTTTTCCAACACAACGTGAAAGGTAGAGATATTTGAGCTGGTAACTATAAACTACATTCCAATGTAGATCCATTGCCATAATTATAAACTCACTTCAGCTATATGACCTAGAAAATAACTTCTCATAAGTATACTAATAAAGCAAGGCAGTGGGAATTTAAGCTTAAGCTTAAAACCAATGCTGCTTGAATGTAACACTCTGAAAGATAGTGTTTATCTTGCTTTTGCATACTTGTTCCCATTCTGATGGGAAAACAACTCTGCCTCTACAACATCATTAAACTAATTTGGGTTGAAGTGGTACATAATGCAACACAATCATAGAGCCACACCATTCTGGCAAAACTGTGTTGGGATGCTAAAATATAATTATACGACCATCAGATATAGAAACAAAAATAACTGTCTATTAAAAGTTGTGAATCCTTGCATTTTCCCTTCGAAGTCCCAAACCGGTATGTGGAATCCCTTTGTAGAGATCTCAAGCTATTCTAGTCTTCTTAGTATTTCAGTGTACCTTCGGGGAAAGCCTTTAAAGATAATAAACACAACTTGGAAAAGTCTCTCTGCTTTACTTAGTAAATCTTTCCACCAAAGCAATGCTAATGACAGAGCCAGATCTTGCTTCCAGGTTGTACTAATGGTAATGATAACATTATGAATAAAATAGCATTCACTGGCCAGGCATGGTGGTTAACACCTGTAATCCCAGCACTTTGGGAGGCCAAGGAAGAACAGCTGCTTGAGGCCAGGAGTTGAGACCGGCCTGGGAAACATACCAAGACCTCGTCTCTAAGAAAAAAAAAACCAAAGCAAAATTAGCTGGGCATGTGGTGCCAGTAGTCTTAGCTCCTCAGGAGGCTGAGGCAGGAGGATTGGTTGAGTGCAGGAGTTCAAGATTACAGTGAGCTATGATCATGCCACTGCATTCCAGCTATGAAGTAGCATTTACTGAGTGCCCACCATATAAATCTATGTGTTTTACTTACATTTATATACTTTTAAAAAGTAGACCTTATTTTTTAGAGCAGTTTTGGGTTCACAGCAAAATTAAATATCTATTTTTTCACTTCTACCAGCACCACCCTAAAATAAGGCACCATCATAGCTCACTGAAACTATTATAAGAGCTTGCTAACCAGGCTTCCCCCTTCCCTCTGGCTTGTTTATGTACAAAATTAGATCATTTACCACCTTGCTAAAAGTTTTATAAATGCTGATCCTGAGACTTATAATGAATCCCAACTCCTCTTCCTGGCTTACATAATCAGTCTTCTCTCTACCCGTCCAATCTTACTTTTCTCACTCTCTATTGCATTACTGATTAGATCCAGGCTCTCTGGCCATTTTTGTTGTTGTTCTCAAATAAACCAATCTTATTTTTGCCATAAGATTCTTTTGCATTAATAGTTCTCTGACTTAGATGTGCTTGTCTGGTCCTTGCGGCGCTACCTTCTATCGTTTGAGTCTTAGACTTGTCCTGTTCACACTTTTCTGCTACATCCTTTTTTATCCCAGCTTCTATCAGAAACTGACATTGTCTCTTCTTCTTTAACTTTCTTATTGCCTCTCTCTCTCATTCTGCTAAGTGTAGCTGTTTTGTTCATTCCTATATACTCCAAGTACAGAACACAGTCTTGGAATACTCATGTGCTCAAAGGTTTCCTGAATGAAAGAATGGATGATTTTAATTCCTATAATCATTTTCTGAAACAGGTACTCTATTTTCTTCCAGTTTTTAGAGGCATCATGAAATAAGATTATTAAAGTTATTAAAAGGTAGCAGAGCCAGGATTCAAACCTAAATCTGTCTGAAATCACAGAGGATCTGTCCAGCAGATTGACCACGCAATCAAGAAAATGTGTTTATACACAGGAACGTTTCAAATGCTTTCGGGTGCAACTTATAGAATTATCCAACACCTGGTTGAAACAAAATAAAAACATTCTACATTCTTAGAAGTCAAAATTAGAGCAATTATGGGGTCAATATTTCAATGGTTCAATGATATCATCAAGGAAACAGGTCCCTTTCAGCTTTCTGCTTTGGATATTGTGTGTGGACTCTATTTTCACGTCAGCTATGAATCCAACAGTGTCTTCTGGGAACTAATCTGTTGAAGAATGAAGAGGCAAATGAATTTCTGTTTAGATCAGAATTTAGATCTTATTGATGAAAGTTCAATCATGTAACTAAACATTATAATTAAACATCTTTCCCTGTTTCGTACATTTTACAAACTGTTTAAAGCAATAGTTCTCAAGATTGACTGCACATTAGAATCACCTAGGGAACTTTTAAATGTTGATACCTGGTCTATACCTTAGACCAATTAAATCAGTGTTTCTGGGGGAGGAAGCAGGGTAACAGATTTTTTGTTTTGATTTTAATTCGTAGATGATTATACTGTGCAATAAAGATTGAGAACCATTAGAACATCACCTGTGTATGCTAACCTGCCTGGATATTGCTATTTCCACTTTTTGATAATTCACTAACTTATCTTCTCACTTATATGTTCCCATATGTTTCTTACTTTTTCTTCTATGATATTTGATATGGTTTGGATGTTTTGTTCCCTTCAAATCTCATACTGAAATGTAATCCATTATGTTGGAGACAGGGCCTGGTGGGAGGTGTCTGGGTCATGGGGATGGATCCCTCATGAATGGCTTGGTGCCCTCCTCTTAGTAATGAGTGAGTTCTCTCTGCAGATTCACATGAGATCTGGTTGTTTGAGAGTGTAGCACACCACCATTCCTCTTGCTCCTATTCTCATTATGTGATGTGCTGTTCCTGCTTCACCTTCCACCATGTATAAAACCTCCCTGAGGCCTCACCAGAAGCTAAGCAGATGCCAACCCCATGCTTCCTATACAGCCTATAGAACAGTGGGCCAGTTAAACCTCTTTCTTTCTTCCTTTTTTTTTTTTTTTTTTTTTTGAGACAGAGTCTTTCTTTTTTGCCCAGACTGGAGTGCAGTGGTGTGATCTCAGCTCACCTCAACCTCTGCCTCCTGGTTTCAAGTGATCCTCCAGCCTCAGCCTCCTGAGTAGCTGGGACCACAGGCAAGCATTACCACACCTGGCTAATTTTTTGTATTTTAGTAGAGATGGTGTTTCACCATGTTAGCCAGGCTGGCCTTGATCTCCTGACCTTGTGATCCACCCGCCTCAGGCTCCCAAAGTGCTGGGATTACAGGCGTGAGCCACCATGCCTGGCCTAAACTTCTT
>NW_016807225.1:5763409-5804890 GCF_001698545.2 Rhinopithecus bieti | reverse complement strand
TTTTTTTTTCTTTTTTTTTTTGAGACAGAGTCTTGCTCTGTTGCCCAGACTGGAGTGCAGTGGTGTGATCTCAGCTCACCTCAACCTCTGCCTCCTGGTTTCAAGTGATCCTCCAGCCTCAGCCTCCTGAGTAGCTGGGACCACAGGCAAGCATTACCACACCTGGCTAATTTTTTGTATTTTAGTAGAGATGGTGTTTCACCATGTTAGCCAGGCTGGCCTTGATCTCCTGACCTTGTGATCCACCCGCCTCAGGCTCCCAAAGTGCTGGGATTACAGGCGTGAGCCACCATGCCTGGCCTAAACTTCTTTTTTTTTTTTTTAATAAATTATTGGGCCTCAAGTGTTCCTTCATAGGGTCACAAAATGGACTAACACAATGTTCCTATAACATTTATTAAATAGCTATAGTTAAATAAGCTACACAAATGAAAAAAGTAATGTTGATTGATCCCCATATATTATCTTAGAGCATTTTTTAGAAAGGTGAAGAAAGACAGTGTTTTAAACATAGACCACTTTAAAGTGAACCATCTTACATTAGCAAGATAAAGTGCCTGATACAATTCTCAATGAAATATTATAAAGGTACACTATTTTTTACTCTTTTATAAGATGACCAAATAATGTTGTAGAGAAGTATATTTTTCAAAATCAGATGTAACATCTTCCATCCAACATGCTCTTTTGCAATGTGACCTTGCCTCTCCTGCGTAAAGAAGTGAGGCTCATTTTTTCTCCCCTAGAATCTGTTTGGTCTGAGTGATTCACATGGAACCAATGAAATGTGGTAGAAATGTAACTGTGTGCCTCCAGAGGCTAGGTCAGAAAAGGCAATGCAGCTTCTACCCTTCTACCTAGTTCTCTTGTAAGGCTCTCTTTCCAGATACTTCCTCTCAGGACTTCTCTCTCAGAAGCCCAGCCACCATGCATGAAAAGCCTGAGCCACATGGAAAGCCACACTGTCTCAGCTAAGTTCAGCCTTCAAATCATCCCATTCCAGGCTCAGACACAGACACGTGAATAAAGAAGCCTCCAGGTAATTCTGGGTCTCAGTCATGCCAGTCACTTCTAGCTCCTCAGTTCTTCCCAGTTGAGATCACAGACATCAGGGAACAGAGACAAACCATCCTCACCATCTTCACTGTGCCCTGTCCAAATTTCTGGTCCACAGAATCCATGACATCATAAAATGCTTGTCATTTTTATCCACTAAATTTGGAGTGGTGACACAGCAATGGATAACCAGAATAATCTCTGGAAGAGTCACACCAGAAAAAAACATCAGTGAAAACCTTTATATTTTTGAGTTTTGTTCTTTTATTGTTTCTACTTTCCAACTTTACAGAATAGTTTTCTAACATTTACTTCTATAACTTTTACCAGTCTGACCTATGTATATATATGATATGGTTTGGCTGTGTCCCCACCCAAATCTCATCTCGAACTGTAGTTCCCATAATTCCCTCATGTTGTGGGAGGGACTCAGTGGGAGATAACTGAATAATGGGGGTGATTTCCCCCATACTGTTCTCATGGTAGTGAATAAGTCTCACGAGATCTGATGGTTTGATAAGAGTGGACCCCTTTTGCTTGGCTCTCATCTCTTCTCTTGACTGCTGCCATGTGAGACGTGCTTTTCACCTTCCACCATGATTGTGAGGCTTCCCCAGCAACATGAAATTGTGAGTCCATTAAACCTCTTTCTTTTGTAAATTACCCGCTCTCAGTTATGTCTTTATCAGCCATGTGAAAATGTACTAATTATATTATACATATATATATATATACACTCACACACACACACACCCCAACTCCACAACTTCATTTTCCCTCTCTATTGTTTCTAAGTGCAGTTGAATTTATTTAATCATTTAATAAAAAATATTATTTGGCCAAGGTACAAATATAAAAAATATGACAAAGCCCTGCCTTTAAATAGTGCTGGGATGAGCCATCAATTTTGTGGAGATCCACAGTTCCAGAAAAGCTCTATCTTTAGGAAAGCGACAATAACTACAAAACAGAGCTTTCTTTTGAAAAGAATCTTCTTAATACAGGAGAATACTTTAGGTCCATTCTGTTTAATATCCAGTAGCACCAGTGCCAGTCTCAGTATCCCTGAGGAGTGCTAGTCTCCAGAAGGAATTAAAACATATCTACAGTTCAAAATAAAGACTTTCCCTAATCTTTCTGGACCTTGAGCTCACAATGTGTCCCTAGAACTTTCAATTACCATTACCTGCCTCCTGAATTTGGAGAAAGTATGAAAGAGGAAAAATAGGAGGAAGGAAAATAGTTTTCATACAAGTAACAGATTGAATGTTAATGGAAAGTTCAAAGAAATGAGAAAACTTCTAAGAACAAATGAAGAATTTGTGACTGAAAATATCACCAAGCTAACAACCTCTGATAGAGCCCCTGTCTTCTTCCCACAAAAGCACCGACAAAGATAAGCAAAAATATAAGTCACACAACACCATGGAAACCAAGACTTATATCCTATTCACAGAACTGGGAAGAAATTATATGCAGCTGGATCCACATCCAGATTTAGTAAAAAGACAAGTAAGTTGTTTCTTAATTTGTTTTAATTGACAAATGATTATATATAATCTATCAGGCACATGGTGATGTTCTGATACATATAATGTATAGTGATGAGATCAGAGTAATTGGTGTATCTATCATCTCAAATATTTATCATTTCTTTGTGTTGGGAACATTCAATATCCTCCTTCTAGCTATTTGAAACTATATAATACATTACTGTTAACTATAGTCATCCTGACTTGCAGCGTGTTTCTTCAGATTCTGCTTTCTGATACAAAGACCACTTTAGAATCAACAGAAAGGCAATCTGACTTCCCTCCATGTTTGGCCTCTAATGCACAGTCGGGGCACTTTATCAATTAGAGATGGGATAGCTGTTTTTCCTGTGCCAGTGGTAAACCTTCCAGGTGACCACAGAATTGTCCTCACTGCCACCTTCTCTCTCTATATTCTATGAGACAGTAATATGTAGTAATATGTAATATGCCACAGGGCAATGCATGCATTACTTTCATAATCAGAAAGACTTTTTAAGAAAATTTAACTGAGAGCCTCCTGAAAAATAGATATTATGACAGAGTTCAATTTACATATTATGACAGAACACAGCTATGTGTGGTTATGACTACACCAAGCTTAACTATAAAGCGTTTTCATTTCAGCATTTTTTCATGAAATTAATTGACTTTGAAGGGACTAAAAACACGTCTGTAGGACTGATCTCTTAGAACCAAGTAACGTAGCTTTCCAAGAATGGAAATGCTACCTGGTCGTGTGAACACTTTACATTATGGCCATCACAAGGGTCAGTCTCTCCTTCTGGAACTGGTGCTGACATTTTGAAAGAGTGAGAGAAGACAGGACTTGGGTCCATCAGGGAAGCTCTGTTACGTGAGTTCTAAAATGTGCTACATACTATTTTAAGAATCTCCTAAGTTCTTCCTTGTTCTTTTAATTGTTTCTTTGAAGTAATTTGTGATACGATGTATTAAAAATGCCATATGAAAAGGATCACATTGTCTTTTTACTGTATTATGTTCTGCCTCCATAAATTTATGTTGATTTCATGAGCATGACAAATTAAACTTGTTAATAGAAATGGAAAAACACTTTCAAAGTGTACACAAAGAGAAATCTGGGGTACATTCATTTTTTTATAGTTTATTAGGATCTCATCAATAAGGCCCACTTAGACATTACTTGGATACAACGTAAATAACATACCTGTCCATCTATAGAGGCATACACCTTTACCACTCACTTTGGTTTCCTCTTCTTAGGTATACTTTAATTTTTCTAAAGACGAGAAAAGTGGAGGTGGGGAAGAAAATAATCACAAGATAATATTCTTATAGTATCTTTTCAGAACTACAACTTCTGCTAGCTACTGTAAAAACACACTTGCAACCTGAAAAAAAATATTTTATCTGAACTAACTAGTCAATTTGCCCAAACTCCAAGGTAAGTTTATAAACCAAATTGCAAAAATGCAATGAAAGTAATCTAGCCCAATACTCTCTGAAGTGTGTTCTACAGAACTTTTGTCCCTCAACTGCTTCTAAAACAAAAAGCATTCCAAGGTCAAATAAATTTGGACAATGTTGTATACTATACGTCTCTCCTAGAGATTCAAAATGTGAGTGAGGATTTTTTTAAGGCTCTGAGAAGGCCTGCAATGAAAAGACCTATCTACCTTTGTTTTATCCAGCATTTCCAACACTCATTTGAGCACAAAACCATTTGTGTATAGTTTATGTGTTTGTCTCCTTTTGAGAGGCATATAGGAAGACAACTTAACTGTTTATTATATCCATATAGTGAGGAAGAACTGCCTCATTTAAAACAACAGGTATAAAGTATAGGTATTAACAGGACTGGCTTCCTCTAAAGGACTTCTCAGGAGCAGATGGGAACAGGGAAGAAGACGCAGTGGTTGGGATTTTTTAAGATCCTTCTCATCTCTGTTTTCATAACACCTTCATCCATCTTTCCTGTCCCTTTTCCCCCAGGCAAGTTAATGGATTAACCTAAGAACACAGAGTATCAGAGGCCAAAACTATGCACCGGAGAATATACTGTAGCTTCATATGTACAGAGGAATAAATCATTTCACAATCTTTCTTCAAAGAAGCCTAGAAAGAAAAATCACAGACAAAGGGATTTGTCCTTTCGATGGTTATTACCCATAGCAGGTGGTGGAAAGCCAACAGTAAAATCTACACTTTGGCAACTAAAGCCGCAGCCCAAACGCAATGATGCTCACAGGGGCTCTGTCTGTTTTCCTGGCTGCTGAGACAATACTAACATCCAAATGGTAGCAGACAAATTATCATACTTGTTCCCTTTGCCACAGATTCCTGAACATGCACAGGAAGTTGCCCTTGAAGCCAAGATTGGACAAAGAAAAAGTAGAATGAAGGAAAAAGAAAAATATCATAAAAAACAGCTATTACAACATAACAAAACAAAAATAGGTCTCTTGACAAGTCCAACCTCAAGTGTTTTAATTCCTTAATGTTCAGAGCAATATCAGGGAAAATTACACTGTTACTGTAACAGTGAGGGTAGGGGAGTATTATCTGCAAATACCTTTAAAAGGTGTTTATCTTGTTTTGGATTACACTGATAGACCACAAAAATTTTGTTTTCAGGACTTGGGTTGCTTTTGAAATTCATGAAGACAAGAGTTTTGAATTCCCTTGGAATAGCTACTGGATGTTAGTAATCAAAGAAGATTAAGTCTCAATTATTGAAGACTGTAGAGGTGACGTAACAATTAAGAGGACAGGATTTAAAATCAGATGCAACTGGATTTACTTCTGAACTCCATCACTTGCAAGATGTTTAACCCTAGAGAAAGAACTCAATCTTTGGGGTCTCCTGTTTCCTCATTGATAACATGAAATAATAATACTACTTCACTGTGTTGTGAGATTTCACTTACATAAGGTGGACAAAGCATTGAGTTCAGTGCCTAGCACACAGTAGGCATGTAATAAATGGCAACTGCAATTCTCATCATCATCTTAGAGATGCGATGGGTTAGTGATTCTTTTCTCCAACATTAAACAAGGAAGTATTTTCATTTCTTCCCAATAAAAACAATTTAACATTGAGCACTTGCGATGTGCCAGTCATTCTTCTAAGTTCATTTTATGTATTGATTCATAATTCATAATTCACAATGACAATATAGAGAAGTACTCTTAATAGCCTCATTTTAAAGATGAGAAAACTGAGGCACAAAAAGGTTAACTAGTTTGCCCAAAGTCCGTAATAGCACGTAGTGGGGGCCGGACACAAATTTAGGCTATTTGGTTCCGAAACCTGTACCACTGACAACTGCATATGAAGAAATTAACATACTTGTCCAAAGAAATGAAAATATTATTTTGAAGGAGAGTAGAGACCACATTTTCTATTTATTTTACTATAGGAATTTTAGATTTGGGTAAGAAGGCAATGAGAGCAGGTGGCAAAAATAACCAAGTGATTAAACTTAAAACAGAAAAGAAAAAAAGGATTGTTTAAAGAGCCCTGTGTTTCTCTAAGCTGTATAGGGATTACCAGTCCACCAAAGAATAACACAATCCCACCAGATACTACAAAGAGAATTTACAGCATCAAAGTGTCTCTATTGTTTTGTACTAGCTGAGCAATCTAAAATAAATGAATTAGCAAATGACAAAGTAACTTAGATCCAATAATCATTGTTGTATAAGTAGGAAACATGCAGAAGTCAGGAATCTTTATTATAACCAAGGAACTCTATGTGAAATCTCAAATAAACTTTTTGAAGACATGAGCTTCCTAAAGAAGTTGGTAGACATTTTTCTTAATGACACTAATAAATAACATCTCATAAATTCAAGCCAGCTAAGTTTCTACTGAAATAATTTCTACTGCCCACACTCAGTAGTTCAAATTAGATATAAGCTAGAGTGTTCATTGCACAGATTCTCACTGATGCTCAGAGGAATTACCCAGAACGTGTAATAGATCCCAAATGGGTTCCTTGACAAGACAGAATTTGATTATCTTGTTCATTTATTCAACATTTTCTTAATGCTTCCTACGTGCCAGTTACTGTAAGTGCTGGGGATACCATAGAGAAACATATCTGTCCTAGTGAAACAAGCATATTCTCCCAGTTAAAGTGTGTATTGTAAATCTTTAGCACTTGATCTCAAAATATCTCTCAGAACACCCATTATTGGACAATATAATCTTAAGAGAAGTTGACATTAGGATCTTTAATAGCTCTGCTAAGACTTTATCCATGGAAGACAGGGACTGAAGAAATTGATTAAGATGGTTACCCAAGGGCAAAACCCTTAAGGAAACAAAGAGAAAAGTTCTAACAAACTTATCTGTAACTGTCCAACACCATTAAATAGCAACTCAAAATCAACGGGCAATTCACTTATGCTTGTAACCAAAGGGCAAATGCCATTGATACTCTAACAATTGGTTTTTCCTCGCTTATCCTCATCTACAAAGTTGAGTACCTTAGAGTTACAAATATTTCTTTGCCCTGTATGCAGATTTTGTCCCTTAACAGTGTTGTACTACAGACTAACAGCTGTACATAAATAGCAAACAGAGGACTTTGGGATTTAAGAGGACTAGTATTTATTCATTCATCACTCATTCACAGATTCACCATATATAGACATCTTCCATGTGCCAAGCACTGTTTTAGGTCTTGGGGTAAAATGGCTGGTATAAGACAGAGCTCTTGACTCCCAGAAGCATATATTATAATGGGGAGACAAGCAATAAAGCAATAAACAAAGATAATTAGTAAGTGCTACGAAAACAAGACAGAGTAATGGAATAGACCTCAGGAAGACTATTTTAGATAAGATAGTAGGAAAACTTCTCTCTAAAGGTAACATGGGAACTGCGACTTTAATGATCTCAATGACGACACGGAATGAGATTCTCTCAAACACTAGAAACTTTACTTATGGCTCAGAGAATTTATAACACTTTACCCATTGTGACTTTTGGAGAAGTTTCCCTAGTAATTACATAGCAGTGCATTATAGACAGACTGAAATATACCCTTGATTCCCTCTTGTAAGGAAACAGGTGATTGGACCTCGGTTTTTTTGTTTGTTTGTTTGTTTGTTTTTTATAAAGACTGCTAGACAACACCTTAAAAAACTCAGAGGTTGCTAACTAGCAGATCATTACTTTAAAAACTTTTCACACCAGGCGCGGTGGCTGATGCCTGTAATCTCAGCACTTTGGGAGGCTGAGGCAGGCGGATCACAAGGTCAGGAGATTGAGACCATTCTGGCTAACATGGTGAAACCCCATCTCTATTAAAAACAAAAAATTAACCAGGTGTGGTGGCACATGCCTGTAGTCCCAGCTACTCAGGAGGCTGAAGCAGAAGAATCGTTTGAACCCAAGAGGTGGAGGTTGCAGTGAGCCAAGATTGTGCCACTGCACTCCAGCCTGGGCGACAGAGCAAGACTCCATCTCAAAAACAAACAAACAAAAAAACAAAAAAACTTTTCACAAAAGTCTTGCTATATTGTTGGTGGGAATATAGGTTGGTATAACATTCTTGGCAGGAAAACTGGTAAAATGTGCTAAATTTTTTTCTTAAAGTATACTCTTATACTGGCAATTCTGCTTCTGAAAATTGATTATAAGGATATAATTACAAACATTTTTACATAGTTTAGCTATAGATATGATTGATAAAACTTTTTTTGTCATAATAGAAATTGAAAAATAACTGTTATATCCAATAAAATTGAGTTAATCAGAGTAAGTTGTGCTATTTCATATAATAGAATACAGGTAAAACACCTGAAACAACACAGAATAAGAACTCACTGAATGTCAGTTGCTATTAATATTACTGTTACTTAGTCATAGGAAATAAAAGTTTAGATGAATATTAAGTGATTCAGGAAGATAGTCAGAGACATTGCAATGAAGAAATATTCTTGGCCAGAAGATCTTTGGTAAATATTTTAATGTTCTTAGTGTGAGATGTTATTTGTGCCCTTTTGGCCAAGAAAATAAAAAATTGAGGTACAGCTGTTCTTGGCTCAGCTTTAGAAAAAAATGAACCACGATGGCATACAGCCTAATGAATGAATTCCCATTCTTTAATCCTATCTCATATGCTCATTTCCATAAATGTAGGAACTGTCCTGGATTAAGTGACGCCAAAATTTATCATCAGAAGAAAGAAACCCCCAGAGAGTTAGCTTTGCCTCCAGAACAGTTTAAACTGTTTTGAGTTGTGGGTTCCAATTCTTTCAGAGATACACAGTCTAATTACTTCAAATAACACCCTTTGGGATAGACTCAAAATGTAGTCTTTCTTTCTACAAATACGATAATCTGGTTCCTATAAGGTATGGAACAATCACCTTGTCCCTTCCTCTTTATACCCTTTGGGCAAGTTACTTAACTTCTTAGTTTCCTCATCTGTAATACTGGAATAATAACATTACCTACTCCACAAAGAAGTTAAGAAGATTCAATGTGTTAGTATTTTTAAAACACATAGAACAGTGCTTTTTATATATTTGTTAAATAAAATTTAAAATATATATCCCATAAAAACTTTAGACCAGCTTCTCAGTACTATACCTTCACAATTGAATTATCATCAAGGAGCCATAGGGATCCCCTGTATCAACAAACTCAGAGGCTTCCAAGAACAACTCTTATGCATATGTAACAATCCCCTGGGACCTTGGTTCATTCTAAGCAGGATCTTTAGTGGTGGGTTGTAGCAGAAAGAATGGGTCAAAGAAGTAAAGAGAGGAGGTAGGGAAGTAGACAGGGTACATTCCAGTGGCAATTTCCCTTATGCCACTTGCTCATCTTCAGAGTGGTTTCCTTATTCTTGTTCTCAGATTCAACTCTGCTTTCTCACTGCCCCTATTCTGAACTCTGCTGCAAATTCCCTTTCCTTGCACCAGTTGTTAATATGAAATCCTTAGAAGGGGCAGCCTCATTTTCCTTTGAAATGTTTGCTATTCCTACTTTAGTCTTTTTGTCTTATTATATCCCAGATTTCCATTCACGTGCACTTTTGGTTTTCTCTACAATTGAAGCTAGTATTTTTTGAAGACAAGTTGGAGGACTGGCTATGTCATCTTCACTTGGGGTGGGGTGGGGGTTCTCAGATTCCTGAGCTCCATTGCAGACCTACTGAATCTGAATTTAGTACTCAGGAATCTGCATTTATTTAAACAATCCTAGGTGAAGCTAATGACACTTAGGTACTGAGAACCAAAACCCAAGGAACTGACAGAAATGAATATGGGGAGGGGACTTGCAGAGGATTGCTCATTGATGCTAGCAGGTGAAAACACTTTCAAAACTCAGAGGGTTTGTGAGCCTCCCTCAGAGGCAAGAGGGCCAGGAAGCAGCTGGGGAGGGATGGTGTGTTGGGAGACATCCCCGCTGGATGTGGGAAAGTTTATGAACAGGCTAACATCTATAACTTGATCTGGTAGGAAAAGGAGCTCAATGTTTTGTTTTGTTTTTTTTTGTTTTTTTCTTTTCTACTAAATATGTGAATGAATTTCATAGTAGTAATGAATACTAAGACTTGTACATTAGTTTCCTGGTTATGTGCATTGTGTTCTGCCTTTCTAATGAGATAATAAGGTTATTAATTAGGCCTAATATTTGTATGTGTGCTTATTAAGATTAATTGAAAATTGAACGTTCTTCAACATTCAAAAAGAAAAGAAAATTTTTAAAAAAGAGACACCAAACACTCCTTACTAGCTAAAGATAGTCACAGTTCAGAAAGCAGCACTGGGATGTTACTGACAATAACTCATTAGAAAAGGTGTTGGAAAGGCAGGGCTGTCACAAGAGAAGGTGATAACAGTTAACATTTCTAGAGCATGCCTACTCTCCTGGCTAGGCTTTAAACACTTGCATACTTCAGCTCATGGAATTCTCACCACCCCTCTCTGGAGTTAATAGTAGTTGTATCCCCAGTTTTTCTTTACAGTCCAGAAGAGATGAAGGACGCTTGTCATTGACACACAGCCAGTAAGTGGCACAGGCAGACCTAGAGCCCATGCCATCTGATTCTACAGCCTGCTCTCTTCCTTTTGTGATTCAGTGACCAGTCTCCTTCAGCTGAGTTTTCTCCTCTAGAGAATGGGGATATGATATTACCTGCCTCAGAAGGCCCTTGTAAGGATTAATACGTGCAAATACTTTAAGAGTGTCTGGCATGGTAGGCACCATATATACATCTGCTATCATTCATCATCATTATTATTAATTACTAATGATGAGTATAACTTGATACAAATTAACTCTAATAGTTTATATATTAGTAACTGAAATTATTATGTATTGATAGTCACATTCCATTTGGGCAGTGATGTAACAAAAACAGACAGAAAAATGAATGCCTTTTATGAGGGCAGAATGGCGTGTTCCTCCATGCATGTTCTTCCAGACAAGTTATTAGAAGCATCTGGCATGCTTGTCAAAAATAGGGATTCCAAGAGCCTTATCAGAGACCTACAACGATGAGGTACCAAAATTTGTATATTCAGGAAGAGCCTAAGTGATACTTTTAAACACTGTGTTTGAAGTTCCTTGAAACAGAGGCAGAATTAAGTCTAGCAACATGGAGAAAGAGAAGAAAAGTCAGTTGTCAGACAATCTACATATCCCTCTGCATGTATAAGTTATATATCTTAAAGGCATATATAGTTCATCCTACTGGGAGGTGGTATTACTGGATTTCTGTCATAGGACTAAATGATTTCTGACTCGATAGAGTTTGTACTTATAATGTAATTAAATAATTTCCATACCATTATGCTCTATTAGGACTGAATTAATCCAAGCAATAAAAATATAATAATAATGGTGATGGATGATGGTGGATAAAGATGGATGGTGATGATAATTATCAGGTACTTGATGTTTTACATCAAAATTATACTGCCCTATTTTCATTAACTTTTTGCTGAACTATGGTGATAAGATTGAATAACAAACTTTTTAGGCAGCAGTTCAGAAGGAAGTCCATCTAAATTGCTCTACTTATGATGCACTCTTGTAGACCTCTAGTCATTTTTGCTGGTGTATCTATTGTAAGGCTTCTTAGCTCCAAATTATAGTTTTAAGATATATATTAACATCACCAATGTTAATTAGAATTGAAAAATACAACTAACTGTTAAACGGATTGAATGGGGCCAGGCGCGGTGGCTCAAGCCTGTAATCCCAGCACTTTGGGAGGCCGAGATGGGCGGATCACAAGGTCAGGAGATCGAGACCACCCTGGCTAATACGGTGAAACCAGAATACAAAAAACTAGCGGGCGAGTGGCAGGTGCCCTGTAGTCCCAGCTATCGGGAGGCTCGAGCACGGAGAATGGTGTGAACCCGGACGCGGAGCTTTGCAGCGTCGAGCCTGAGATCCGGCCACTGCACTCCAGCTGCGGAATGAGCCAGACTCTGTCTCACAAAAAAAAAAAAAAAAAAAAAAAAAAAAAAAAAAAAAAAAAAAAAAAAAAACGGATTGAATGAAGCATCACAAAAGCAGAGCCACCATAAAATTCGGTTCCCAAGCTACAGGGCATTCCATTTTCAAGTACGAAGCAGCAGCTAAGGAAAAGTTACTATTTGTGGCAATTATAAATTTTAATTCCTTGTCCAATGTCCACTTGGCTCGCACGACTTCCCCAAATCAATGACAGTGAAGTGTCAAGGAAGAAAAATTTTCCAGCCTTTGAAACATAAAAGGAATCATTGCTGACACAATCTACAATCCCGAAATTTTAGTAAGCACAAAGGGAAATCTCAGTTGGTAATGCTCTTTAGAGAGAAGAATGTGATACCACCTGCCAAAGGGTTGCCAGAAGAAAACGACCAACAAAATCAAATATGATGCTGTGTGTGTATATATACCAAGTCTCAGCTGTGTCATGCTTTCAGGACTGTCCAAAAAGCAGTGATTTCTAAGGAGACCGCTAGAAAGGAACCTGGATGCATGCCCTTCATTTCCTTCCCTGTGCATAAGTACCTCTACCTGTGCCAGGAGAAGCAATTAGGAGTGCAACATTCAGGGTGTTTTTCTTCCATATCTACCCAACAGCTGCTTGGTTTCACGGACAGTCACTGGAGGCAGCCCACAAGAAATACTCCTACAAATGTTTAATTGATGATGACTTAAAACATGAAAATGAGCATATTCAGACAATCACCCTCACAAGGAATATGTAAACACCCAAACACTAAACAAGGCCATTTCTCTTATGCCAAGATTCTGATGCTGCTTTCTTTGGGCAGGCAAATGTTTCTTTTTATACCCAACCCTTAACTGAATGCTACCTATACTAATAAAATGGGTATTTTGGTGTTCATTTTTCTACTCAAATCTTGGAATTTTTCATAAAATCCCTTACTTTGCCTGGTAACTGTTGCCATACGAAGCCTTTGTTGGAAGAGGGAGGGTGAGGGAGAGAGTGGTAAGGAAAGACAAAACCAAGCACATTTGGAAAGAATAGCTGGCACTTCCACATACCAGAGCAAGCAAAAGAAGCTTCACAATTACAAGTGTAATTAAAATAACCATCTCTTTTTCAAGCACCATCAGCACCTGATGGGAGCTCTTTGTAATGGAAATCTTTTTTCTTTGTTTCTTTCTACTCACATATTAAAGCTGCAATCTTACTTGTGAGTGGGAGTACGAGTGTAGCATGGGTCACACATAGGGGGATGTTGGCACTGGCTGGCACTGGCTCCCAAGAGCCATTTGATTGGATATATTGCTACCGAACTCTGCCTTCCATGATGCCATGGTGGTAGCTCAAAAGTTTTGGTGGGAGTGTTTAACCAGAGAAATCATCAAATGCTCCAAACTAGAGCTTTTTCTCTCAGAAAGCCAATTAATTATTAAGTAAACATTTGCCAGCACTCCACTGGTCAAATGAGTCATTCTTGACAAATATCTACAATTATAATTAAGCACCTACTATCTGCTAAGAATTTTACATGTATATCATATTTAGTCCTCACAACTAGCCTTAAGAAGGTGCATGGTACCTGTTGTTATCTCTGCTAGACAAGGAGACTGAAGCTCAGAAATTGAGTTGTCTATTATTACAAAGCTTTAGCACACATTTTGAATCAGAAATCTACCTCCATATCACTATATAAGGCTGGCATCCAAGGTTACTGGGTTATTAGATCCCAGAGAAAAATGCTATCATAGGAAATCTTGACATAAACATGCTAATTGACAATTAACATTGTGACTAGGACAGAAAGATGTGGCCTGTATATTTGAGAAATTCTAGATGGGGCATACGTAGGGGCATGCTGCAGGGATTTATACTCTGCACAGCCTTAATTCATTTATCTATTGCTCTAATGAAGACACAAAAGGTATGTTTATCAAATCTATTGATGCCACAAAACCTGGAGGTATATATATTATCTTGCTTGTCTGTTGTGTATGTCTACGCGAACTATCTAATACCGTTTTTTGAACGGCAAGTTTTGCAAAGCTAAATAAAATAAATGAAAAATGTCATACGTAGCAATTGAAGGAAAGAGTATTAATCCTGAAGAAACAATTTCTGGAGGAGTTTGAAGGCTGTCTTCAGATCCGGAGTCTGCTCTGTAGAAAATAATCTCCGTCTTCCTCCAGGCAATGAAATTAGACCAATAAAGGAAAGGTATGGGAAGAAAGATTTCCTTTCACCAGGAGTTTTCTAGTAAAAGATAATGGACACCAGAATTGCCATAATCAAAAAATCAAAAAACAGTAGATGTTGGCATGGATGCGGTGAACACAGGACAGTTCTACACTGCTGGTGGTAGAGATTCCTTAAAGAATTAAAAGTAGAACAACATTTTGATCCAGCAGTGCCACTACTGGGTATCTACCCAGAGCAAAACAGTCATCATACGAAAAAGATTCTTGCACACGCATGTTTATAGCAGCACAGTTCACAATTGCAAAAATCATGGAATCAACCCAAATGCCCATTAATCAATGAGTGGATAAAGAAACTGTGATATATACATACATATGGAATGAATGAACTGCACTTGCAGTGACTGGGATGAGATTGGAGACAATTATTCTAAATGATGTAACTTAGGAATGGAAAAACAAACATTGTATGTTCTCACTGATATGTGAGAACTAAGCTATGAGGACGCTAAGGTATTAGAGTGATACAAGGGGCTTTGGGGACTTTGGGGGAAGAGTCGGAGGAGGGCGAGGGATAAAAGACTACAAATATGGTACAGTGTATACTGCTCGGGGAATTGGTGCACCAAAATCTCACAAAACACCACTAAAGAACTTAGTCATGTAACCAAATGCCACCTGTACCCCCAATAACTTATGGAAAAAAATAATCTTAATACCTTAAAAAAGATGTATATTCTCCCACAAAACAGGTACATGTCTATTAGACTTCACACTAAGAATCCTTATTTTCTCAGGTATGGAACAAAGACAGTCTGAGAGCAATCATTCTTCTGCCTACCCCCCAACTCTTCCTACACACCTTTTTCCCCCTAAGGAAATGTATAAAACTGAGCCTCCTGAAAACCTCTTCAGGGAGAACACAAGCCACAGAGAATTTTTGTGACTCATGTGTATCTTGGGCACACCCTCAAGCTCTAGCTCAATAAACCTCGATTGATTGAGGGGGAAAAAAAAAAAAAATAATGCACACTTCATTCCTCAGATTATTCAAGGGAAGCCTGGAAGACCTCTCTCATGGAGTAATGGTTAAGCATACAGGATTTGGACCCAGGTTTAACCCTAACTCTATGGGCTTACTAACTGTATGACTGTAGCCAATTCTCATGTGCTTCCTCACCTGTAAAATAAGGTTAAGAATAGTACCTGTTTAATGAGTTGTTGTAAATATTAAAAGAAATATGTAGTGATGTAGAAAGTGCTTGAACAGTGTCTGGCAAAAGGTCAATGCTATGTAAACATTCACTCTTACGTTGTCAAGAGAATTACTATTTTGGCTTAAATTAGTAGCTTTATCAACTTTAATAGTTTGTTATTTTTTGCTTACTTAACTTCCCCTTGGAACACAGTGCCAAACTGTTAGTTGGCCTGCAACAAATACTGGTTGATGAATTAATTCCCAGAGTCTTTCAATCATCTTTATTAAGACTGTCATAAAAAATGATAGAATAAATTCTAGAGAAAGTGGAGGCACCATTCACTAAAAGGCCAAATCCTGCCAATCTCAGAGCTTTTAATTACCACTAGGTGTTTCTGAATATACTAAAATAAATAAAATATCATATCCTTAAGAAACAGCCCAACAGCGTGGCCCAAAAGGCCTTGAGTTTTAACAACATTTAAAAAATAATATTGCTAAGTTTATATCTTAGCACATACTTTTTCATCCTTGCTTTCATAAATTCATGCAAATATGAATTGAGTTGGTATGTGCCAGGCATTGGCAATAAGAGATAAATGCTACAGTTTCACCACTTTATCCATCAGTTTTCTTCTTTGGAAATATTTATTATTCACCTATTAGTTTTGATAAGTGCTCTCAGGATACAAATGATGCACATAGTTGTTTCCAAAAGGGTCATGATCATTCCATTCTTGAATTGTTTTCCTAAATAGGCAAACTTGGCATCAATACTGCTCACTGACTCAAAGCAGTGACTTCAATATAAATTTTAGCCAACTCCCAGGAGCTGAATTTGACTCAGTCTGCGTCATTGTCCTGGGAAGAAATGACCGTAAAGAAAGCCCAAACTTCTTAGTATTATTTAGCCTGAAGAATAAAAGGCTAGAGAGGAAAAATTTTGTATAATACGTATTTCCAAAATTGAAGGATTATTACTTGAGAGATAGTTGCCATATGTTCTTTCTGTCCCCTGAGGATACACAGAGGAAAGCCAAAACAAAACAAAACTAAACAAAACAAAAAAACAGCTCACAGGAGAGCAATGGGGATTTCAGATAATGATTTAAAAAGGAACTCCTGGGTAACAAGTGCCATTGAATATCAGAACAGGTTAGCAGGAGACAGTGTGAAATCTCTTTCTTCAAGAGTATTAGTTGTATGTACATTGTTTTCCAATTTGTTTCACCACCTGTTTTCCTATTTTTATTAATGAAGGAAGAATAAGAAAAATCTAACTCATTCCTTCCCAGCGATGTGTTTCTATGGACAAAATGATGACTCTAAGAGACGTTTAGTACTCCTTTTCTTCTTCATCCCCAGTGATCCCCATTTCCTTCCATCTTCATCTCCAGATGACCCAGCTGGCCTTCAAGGCCCAGGTCCTCTGTCTGTGCTGAGACCCTCGCTATTCCACATATTGCCCCACTTCTACAGTTCTTCTGACCACCCCTCCTCTCTTCAGTGTTTCCTTGCTTCCCTGTTATTCCACATATTGCCCCACTTCTACAGTTCTTCTGACCACCCCTCCTCTCTTCAGTGTTTCCTTGCTTCCCTGTTATGCTCTCATTATGAATATGCCAAACCCTCTAAGCAAACTTCTTTTTTGTGGGGTATTGTCCATATTTATGAATTCAACCATCCTCTTCGGGAGACTAACTCGCAAATCCACAACTTTAGCTTAGCAGACTCTCTCAAACTCTAGTTCAGGATTTTCCCACTGATAAATGGGTATTCTCATGCAACTATTTCATAGTCATCCAAACCTCAAAACTCTCACCTTCAAAACTAAAGGTTTCCTCTCCTTCTCTTGGATTTTAAAATATGTCTCATTGATACCTTCATTCTCTTTATGTACCAGCCTTCAAAATGTCTCCCTTCTTACCCTTCTCTGGGTCTAGGAAACTCCCCCAGCCAATGACCTCTCAATTCTTGTTCTATTATATTGCACACATCTCCATAGTGACCGTCAGTGGTTCTCAAAATATGTACTGAATAGAACCCAAGGTTCTACCTCAGCATTCCGGGCCTTTTATAAATTTTCCCCAAATTATTTTTCCACAGTTATCTGCCATTTGACATCTTTCTACTTGAGCCAAATTTATATTCTCACATATCTGGAATAGTGCTGCTTCTGATCTTTGCTCAAGCTGGGCCCCAGTCATGGTTTGCCTGTTTGAATCTTATTCAGTGTTGCCCAAAATCCAGTTCCAGGTCAACTTTCCTTTGACTACCCCAGTGAATAGTGGTTGTCTTCCTCATCCACATTTCTACCTCTATCAGTTGATTTTCTCTTAACACATCACCTTAAATGGTCACTTGCTTTTTTCTCACATGTTTTTCAACATATAACTTTTGTCGACTTTCAACTGATTGCAAACAATTTTAAAGTGTGAACTCTGGTAATCTTTATATCTTCTTCCTTAAAAATTACGTTAGTGAACATTGTAGTTTGTTTTTTCTCATCTTTGATCCTGAGTGTGACTTCTTTTGCTGTCATCAGGAAATCACAAACAAAAGCCAACACATTAAATTTTGTCCTTCTCATGGGACTAGTAGATTTTATTCATCATTTCACTCTAGAGGGTATTTAATTCCTGATATAAAAAATGGAAAGGCACGAGACAAAATGAATAGGGTAAAAATAGAGAGACAAGAAAGAAGAAACAGAAAGAGAAGGAAGACAAAGAAAGGTGAAAATAAGAAGGGAAAGAAAAAAGTCCCAAGTTTTTGCTTGTTTTTTTTTTGTTGTTGTTTTTTTTTTGTTTGTTTTTTTGTTTTGTTTTGTTTTAGATGCAGTCTCACTGTCGCTCAGGTTGAAGTGCAGTGGTGCGATCTCGGCTCACTGCAACCTCTGCCTCCCGGGTTCAAGCGATTCTCCTGCCTCAGCCTCCAGAGTAGCTGGGACTACAGGTGCATGTCACCAAGCCCAGATAATTTTTTGTAATTTTAGTAGAGACAGGGTTTCACAGTGTTAGCCAGGATGGTCCCCATTTCCTGACCTCGTGATCCGCCTGCCTCGGCCTTACAAAGTGCTCGATTACAGGCGTGAGTCACCGTGGTCGGTCAGTTTTGCTTTTTCTAAGTTTGATAACTCAGAAATTACTTGTACTCTTTCTCACAGTTCAATCCCCATTTTGGAATATCAGTCAAGAAACGTATAGCTCATATCAAGTGTTCTCTGGAGATGATTGGTCAGATTCAAGGTTTCTAAGTAAAACAGCTAACAGCTTCACTTCTACAATGAAGCAAGTTCTTGCCCCCATTCCATTGACCTAGTTGAATGAAATTACTGACATTTAACTTCTGTGCATCATAGTTAAATTTTCATCTGCTTATTCTAGGAATATTGCCTCGTTGGTTCCCTCAACTTTTTCTATCATTACATTTATCTCCCTTTAGCATTAAGAGTAATGCACATCGTTCAGCTGTGGCATACCTGTCTAATGAAGCAAATTATATCACTCTCACTAAATCCATCAAATCCAAATACTAAAAAATGAAATCCTCCTAGTGGTATAAACAAACTGGTTTTAATACACGGAATATCATAACAGATTGTCCTTGGCTGTTCACTATACTGTATGCTCTGACACTTGTTGGTTTATTTACAATGTTTCTTCTAAAAAAAGAATTGATCAAGGGAAAACAGCCAACTTCAGAATGTTTTAAATCTACATTACATACTGTCAAAATAACTTTTAAATATATGCAAAACTGAATATTTGCAATTCAAAACAAGAGCACATAAGGGGGAAAGAGAACATGCTTCCATTTCATATAAATCACATTAGAAAGAAGTTATTTGGATTATCCATATTTTAACAGACTCACAGAGAAATGTGTGGCAGAGTGGAATCAGAAATGGAACCTGAAGATGGGACTGAATTACTGCAATCTCATGATAAAACTGAAACAGATGTGGAGCTGCTTCTTACAGATGAGGAAAGAGTAGTTTCTTGAGATGGAATCTACTCCTGGTGAAGATGTTGTGAACATTGCTGAAATCACAACAAATGATTTAGAATATTACATAAACTTAGTTGAAAAAGCAACGGCAGGGTTTGAAAGGATTGACTACAATTTTGAAAGCTGTCCTACAGTGGGTAAAATACTATCAAATAGCGTCGCATGCTATAAAGAAGTATTTCATGAAAGGAAGTCAAAATCCACGTGGCAAACTTCTTTGTTGTTTGCCACCCCAACCTTCAGCAACCACTGCCCTGATCAGTCAGCAGCCTTCAAACATGGTTAAGGACACCAAACCCAGCTGATGCCTGGCTTGGGTTTTTGACAGTAGAGTTAGTGACAACAAAATGAATGGATAATCAGAGTTCATTCAAACATTCTTTGAGATTTCCAGTAAGTCATGGAATTTAAACAAGTAAAAAAATTACAGATACAGTAAGAAAAGAAAAACAGAAGAAAAACTATAGATAAGCCACCCAAAAGTCTTCCTACTAAGAATCTAGTTCAAATTTACTAAGAATCTTGTTCTGGGTAAGCAGCAACTGAGAACTACACTCTTATTACCTCTACTCCTAGCAAAATTAACTAATTCAAATAATCAGAATGTCATTAATGTGGTACAAGACTATTTTTGTCTGTTGTTCATTCTCTTATTTTCCAGCTGGTTACAGCAGGGCTATGAAGTCACGTTTGCCTAATTTGACCTCATCCCCTGACAAGCATGCACCTACCCAGGTTTTTAGACTGGGACTTGAGGATGTCAATATGGCATTTTTCTTAAGTGGATATAAGGCAAACCTGAGAAGAATTTCCATAGAGACATTTGGTCCAGTAAGCAGCCAAAATTAACCTGTAAAAACAGAAAATAATATGCCCAAGCTAGCAGGCTGGACCTAGAAATAGGATAAGGGATGTATAATACAGCTGACCTAACCCAGCTGAGCAAAGCCTATATAACCTGAACCTCAACTGACCCCCAGACCCTTGAGTGAGCCCAGCTGAGATTAGTGGAGCCATTTAGCCAATCTCAAGCTGCAATAGCTGACCCTCAAGCAACCCACAGCTCCATAAGAAATACGTGTTTATTGTCCTGTGTTGCTGGAGATATTGTGTTTTTTTGTTATGCAGCATACTGCACGGATAACTAATTAAATTAATAACATTCCTGATCTAATTTGAGCTTCACAATATACCTCTGTATCTTTGCAGCATATTTCTTTTTTTTTTTTCATATAACAGTTTAAGTAAGCAAATGAGAGCCAACTAATATACTAAAATGCACTGAAAAGGAAAAATATATATACATACAGATACATCACAGCATATTAAGGGCAACATTCTATAGAGTGGGTGTTTGGTATGGTTTAAATGTGTCCCCCTGAGTTCATGTGTTGGAAAGTTAATCCCCAATGCAACAGTGTTGAACAATGGGACCTTAAAGAGGTGATGAGGTCATGAGGGCTCTGTTCTCATGAATGGATCAGTGTCATTATCACAGGAGTGAGTTGGTTATAAAATTGAGTTTGGCTCTCTCCCATGCTCTCTTGCCATGTGATAATTTTCACCATTGGATCATGCAGCACAAAGGCCCATGCCAATGTCAGTGTCATGCGCTAAGACTTCCCAGCCTCCAGAACTGTAAGCCAAATAAATTCCTGTTCATTATGAATTGCCCAGTCTGGGGCATTATGTTATAGCAGCATAAAACAAACTAAGACATGATGGCTGTGAAAAACGCAGATAGATGTGATCCAGGCTATCAAGTCATTCACTTAACTCAGCCTGCATAAATCTGTCAATAGCCTCTATAGACAGTGAAGTGCGATGCAGTCACTTTTGCCTCATTTAATCTCACCCCTGACTAGTGTGCTCCCACCCTGGGATTTTAGATTGTAACTTGAGAATGTCAATCTGGCATTTTTCTTAAGTGGTTATGAAGCAAATCTGAGAATAAGAATTCCCATCTAGTCATTTGGTCCAGGAACCAGCAAAACTAATCTGTAAAATACATTAGTACTATTTTCAGGCAGTATTGTGTTCCTTTCTCAGGAATTATTTTCTCTTCCAACCTATCTCAAGTTAACTATTTTATTTCCCAATTCCTTAAGGCCATGCTGTCCACTAGGGATCTCCACAGTAAATAGATCTGCTAAAGGAATTTATAGGAGGGTGTCATTGATTAGCTTATATTGTATCTTCATTCTACCTAGAATCACTTCTGTTTTCATGGGTCTTCTTGGAGATGCAACATTTTCACCCAAATACATGAGTCTCTAACAGCAGAATTTCAGACTCTATGGTGGGTGAGGAAGTATTTCCCCTAATCTCCTCAGTTAAATAAGAGTAAAGACTGAGTCTTAAGTTGTTCAGAGGCATAAACCAATCATATAATGAAAGAAGAGATATGTCCAATTTTACAAAAGATGTTTGCTCTTATTTTTCTTCCAGACACTTGGAAAAGTTAAGCTGGAGAAAGTAGAGAGTAAAAGTATGCCTGCATGTATACTCATGGACTGGTGGGTATCAAAACCTTGGGAAAGACTCAAGACTCATCACTTTTTAGTGCTATTGCAAAGGTACCTCCAGGCTTCTCATGATGCTAAAATGCAGGGATGAGAACTTTTCCTTTCTCTTTTGTTTCTGCTTTTCCCAAAGTCCTCCTGACATGGAGAGACAGATGATGGCAAGTGGTAGAGATCAGGAAGTCCACCCCTTGATGCCCGGGTTCCCGGAGTCACATTTGTCATTCCCAGTGCTCTCCCCTCACTGGGAGCATCTTGTCATGGGGTCTGGCTTGAATGGTCCTAGGAGAAAAAGCCAGGGGTACAGGACAAGGACATCATTCTTCATCACTCAGGCAGGAAAAGGAAGGATAAGAAGGGGAGGGAAAAGGAACCATCCATGACCGACTCTTGATTAATTACCAGTTTTGACAGTGACAAGGAATGTGGAAAAAAGAGCAGAAATGTTGGAAAAGAAAAAAGAAAATAAGATAAAAATATGATTTTATAGCCTCTTCCTTCACAGAAAAAAAACTCCCTTAAATTAGAAAAATCAGTTAATCACATGAGATATCTTACAGGCAGAAGCTAAGAATTTGAAAACTATAAACAAACAGAGCTCAAGACTTGTGTTTTCTGTAAGGCCCAGCTCATCTAGGAGATCTGAAGGTATAAGAAGACTGTCTCTGAAAAACCAAAGCCAGGTTTATACACAAACATTTCCTTTGTCTCTTGTGTGCCTTCTTTCAGTATTGACAATGAAAAGCAATTACATCCAACACAGAGAGAGACACTGAGATCTCTTGGGTCTCACTGCCTGTCCTACTTCAGGAATAAAACTTCATAGCTGCTGCTTTCTTTTGGGGGAGTCCTCTGAAGGATATCTTTGCCTTTTTCTTACTTTCCTTTATATCACCAGCCAGCCTCCAAACTACCCAGACAAACATACCCTCCAGCTATCTTCTCATGTGTTAGAAATTTCCAGAAGCAGAATTGTTCTTCCAGTCAGACAATTCTGTTCATGGGATGCATCAGTGCAACACCAAATATGTTCATATGGAAGTTCCCAAAACAAACAGTCAGCTGTACAATTTAGCTCAAGGCTAGGCCGTTCTTAGTTCTTTCTGGGAACAGAGGGAGGAAAAATAAGGTTCTGGCATTTTTGCATGCCAGAGAAGATATATGTATGCCATCATTCGAAATAACCTGAGCAATCACTGAAAATAGCATAAGTGAGAGGAATCCTGGGAATATGTAATATCAGGGTCTGAGTCAAACGAAATTTTGGTTGTCTAAGAATCCTAGAAACCTCTCCTTAGAAGTTTCTATTTCTCCCACAGGAATATTCTTGATATAAGCATATCCTCTGAAATTTGCACTAATTACATTAGACTGAAAATTTTGTTATAGTCTAAGTGTTTGAAGAAAGTTAAAACACTTCTGATTTTCAAGTTTCAAATAGTTATTTCTATTATTACATGTATAGGATTGTCTCATCTGGATTGAATTGCTCATATCTGCATTCTGAACATTGCAGTCCTAGAATAAACTGACAATGTTTTGTAGGGCAGTGCTAGTCAGAGGTAAACTATTCCATACTTGATAGGAATTCCAAGATGCCATCATTCAAGAAAAACGCATTAGAAAACACTGCTCATGTGAGGATCTCACTCCTCTAGTGTATCTTCTCCATCCACCTGATTTCTTTATCTTTCCTTTACTATTGTCTTCAAGATGTTTACATATAACTATGAACTGAGAGTTTAAGCAGATTTTTTTTTCCCTACCCATTGGTTACTTTGACCATTTGGAACCTAAATTTCACTTGAGAAGGTCCTTCTCAATGATTAAAAAAAGTTCACAGCTTATAATAATAAACATTAGTTAAGGTTTGCAAAATGAAAAACTGACTGCAAGATAAGCTTAATGTGCTTAGAACTATGATTTATACAAAGATTAATGCAACAGCAATATAGTCTAAATTTAAATAAATCAGATTACAAGACACTATCTTGTTTGTTCGTATTTCTCACCTTCTTTCTTTTAACCATATCCCTTGTTCTGTGACACTGCTAATACATTACTAAAGCTTGAAATAAATCTCTCTAACCAATCACTTGCCTATGCAATTTAAAACCAAAGTCAGATCCAGAGGGTAAAATCCATCTCTCTTTTCCCTTTAGTGTTCTCTTTAATTTATATTCCTTTAAATATCACTATTCTTATTTAGAGGCTACAGCATATTTATAATATTACCATTCTTCTCAGAAGTTCAATTTTTTTTATTGTCTTTAAAACTCTTCTATGACAAAGCCATAGGGTAAGTTTATCATTTTAGCTAATTTTAAGAATTGTATATAGCCAGGCGCGGTGGCTCACACCTGTAATCCAGCACTTTGGGAAGCCAAGGAGGGCAGATCACAAGGTCAGGAGATCGAGACCAGCCTGGGCAATATGGTGAAACCCCGTCTGTACCAAAAATACAAATATTAGCCAGGCATGGTGGAGGGCGCTTGTACTCCCAGCTGCTTGGGAGGCTGAGGCAGGAGAATCGCTTGAACCCAGGAGGTGGAGATTGCAGTGAGCCGAGATTGTGCCACTGCACTGCAGCCTGGGTGACAGAGTGAGACTCCATCTCAAAAAAAAAAAAAAAAAAAAAAAAAAAAGAATTAGAAGAATTGTGCATGTCTTTTTACATATTGCTTCTCTGATTGCGTCAACCTTATTCGCCCCAGTGACAAACTTTGCACATAGTAGGGGTTTAACAAAATTAGCACAGACTTTCAGAGCTAGAAGAGACCTTTTGATATCTACATGGTAATTCTGAGAACTATGGAAGTGAAATGACTTCTTCTTTTACCTTTCAATGTTTTTTCATGGTGCTGAATTTGAGGTTAAATAGCATTGGTTTGGAAAATATTATCTAATATTGCATATGTATACTAGAAAATATGCCTAAAATATCCCCAAATACTTCCTGTGGGGTCCATTTTATCACATCTAATGTTTTATTTCAAGGTTGCATATGGCCAACACCTCCTGCTTGGTTCTTTGGTGAGACAAGAGTACCGAAGATGATTGACTATAGGTTGAATGTTTACCCTGTGTCAAGCACTGAGCCAAGCACTTTAATCTTGACAACTATTTCTAAAGTAAGCACTATTATTATCCCTATTATCCTATTTTACAGAACAAGAATCAAAGACTTAGAGATGATCACTAACCTAGAGAAGTCATACAGCAAGTAAGTGCTAAGATCCCAATCCAGTTCTGTTTGACTTTAGTACCCAAGTTTTACTCATTGAATCCACAGGGTAGAATGCAAGCAGGATCTAGTGAGTACTGTCTTTTCTGGGTTCTTGTTTTGGTCCTGTGGCTTCCCGACCACGTCTATTAGAGATTTTCTTAGAAGTCAGCTTTTCTATGTGTGAAGTGGTAAGGCATGCTTACTCATTTCCAGTAAAATATAAATATGTACTATTATAACAAAGTGGAAAGGTCAAGGATCTTAAATATGAACAAATTAGCAATTACCTGCTGTATACATTTAGGCAGACTTAACTTCAAGTCTCAGTAAGTCATTCTAACTGGGTTGTTGCAAGATTTCAGCATCATGTGTCACATGCCTGGCAAATAGAAAGCTATTAATAGTGTTTACTGTCATCAATGCTAAAAGGAAAGGTCTTTTATTTACCCATCTATGCTATAAGGCTGCAATATTTGGATATTTTCTATTTTCTCTTTGTCAGGAGACAAATTATGCCAAGACCCCAATGTAAGTGGGAACATAGTTATTCAAGAAGTCAGACACCAGACAGATACCCAATCCCACTGGTTTATGACACCTTTAAAACTGGGCAGGAACACGTAGGCCAACCTGAGCCATCACCTTCAAAAGGCTACCTCCCTGCAGAACTGTCCTTAGACCAACTGGTACGTAAACTGTCTTTACCTATCATCAATCTCTGAGGCACTCCTGCTCTGGCTACTGGCCATGCCTTTGTATTTCAGTTTGCTCTCCCTGCTTCCGTAGTTTGTTTGAGTTGGTGTCTGGCCTGTGTCCTTATATCAGTTTCACTTTCTGAAATACTGGTATGATGACTTGTCTATAGTTCATTAGTTCATGTGTCTCATGCAATGGGCATAGCAGTATCTTTAGAACTCCAGTCCTGCTGATACTCAGGCCTTCGTCCAAAGACCACAAAAGAGTATTTTCTCCTGGGGGGCTTTTTGTTAACCTCCATTGGCTTTTAGTTGCCATAACCCACAGTGACCATGACTTAGTGGAGATGGGAAACTCAATGGGACAATTATGTATGTGTAGGTCTGATTCATACTGAATTGTTTTGGCTATTATGCTTTAGATTATGTACAGTTTTTAAAAGGGCAAATCCTGAGACCTTGAAGAATTCTGCTACCAGCATAGTTTCTTTCATAATGCCTATATGTTCTCCTTCTCAACAGTTTTCAAGTGACTTAGTAGAAGGTTAAAATGAGAAGAAAGGGTTCAGAATAAACCAGATCAAGTTTCCCTTTTCCCTACCACACATCTCCACCAAGAGATTCAGAATTCCAGGGGATCTTAAGAATAATTTGCTTTTCTCAGGAATTCTCTGGATGGGTAACTGGAATGTGTATGGCTTCTTTCAATACATAACCTTGGAATATCGAGAGAAACCAAACATTATTGGAGTTTGGACACTCGCCTTCAGTAGCACACTGGGATGCCAGCAATGACCCTAATGAATCCTGCACCCCAGAAAATAGCAACCACTACGTGTCCATTAAAAATAACCAGTGGCTGATTCTGCATTTAGAAAAGCTTAAGGTCTTTGTCATAAGGAATGAGGTTTCACAAGTATGTATAAATTAGACTTAAATTCATTTTTTCAATACTTACTATATGCCATGAGCCCTGGAAAGAGAATAGATATAGATACAGAGAGGCAAGAAAGAAAGCAAAAAGAGGAAATCTGTCAGTTAAATGAGAACGAGCTGATATTTTACTGACTGTCAAAAATAGCCTGATGATGATAAAAAAAATTTTCAGTAAGGATTATGGGCCTTTTCAACTTAATCTGAAAATGTCTCCATGGCAAGAACATTTTCCCCTTCTTTTTTGATGCAATATCTGATCCATGAAGGACTGCTGGCTAAAAATTGTAGGGAAATCTGAACAAATGACTAGATGAAATATTACTTCCCTTTAGAAGATTTTTTGAAGAATGTCCAGTATAGCCCAATTCCAAAATGCAATGTGCTTCTTTGTCAGAACATATATTCAAGTGTAATATACATTCCTGCCCTGCCATAAATATTGTCTTCAGGGAAATCTTTTTTAAGGAAGAGAAAAATCACAATGTAATACATTTGGATAGACACACAAATCTATCTTCTGATGAATCGATAAATATGTTTTTATTGTTACTGTGAAATAGATTATATAGGTATAGAGATGTATGACTTTCTAATGCATGAACTAATGTAGGATTGCACTCACCATAGATTGACTTATAGTTTTCACTGTTCTGTGTCACTGCAGAAAGTTATTCTCACAGGCCTATATTGCATGTACCCTGCTAGGAAGGGACTCAGGAAAAAGTCCCTACAAAAGCAAAAGCCATACTCATCTCTAGATGACTTGAACTTTGTGTTGGGCAGAACAGTGAGAGGGACTGGAAGGAAGAGATAAAGAAGAAAGGAACTAAGTGGCAGTCCCAGCATTCTGAAAAATGGAGGATTTTCAAAGCAATCACATGATGCCCAGACACTTACAAAGCCATTTGGAAGATAATGACCAGTGATAGCTATTCAAAAGTATGGTGGATTTAAGAATGGCTGCTGTCCCTTCTGGGGAGCTTGAAGTTATTTGACTCAATTGCCTTGTTGGCTTTGTTTTAGGGAAGAAATGGCCTTTGTCTGGAGATCCATTAGCCACATGTGCATGGTTGCCCTGTGTAAAGAAAACCTTGCTATAAAGACTATTTTCCAGAAAGATACCTATTAGAGGTTTCATCTTTCCAGTATATTCTAAAAAAAAAATAAATATGTATTGTACAAACCAAAGGGTTAACAGCAACACACATTTGCTTAAAAATGGCCTATTTTTTTCCACCTATCTCAAATTTAGAGATTTCAGGTTTCTCAAATAGGAGACTTGGAAATACTTCTTAATGCTAGGTCTTATATTTGGAAAGAGACTCTCCACTATCACCACCAAATTGCAATAAAGATTTCTTCTCAATCACCCAAAGTACTGAATTTAATAAATTCATGCTATTTTTTGATTGTATGAAATGTCTCTTAACAATGACTCAAAGCATGTTACAAATGTTTTCTTTGCAATGTCGAATGAAGGAATAAGGGATACCTGTGTAATGAACTTGCAACAAGATAGAAACTCGAGTTGACCTCTTTTATGGTAAAAATGTACAAAGGCAAACAAAACCTACCAATGTTACACCAAGGCACCACCTACTGGGTTACAGTGTTGGGTTGTCATCCGTGTTCTCAACGAACCGTTCCGAATCTCTGCTTTATGCAGGAACTATGATGAGGGATATAGTGAGTGGTACACACAGAGGGCATGACCCATGTCCTCAAGTCACAAACAGTTTAGTCACACCAGCTGAGAGCATCTTCCATCTCATCCAAGGAAAATCCATTGCTGAAAATCTCAAAAGGGTATTTTTGTAATCACCTGTAAAATCTAGTGTGATGCTAGAAAAGGACATTTGCTATTTTTTTCTTATGCTTACACATTTTTTTAGAATGATTAATTTCTGAAATTGCATTATATTACCTTTTAGAAGGGTAAATCATTATGGTGAGCACTGAATTATTCTGGGGTGCAATATGACATTTACTCTGAACCTAAAGGAAAAGGTCATTTAATCTGTTTTAGCTCCAGATGCCTCTTCTATAAGTGCTGTCTCTAAAATGGAGATAACAATACTTTCTACCTCACAGGAATACTGTGAAGATTAAATGAGATAATGAATTTGAACCATTTAACCCAGTTCCTGGAAACAAATGTTAGCTCCAAACAATAATAAAAACAACAATACAATGCCTTGCCACCTATGAAAACTGCTAAGTGGTTCTGGAAATTTACCAACCTGCCTTCAAGAGGGGCTCTGACTCTGCTCATGGTACACTGGTTTGAAATTTTTCAAAAATAATTTATCTGTATGCTTAAATGCTACAAGCACCACACTTTGGTACTCTGGCCAGCATCCTTAATTTTAGGCTGGTTCTAGGTGAACGAAGCCCATGGCCTTGGTTAACTACCAAAGCAGAAAAATGGTGAGAAGGAAACTCGATCAGAGGGAATCTGTCCGGATGTTTATTTCCCTTCATTTAGGTCCGTATAACATATAGATCAAATGCTCAGATCTATTAGGAGCAGAGAAAAATGCCAGAATCGATGCTGCAACACATTTTGCATTTACCCTGAATTAATGCCTCTATATAAGTGTTGTTGCTGATTTAACTTCTTGTTAACGGCCTTAAATGTTTGACCGGTATCATTTGCCTGCTGGAATCCAGGAACATCTACATCATGGATTCTCTGTAGAGTCATAAGACAGGAATCTGCAAAGCCAACAGAGACAGCTGGGAAGTGTAGTAGAAGTGAGTGACCCTGCCCTTCTTGAGAGGTCATCCTTGGAGAAAAAGCTGACACCCTCACATCACAAAATGTAACTACCATTCAAGTGAGATCTTTTACCCCTCACCAAAAATTAAGGTGGAGTTTCTTTTTAAAGGATAGAGAAATTTTGGAGACTTGATTTCTTTTTCTTTTCTCTGCCTTTGGGACAATTTCAATGTAATTACTGAAAGCATGAAAAAAATCAACTTTGGGGTTTTCAGACATGTGTCTTATTGTGACTGCCATGGTTTTCAAAATTTGATTCACTGGAGATGTTAGTGGGTGATTCTTAAAAAAGAGAGAGACATGGCATGTTAGCCATGTTGGATATACACAATACATATTTATATACAAAAAGGTCTAAAAGTCCCACAGTAAGACAAAATTTTAAAATTTGTACACAGCCCTATATTTACTTAATATATTTAAGTAAGAAACACCGTTTTTTTCAGGTAACACCCTTGATGTCATGATTTGTTTGCAGGCAATTCTATTTCAGGTTGAACCATTAATATGGAATGGAATAAAATAGAATGGCTATAAGTTACTGAGTGCTTAATATATGCCAGGCAAATACTATCCTAACTATTTTGCATGTATCAGAACATTTTATCCACCCAGAAACCCTATGAGATATGTACCATGAACATCCCCACATTGAGAGGTTAAATAACTTAAGGTCAGAGACACAGTAAGTGGTGGGGACAGCGTTGATTCAACCTAGAGAGTTTGACTCCAAGTCATCTCAAAACAACATACAGCTAGGAAACCTAGAGAAGTGCCAGAAATTATTTTATAAAATCTTGGGGGGAAATGAGTATTTTTTCATCTAGAAAATTTAATGCTGAAAAGAAGAAATAGTATCCTCACATATAAAATAGGATTCAAATAAAAAATTTAAATTAGCTATAGTAAAAATTCCCAAGTATGGGCCGGGTGCGGTGGTGGCTCACGCCTATTAATCTAGCATTTTGGGAGACCAAGGCGGGCAGGATCACGAGGTCAGGGAGAATCAGAGACCAATCCTGGCTAACTGGTGAAACCCCGTCTCTACTAAAAACCAAAAAAAGTAGCTGGGGTGATGCGGGCACCTGTAGTCCCAGCTACTCGGGAGACTGAGGTGGGCAGGAGAATGGTGTGAACCTGGGAGGTGGGAGCTTGGCAGTGAGTCTGAGATTATGTGCCACGCACTCCAGCCTCGCAACTAGGTGCAAGACCTCTGTCTTAAAAAAAAAAAAAAAAAAAATTCACAAGTGTGAAATTGTTAAAATCATATGGAAATAGATATTTCAGAATTGTTTGCTCTATGAACCTTTTACAATTAGAATGTTTCACGATGTGTATCTTTCAGGACAGTCTTTATTAAAAGCAATTGGATTAATAATCTCTGAATTGTCACGAATCTGCAAGTGTCCAGGATTTCACATGAAGAAGATGAGAGAAGACACCTTAGAGTGTGGAGCGACTTCCCTTCATTATAAGCGAGCCAGTCCTCAGAAAATTTCCTGGGTATTAGTATTTCTGCTTAAGACATGAGCTTATTAGAAATAAGAAATAACTTATTAGAATCATAATGATGTTTAAAAGGAATAATAATAATAACTTGTTAAGATGATGTAACTCTTAATAAACAACATGTCAACTGTGTTAGATGCATGTCTAAAATATTCTGAGATGTGAAGCTTGTTAATAAAATTACAGCACAACTCAATTTGACACAAATGCCACATGATATCAAAAAACCCTGAGAGCCTATAGGACCAAGCCAAAGGATTTGTGCAGCATCCTTAACTATTCATCTCATCTTTTCATATACAAACAACACAAATAAGAAGACTAGAGGAAAATTAGAGAGCAGTTTCCACTGGGGATTGCCAATAAAGACACCTCTCTGATAGGAAAACAAAACAAAACAAAACAAAACATATGCTGGTATTTACAGAGAAGTCCCAAGGATGACATTTTCCTTTGATACGTATCCTCAGTCACTCAGTGCTAAACTCTTTACCCCTGGCTCTCCTCATTAGTGAGACTTAGGTACTGCATTATTCAGGTCGCTTTTATCATCCTCCAGAAAGCTCAGGTTAGCATGGGGGTGGGGGAGGGAGATGTTCCTTAAATGAATGTCTGTGATGAGACCAGAATTTATGATTCTACTTTAGTTCGAGGACTATCCGTGCATCCTATAAAGACACTATTGACATAGCATCTACTTTGTAAGGGTAGAGATGATACAGTTTTTGTAAATGCTACTGTCTTGAAAAGGATAATGGAAATCTGAAGGTACTATCCACATTTGGCAAATGTTATCTTGGAATCTTTTTCTTTATATCTTGTTCTTTTTCACCGATAAGCATGAATCATCTTCTCTTGCTGTTTCCTTTCCTTCTTTGTCTCTTTTATTACAAAATTAAAAATTAATGAACAGGTGCCTAAAACACTGTAAATTTCATATCTTGTTTGGGCTAATTATATCATCTGGCCTGCCAAAATGGTGTCATTAATGAGCTTACATTGCAGGAGCTTTCTAACCAATTCTTTGACACTAAATGAAGGACCCTACCCATATTTAAGGATCTGAAGCCTGAAGTTGAGAGCAGCTTCTATGTGAAAGATAGGTTGTTAGAGCTCTAGGCAATCTGATGCCCACATCTCTCCCCACCTCTGCTGTTGTGGCTGCTTTGGTATTAATTTGAATTGTGGAAAGACTCTCTGTGGTTCCCTAGGCTCAATTTTCTTCTTGGGTACTATGATCTCAGACCTGTTGCTGGTAGTGACTTCAAATCCATTTGAGGATTCCAGATCTATTCACAGACAGGTGTTCCAGGCTGCGCCATGGAAGTCGACCTTGTGGGACTGAAATGTTAAGCTGGAATCCTTTCGACTTTTATGAATGCAAGAGCTTGTCAGATAAGCAAAAGAAAAACAAGTGAAGAAACAGGATGCCATTGTAGGCCGTGAGCCGGGCTTTGGCGGTAATAGACGTAGCCATTATGTGAGCATAGTGCAGACAAGAAAACAGCAGAGTTGTGATTATAGACTAGAGTTAGTCCAAACAAGAACTGTGTTAGAATTTTGAAAGTTTTACCTTTTGAATGCCAGACTTACTACTTTAAATACTTAGATATATTTTTTAATGAGCATATAATCAAGATTTCCCACTACACATTTTACTGAGCATTCGTCAGATGTGAGGCATTTTACTTCTTGCTCTGGGGTTCTCAGAGGACTTGGTCCTTCTTTTCAACCATCTTACATTAAAATGAAGACGTATTAGAAAACAAATGCATTCATGACATAAAAATCCACTAAGTAATTAACAGTCAAGGCAAGGATGAAACAGAAAGATGTGGTTGGGCTGAACTGGATAATTCTAGTACAAATCTTGCTATAACACATGAAAAACTGAAGTATGGGGAAGTAGAGTTACTGCTTCAAGCAGAACAATGAGGTTTTGATAATAATTTCAATCATTTAAACTTAAATGAATCAAATATATGTATTTTAAAGTTCAATACAATCCAAAGGTTTAGAATTAAGTGTATAAAAAATAAAAGTAGGTCAAGAGCTAAATAATAGTTACATCTTATCTAATCTATATGCTTAACAAACTTGACACATGGCATAATTCAAATGTAGACTTAATCTGTTCTGATTTTATAGCAATACTTCTCTTTAATGTGTACCAGATTTTTCTTTATGTGTCTGTTTTAGTAAGTCTGTTTTCAAAGTCACTTCCCATTTCAAAATTGATTTAATCAATGATGCAATCTTTAAATGGTGAGTAAATTATCTGCTAACACTAAAGAATTTTATAGTAGATTTTATAATCTCTTGTAAAATCTAATATTTTTCTTCATTATAATTGAACTTAAGTAATTTATTGTGTAATTACTTGTTTAATGTCTGTCTTAATCCTACTAGAATATAGGTTCCATGAAGGCCCAAGTCTTGTCATAACACATAGAACAGGGGTCTCCAACCCGTGGCCAAAGGCCAGTACTGGTCTGTGGCCTGTTGGAAACCGGGGTCACACAGCAGAAGGTGAGCAGCAGGTGAGCAAGCAAAACTTCATCTGTATTTACAGCTGCTCCCCACTCCTTGCATTACTGCCTGAGCTCTGCCTCCTGTCAGATCAGTGGCAGCATTAGATTCTCATAGGAGTGTGAACCCTACTGTGAACCGTGCATGCTGGGGATCTAGGCTGCATGCTCCTCATGAGAACCTAATACCTGATGATCTGTCACTGTCTGTCATCACCACCATATGGGAGCGTCCAGTCGCAAGAAAACAAGCTCAGGGCTCTCACTCATTCTACATTATGATGAGTTGCATAATTATTTCATTATATGTTACAATATAGTAATAATAGAAATAAAGTACACAATAAATGTAATGTACCTGAATCATCCCAAAACCATCCCCCAACCCCAGTCCATGGAAAAATTATCTTTGGTGAAACTGGTCCCTGGTGCCAAAAAGGTTGGTGGCTGCTGACTTAGAATATTGTCTTCACACATGCTAGGTACTTGGTAGGTATTAATAAGGACATACAAATAAATTAAACTGATATTGATCATTTTATTATCATCATAATTATTTGGAGGACCATGATTATAACTAGGAGTAACAGTAAAGACTAAAATATAAGGGAAATCATACTTTCCTTTTTATTATAACCCATCCACCCAAAAAATGCCACTGATAAGAATTTGTTTTCACAGATGGGAGCCATCTAATTCCCAAGCCATGTTTACTCCTTCTAAAAGCAGAGCTTAGGAATCAATGATTGAGATGCTTTTCATGTGAGATGTCCCACCCTGTGCACAGTTGCTGAGGTCACTTTATAAAAAAATAAGTTTTCATGTCATCATAACCTCTTTTTTTTAAAAAAAAAAATTTTTGAGACAGGGTCACACTCTGTTGCCCAGGACTGGAATGCAGTGACGCGATCTTGGCTCATTGCACCCTCCACCTCCCGGGTTCAAGAGATTCTCGTGTTTCAGCCTCCCCAGTAGCTGGGATTATGGGCACCCACATCCGCCTGGCTAATTTTTGTATTTTTAGTAGAGACGGGTTTTCACTATGTTGGCCAGGCTTATCATGAACTCCTGTCTTCAAGCGATCCACCTGCCTTGGCCTCCCAAAGTGCTGGGATTACAGGCGTGAGCCACCGTGCCCAGCCACATGTCATCATAAGTTCTTTAAGGGGCGATCCTTTATTTCATATTACCCTAGTTAAATCTTACTCCCCATCATAGGTTTCCCTCTGTCCTAAATATCTACTATACACTCCATATAGTCCAGGGAAACAAAATATTGTGCTAAATTACAGGCTTGTACCGGAAAAGGGAAATCATCTGATTTCTTTCAGATAAAGATCAAAAGGTCAAAGTGGAATCTCAGATTTGACCCAGTCTTCCACTGACCTATTTAGAATCTTTATAGACCAAGTTCATACTTTTAAAAATAGTTTGGCACTTCATGCCTACATGTATGTGTGTGTGTGTGTATATATATATATATATATATATATATACACACACATATATATGCACACACACATACGTACACACACTTGTCTATATATATTTAGTTATTTTCTTATTCTTCATTTCCATAGTTGGTTGGTTTTCTGTACTAAATTTCTTTTTTGAACTGATGGACAAAGAATCTCTTCATTCCTGACTATATTTCACAGTGTCTCTCTCTCTCTTTGCTACATATAGCACTACAGATTGTATATGACTGTAGTATGTAGTCATGACATCACATAAAGGTTATTAGGTCTAAGGCATAGATGAGGCACTGGCATAGAAGTGAAACCATACATGGATAAATATTTATTATCAAGTTTTTCAATTATGTAAAAGCTTCCACAAGACCCTGTGATTCTAATTTTCAAGTACCTTATGATATCTGCTGTGAGTTTTTAGATATGAACTAAACTCAGCAAGTAAATCCATTAAAGTCTCTATTATATAAAGTACACCATGCAGGGTAAGCTGTTAAGATGAGGGACTTAGGGAAATAAAAAATAGCAGTTAATTAAGAATGCAAAAACATGAGAGCTAATTCAATTTTTATTCAGCAAAGAATCACTCTTCATCTGTTTCTAGTACCCATGAAACTACTGGAAAACATACTCTCAAAACTTGATATTTACTTTCTAAAATGCTCAAATATTTCCTATTACTACTTGTTTTGTGTGGCCAAGGGGAAAATTGGGAGTGAGTCCGTTTATTCCTTGCTAGAGACTATGATTTCAAATTTCAATTAAAATGAAATGAGCAGCACATTTATCACTATAAAGCAGGTTGTAGGTAGCAGCAATAGGCCTTCTTTCATTGCTATGGCAACTGGACTACATTGTCACGGCTACCTTGGCGCTACATGTAATTGTCAGTGTGTGAGCTAAACTGATAATGTACAATCAATACCCTGTAAGCCACAAACCACATGTTGAGCCTGAAAGAAAACCCAGAGAAAGCGAGGTAATTTATTATTATTTTTATAATTGTGGTCTGGGGCAGACACAGGCTATTATAGCAACCTATAAATTTTACTAGAAGAGAAAGAAAGCAAAAGTGGATTGTACTATTTGGACTAAATACCTCACAACATTAGGGTGGAATGATCATCAAATGGCCAGGGGCACTGATTGAGCATTAAAGAGAATAGAACGCAGTGGCAGTTGTGGCTGGGTGTTTGGAAAAACCAACAGCCCTCCACCTGAGGGGAATTACCCATGCAGGATCTTGAAATAAAGGCTCTTGGTCTGTCCAGGTTGGAGAAACCAAGTATATATTCACAATGTTCTCTGGGTATCTTCTTCACCACTGGCAAGCTCCCAGTTATTTGTTACAAACAAATAAAAGTGTCTCCTGCAGACACCAATTTGTGTGATTACATGAGTAGCAAGCATAAAGACAATCAGACCTCCTCATTTTCTCCACCCAGTCCTGCCCTTATTTCTAAGACTTTCCAAATTCTTAAGCAAGTGGTTATCAGACTTCAGCGTAAATCAGAATCATCTGGGAGGGCTTGTTGAAACGCAAATTGCCGGATTCCTCCCCTAGAGCTTCACACTCAGCAGGTTTGAGGTGGGAACTGGGAATTTGCTAATGCTGCTGGTCCTGGGACTACACTTTGAGAGCCATTGCCTGATACTCATCTCAGCAGATATTTATTTTTTAAAAATAATAATATCTCTCCAAGTAGATTAACAATACAGTGCAAACTGTGTGTTTTAAAAGAAAACTTCAAGCAGTGAAATGGTTCCACTAACACTGAGATAGTCTGTAATCTTGGTTCTTGGTCAAGTATTCTATTGTTAGTTCCAGGAAAGACCAGGGAGAATTTTTTTGTTGTTTTCTTACTCTTTGTATATGTCTAGTTAAGGAGCTTGAAATCTCATAAACATCTCTGAAAATAAGTAAAGAATGAGCAGCATCAGAATTATTGAAATAATAGAGAAGTATATCTTTTAGGTATAAAGAGGAGTTGAGAAGTGAGTGCTATCAGCAGGTGCAAGAAGAAGACAAACCTCAGAGATAAGTTTCTTAATCTATCAGTCTCATCATCAGCCTCATTTTAGAAATAGCTGCTAAGAGAAAGCCTTCCCTGTAGTAGAAAGAAAAGCCAGAAGACTTGTATTGGAAGGGTCCTTCACCAAGGAAAATGCTGAGTGGTAGGAAATCACTGAAGCAATTTGGACCTGGGCAGAGATTAATGATTTGGTAGAAAGCTGCTGACTCAATGACATTCACATCCCAGAGTAAAGTCATTTTATCACTTGGTTTCCAGTATCTGGTATGGTACTGAAGTCAAAATATGTATGTTTTGGAGATTATCAACAAAAGATATGCAGTTGAACATATGCATACATGTGAGAGATCATGTTGTCTTGTGCTTTCTCTTGTATTTTTAATCTATCCCCCAAAAAACAGAACCTAACAGCATGTACCTAAATTAGGTTTCATCTATTCAGATTTACTTTCAGTCTGAAGCAGAAAAAAATCATGGGCATGTTGCAAAAAATAGCAATAAATTAGTAACAATAGCTATAACTCAATCAAAAGGCTAGACAACAATTTGATGAAAGTAAACGTTGTTTTTTCATTCCTTTAAAACAATTTCTGTTCCACAGTACCACAGAAAATGTGAGGCGGTTAACAATAACAAAGTGAATATAATAGAGTTTCAACTTCCACAATAGTAGGCTAATAAAATGGTATTTTAAATTATCAGACAATTAAAAAAAGACAGAGACACTTGCCAAGACGCTTAAGGTTTATAAAATGAGCTCAGCATTTAACCACAGATGGTCATTACATAATTTTAAAAAAAATTGCATGTAAGTATTGGAACAGAGCAGTGTTTCTCAAAGTGCGCATCATCATCACCTGGGAGGGTATGAGAAATGCAACTCGGGCTGCCCAACCCCAGACATACTGCATCAGGAAACCTGGGTGGAGCTCAGCAAGCTGGGCTGTCTCCGGCCCACCCGCTGATGCCGATGTACTACATACAGGTTGAGGATATCAATGGAGCACCTTTCTCTTTGTCCCTGTTCTCTATTACTGGCCTTGATGAGAACAACTACATAGTCATTTTTTTGGTCACAAAGTTACTGGAAATGATGGACTATTCTTCAAACAAACTAGTAATAAAAAATAAAGATCTCAGATCACCATTCTTTATTTTACCTTTTTTCATGATCTTTTATATTCACACTCATTTTAATCTTGTTATGCTTAAGAAATCAAGAGTAACATTGATTAAAAAATCATTTTCCACAAAATTGAAAGCAGCTAACTATAGTATTTTCTCTCATTTTTGTTAACATTTAGCAATTTAAGATCCAAGTGTCCCCTTCCAGAAATTCACCCACTCCTCAAATGCTACAAGATCACCCTTCAAACGCAAAGGTATCAGAGAGAAAGACACCTGTAAAAGTTTCTTTTCCCCATTGAGACTATTTCTCCATAGATTAGGTTTAAATAATCCTCAGAAACCCTAGATTGCAGCCTTGGGTACTCAGGCTGTTTTAGAAGTTATTTTTTCCACATTCATTAACATTAATTTGTACATTTTATGACACAAAAACTTATCAAAGCATCTTAGCTGTGAAACTAACTAAATAAATATCCCCAGCATTCCCCAAATTTAGAGATTATTTATTTTCTCCGAGGGCTCATAAAAGTTCTGATGGCACATTTTCTAATTTTAAAGCATTTTCATTTCACACTTCTGAAAAACTTGAAGTCAGGAGTGAGCGGGTGGGTCTGTTTGAAGTGTGATTCACACTTTATGCTCTCTTCCCCCAACAGCTCATGCATATTTATAATGCCAACCAGACTTTAGGTTTTAAACATGCCAAAGAAAGGGACAATTTTAGAGGATAATAAATAATTGTGCTGTAGTTATGTAGCACCTTCTCTCCAAAATATCCACCCCGTTTACAAATGTTAACTCAACAATTTCCGAAGATAAAATTATAGATAAGTCATCCTCACCCTCATCTTAGCCTATACAACTCTTAAAAAATATTTTTCTCTAGAGCTATTTCAACAGTAACTTTTCTTTTCCAAGTCTATACCACTCCTTATTTCACTTAATGGTTCATGATTCATTTATTACCTAGTCCATGCATCCATCTCTCCATCCAACAATGCTTCATCAAAAAGACCATGATTGGGATCCTGTGATGAAGCCAGTGATAGGTGCAAGGTGTACAAAGAGAGAACTCCATCTTTCTGATGGGTGAAGACTCAGATAAGTAAGTATCAATATAAAAAGTGCAACAATTGATAAATAGATGGAATATTGAAGATGTGAATATCTAACTTGTTTTTCTAGGTCAGTTAAAAATGATATTATGAGGGTAGTAATATTTTAATTGAACATGAATGGATAGGAGGGAGTACACTAGGTTAATGAGACAGAATAAGCAATTCAGGAGAAAGAAGTAGCATAAGTATATTTGCAGAAGACTGAATGAGCACAGCATACTCAGGAAACAGCAAACAATCCAGCATGGCTAGAGTGCTGGTTGCATATAGCAAAATGGTGGGACTCAAGACTGAAATAATAAGCAAGGGATAAAGTGGGAAGAATCTGTACATCACAGAGGCGTTGGAATTTTAGCCTGTAGCTGGGTGATCACCTATTCAACACTATAGGCTAGAGGTTTTCTGTGCAAAAACTAGAGAGCGTGCAGCTCATTAAAAGGCATTCTAATTCAATTATTTAAAACATCATGCGGCTCCACAAAGCACACTTTCAGGTTTAGAATCAGTGCCTTTTTCTGATTCCTAAAGCTGTCTGGAAACCATAGGGAAAAAATAAGAGGGTCATATTATCAGATTTGCATTCAACTGGATGGAGATAGATTCTAGCGGAGTGATGCAGAAGGCAAAACTACCGGTTAAGAATTGCTATAACAGTACAGTTCCTGTTAATGTGGTTGGTTTGTTCACATATTCAATGGACATTACTGAGTATTAAAAGGCACAAAGCCCTGAGCTAAGCTCAGAATCAGACATTGTAATTGCTGTGATGAAAGTCCAATGCATTGCTTTGTGTTGGTTTGGTTTTGTTTTCATCTTCCTTTAGTTCATAAACTTCCTAAAGGAAGCAACACCTCTTTTAAATGCAATCATAAGCTTGCCTAAAGCGCTACTACAGAGTTGTGCATGCTTTGTGCATGCCACAAATGTGTGCTGATGATATTCAGTTTCACGACTACAACACTGTTTTGTAACTTAGCCAGGAAACAGAGAAGTGCTGTGATTTAAACAATGTGCTATCCCACTTCCTCACTGCCAGCAACAGAACCCTGAAGCTGAAGCTCTGGGCTTGGGTATCAGATGGCTGGGAAAATTCTGGAACTCAGTTATAAGCAGTGAAGACAGTTTCCCACTCTGAAGCAGCCCACGGTTTTCAAGGACGAAAACAGTGAACATGTAATTCAGCAGTGTGATACACTATGATGTACCCTTCTCATTATTCAGCTTGTGGATATAATTTGTTTAATGAAGTGAGAAAATGCACATTTACCTGCTTAAAAAATAAGATTTTCTATTCATTTATTAAAAATATCTCTACAAAGTTTACTAGTCATATGGATATAAATCAAATATAAAGCACATGCAATGGATCCTTGTAAGTTTATAAATTTTTCTCTGAAAAGGATCAGTGATAACCAAAATCTTCTAACATCTAATCAGGAACAACTCCAAAAACATTCTCGATCTCCTGACCTCGTGATCCGCCCGCCTCGGCCTCCCAAAGTGCTGGGATTACAGGCGTGAGCCCCAAAAACATTCTAAATCTTCTGTTCTTTATCCCACACTGATCTTGTTAAACTTAGTTTATGCTATGATTTATCTTCCTTATTTCAGGTCTTTTAAAAAAGAAATCTGAATTCTAAGTTATTTTACTTATGTATGTATCTAAAATTTGATTTCTTTTGCTTTCTCCGTTCCATATTTCCCTATTTCTTCCCTTCCTCTTCCCAATCCTTGGCAATCCAGATTAATAACCTGCATCATTCTTATCTTTCTCCATTACTATCTCATTTCCTCATTTAACAATACATTGTGGAAATATTTCTAAGTCATCTGCTTTAGATGAAGACAGATCAAGTCCATTCTGCAAAGTGACTGCATAATAGTCCCTGATAGAGATTTACTATAATTTACTTAACAATTCCATTTTTCTATTCATGAACATTTACTTAATCTTTCCACATTTTTTTAAACTACTGCAAAATACGATGCAATATTGGGTATGTATAGCTAGATACTGGTATTTTAATTTCTATGAGAGTCTCATAATTAGGATTGCTGATCAAAGCATATATATATATATATATATATATA
>NW_016807225.1:5760103-5762319 GCF_001698545.2 Rhinopithecus bieti | reverse complement strand
AATAGAAACTGCCATTCAAAAGTTAATCTTTTAAAAAAAAAAAAGCTGTAACAATTTAACAATTTTCTACATCTCAAACAGCAATAGGAGTCACCACACTTTTAAATTTATGTCAATCGTATGAATACAAAACATCTCATTGTTACTTAAATTTGAAATTGCCTGACCATGAAGGAGATTGGGCATTTTTTCATTGGTTTAAGGATAATCTGAATTTTTTCTTTTGTGAATTGTTTATTCATATTTATCACCAATTTTTCTATTGGATTGTTCTCCTCAATTATCAATTTGCAAAAATTCTAGGTAGAGTCTAGACATTAATGCTACTTTCATTTGTGTGGCAGGCACTGCTAGCCACTTTTCTGGAATTAATATTGCCCTTCTCCCCATAGTAAAAGAACTCTAATGCTAAAGTTGCATATATGCCCAGATTAAAGAAACAAAAATAATCACTAACAAATCATATTAACCAGCTGTCCTTGCAACTGGGATAGACACATTTATGGATAAGGATATATACCATAATTTACTAGAAGAAACTTCTAGTAAATTATACAATACATACTTAGCCCACATATACATTTTTTGCTTTCACCTACCTGTTTTCTTTCCTTTTTTTTTTTTTTTTTTTTTCTCCTGCCTGAAGGTGGAGAAGCCATTCAGTGAACATGAAGTGACAAATATGAGGATGAAAGCCTATATAGTCAGAACAGCTAAGTAGACAGGTAGAATGAGCTCAGTTTGTGATTACCACATGGAGTCACTGTACGAGATCTGGATTGCCTACCTTCCAACTTTTATTACATGTCAAAATTAAGACACCTGATTTGTCCAAGCCATAGTTACTTGGGTTTTGGTTATAACTGCTTATAATTCTCATGGACACATTTTATTACAACATTTTCCAAATATATAATTTACATATTGAATTTGGCAATGATATCTTTTACAGTAAATTTTCTTTTTTTCTTTCTTTTTTTGAGACAGGGTCTTGCTCTGTCACCTAGGCTAGAGTGCAGGGGCATGAACACAGCCCACTGCAGCCTTTACCTCCTGGCTCAAGCAGCCCTCTCACCTCAGCCTCCTGAGTAGCTGAGACTACAGGCACACACTACCATGCCCAGCTAATTTGTGTGTGTGCAGGCATGTAAAGATAGGGTCTCACCATGTTGCCCAGGCTGGTCTCCAACTCCTGGGCTCAAGTGATCCTCCCACATTGGCCTCCCAAAGTGCTGGGATTACAGGATTGAGCCACCGTGCCTGGCCTAAATTTCTCTTAAAATTTTATATGTTGACCTTTCTTCTCTTAATATGATAGCATATAGGAGTCTTGTTTTGGTTAGCAATGTTTCGACCAATCAATAGATTTTACCTCTAGTCCAAATTTTCTTCCAATATGTTTCATAATTTTTTAACCTTTAAGTCTCCAATTCACTTGGAATTTATTTCTGTTTATGATGTCAGATAGTCACCAACATTATTTTCTTCTCTATGGATGGTTGGCTATCTTTCTACCATTTGCCAAAAAAACACTTTCCATCTCTCCACTAAATTGTGATAACAGCTTTGGAAGTGATTAAATTCCTATGTATGCTGGGGAAATTTTCTGAGCTACAATTCTTATCATTTAATCTATTTGCCCACTTTTCATGCCAGGTTCATACATTATTTTTTATTACAATGGTTTTATACTAGAATTATAAAGCATAGTTCTTCCTCAAAATCTTCTTTCTTGTATTTTCCTTGGCTATGCTCAGATATTTATTTTTCCATAGAAATTTTGAGTACACTCTGGAAATTAAGAAAAAGCCACCAGAGGGAGATTTTACTTAGAAATGTACAGGGGAATTATTTTGATATTAAATTGTTACCACCCAAAACCATAGTATTTGATTTAGATAGTATTTATTCATTTTTACAGTTTAAAAAATATAAATTCCTGTTAAATGTACTCTTAGGTTTTTAGATTTTTGTTGTCTATTGTGATTTACCAATATTTAGCTGTGCCAGGTAAGGAAAACAAAGACCTTTCCTTCCTTTCCACCTTCCTTCATACCTTCCATCCTTTCTTCCTTTCTTTCAGAGATATTCAAAATTGTTAAAGGTAAATGCCATAAGGCAAAATATAAAAAATAAACTGATCAGAATAAACATGAGGGATACATTCATCTTCTTTCACTGACACCTCAAGAGCAATTTTTTTTTTTTTTTTTTTT
>NW_016807225.1:5755415-5759405 GCF_001698545.2 Rhinopithecus bieti | reverse complement strand
TTTTTTTTTTTTCTCCTGCCTGAAGGTGGAGAAGCCATTCAGTGAACATGAAGTGACAAATATGAGGATGAAAGCCTATATAGTCAGAACAGCTAAGTAGACAGGTAGAATGAGCTCAGTTTGTGATTACCACATGGAGTCACTGTACGAGATCTGGATTGCCTACCTTCCAACTTTTTATTACATGTCAAAAATTAAGACACCTGATTTGTCCAAGCCATAGTTACTTGGGTTTTTGGTTATAACTGCTTATAATTCTCATGGACACATTTTATTACAACATTTTCCAAATATATAATTTACATATTGAATTTGGCAATGATATCTTTTACAGTAAATTTTTCTTTTTTTCTTTCTTTTTTTGAGACAGGGTCTTGCTCTGTCACCTAGGCTAGAGTGCAGGGGCATGAACACAGCCCACTGCAGCCTTTACCTCCTGGCTCAAGCAGCCCTCTCACCTCAGCCTCCTGAGTAGCTGAGACTACAGGCACACACTACCATGCCCAGCTAATTTGTGTGTGTGCAGGCATGTAAAGATAGGGTCTCACCATGTTGCCCAGGCTGGTCTCCAACTCCTGGGCTCAAGTGATCCTCCCACATTGGCCTCCCAAAGTGCTGGGATTACAGGATTGAGCCACCGTGCCTGGCCTAAATTTCTCTTAAAATTTTTATATGTTGACCTTTCTTCTCTTAATATGATAGCATATAGGAGTCTTGTTTTGGTTAGCAATGTTTCGACCAATCAATAGATTTTACCTCTAGTCCAAATTTTCTTCCAATATGTTTCATAATTTTTTAACCTTTAAGTCTCCAATTCACTTGGAATTTATTTCTGTTTATGATGTCAGATAGTCACCAACATTATTTTCTTCTCTATGGATGGTTGGCTATCTTTCTACCATTTGCCAAAAAAACACTTTCCATCTCTCCACTAAATTGTGATAACAGCTTTGGAAGTGATTAAATTCCTATGTATGCTGGGGAAATTTTCTGAGCTACAATTCTTATCATTTAATCTATTTGCCCACTTTTCATGCCAGGTTCATACATTATTTTTTATTACAATGGTTTTATACTAGAATTATAAAGCATAGTTCTTCCTCAAAATCTTCTTTCTTGTATTTTCCTTGGCTATGCTCAGATATTTATTTTTCCATAGAAATTTTGAGTACACTCTGGAAATTAAGAAAAAGCCACCAGAGGGAGATTTTACTTAGAAATGTACAGGGGAATTATTTTGATATTAAATTGTTACCACCCAAAACCATAGTATTTGATTTAGATAGTATTTATTCATTTTTACAGTATAAAAAATATAAATTCCTGTTAAATGTACTCTTAGGTTTTTAGATTTTTGTTGTCTATTGTGATTTACCAATATTTAGCTGTGCCAGGTAAGGAAAACAAAGACCTTTCCTTCCTTTCCACCTTCCTTCATACCTTCCATCCTTTCTTCCTTTCTTTCAGAGATATTCAAAATTGTTAAAGGTAAATGCCATAAGGCAAAATATAAAAAATAAACTGATCAGAATAAACATGAGGGATACATTCATCTTCTTTCACTGACACCTCAAGAGCAATTTTTTTTTTTTTTTTTTTTTTCTCCATTCTAGAAGTAAGGCAACGGAAGCACAAATTTGGGGGTCTAGTAAGTAGCATAACCATGATTAAAATTCAGGGATACATGTTTCACAGTTAATTGTTTTTTTCCTAGCAAGTTATTGTTTCTTTATAGCAATTTCCCTCGAATATTTCTTCATTTATTGTTTGCTCCCTATGCAGAGGGATTGAGACTAATCCAAAGACTAAAGGTGAGAAGATATTTTAAAATATGATCCCATCAATAAAAGAGGTTTTTTCTTGTGCTCACTGTATCATATCTAAAATGTGTTTTGTTTTGCTTTTTAGTACTGTTGCAAGATAAAGCAAAACGTTAATCCTGGTTTTAGGTGTACTGGCATATTACATTTACCTTCCTTTCACTGTTGAAAGTCAGAGTTGCACACAGTAGAGGCCACTAAACTTTACTAAACTTTACCTTAGTTGGAATTATTTTACTAATGGGAAAGAAAAAAAAAACTAAATAAAATAAACAAAAAAATGTCTTTCTCTCAAAAAACAGGAACTTAAAATTCAGATGCAGGGCCTATTTCTTTTGCCATTTTTTTCCCCATATATTTTCAACAATAACCCAAAAGGAGGAAGGTAGAAGAGCAAGAAAGTTTTGACACACTTAAATAACATACCCACTCTTACAATCAGGCATATATTTTAAAGCACTGTCTACATTTAAGACAAATTGTCACCTGGAATTTTTTCCCCTGAATTCCAAAGAATAGTGTCATTATGCATGGTATTGAAATAGCTGGGTAAGGATCAGTTACAGAATTGACTGTTGTTCACGGAGGGATTGTGTCTTTCAATGATTTGGCTTTGTTAAGTGCAAGGTAATACAATGAAACTCCATGAGAGGTGGGGAAGAAACTAAGATTTCTGGGCACTCATTTCAACTACTGTATACACGTACTCCTAAAACACATCCCTTATGACTTTATGACAAAATCGAATCCTCCCTATTTCAAATTAAGACAGAGTTTTGGGTACATAACCCTCAAGGAAGAGAGAAGAGCAAATGCTCTTCACTTCCTTCCTTCTACTTGGCCTTCTTCAATGGACAGTCAAATAGTGAGCTTGTGTAAATATTTAATTAAGGTCAGAATTAAAACATGGATCCTGCTTCTATGCCGGGGGGAGTCAGTGCACGTTTTTTTGAAGTGTAATTTCAAGGGCAGAGTAAAACCTTGCAGAGTGGGTTGGTTGTTCCTACTAACTGGACCCTAAGTGAGAGTCTATATTTAAAGGGCTCCTAAAAAGGTTATTTGCATTTTCCACCTCCTTGGAAATGTACTTTAAAGGAGAAATATTTTTCCCCTTGAAAAAGTAGTATTTTGAAACATGACAGTCCTGTCTTTGATTGGTGACAGGATCAGATAATTGTTCCAGGGAGGCACTGATTAGTATCCTAAACCCATGAGTTGGGTCAGTTCAGGCACCAAGAAACTGTAATTTTCTGTTGAAATTCTGATTATCTCAAGTTCCTGTAGGGGTTGTATTACAATGAATACAGGTCCTTTTAAGAGATTCGATACACTAAAATAGCTAGATCCTGAAAATGTAGAAACAAATGTGCAGAGAGACAGGAGAAATCTAGAACAGGGAAATGTCGAGACAATTCCAAACACTCTTTTGGCTGAAGCCTGCCCCAACAAAAAATATTTAGATGGTGTGTTTTCCCCATAGTTTTGCCCATGCTATTCAGTGATGGAGGATAATTTTTCCTTTCAAGACTATTCCTTTAAGGCTCAGCTCAAATTCCAACATCTCCATGAATATATATCTACCCCACTTTCCAGATATCGTTCTTTTCTGCATACCTGTAGCTCCTGCTGTGGATAGCACCCATTTGACATAAGTATGGACACATGTATATCTAGTTTGCTTGGAGTTCTAGAACTTTAAGGAACCCAGAAGACCAACTTTAATCTCCCATTTTCGTATTAAAACTACTTTTCAAGGAAGTTAAATAATTTGTCTAAGTCTCATTAACACATTTGTACTGGGTATTGCTTCTCCTCAGCTATGTTACAGACTCCTAGAATGCAGAATAAAGGTCTTACCCTTCCTTGGAGTTCCTGTGTATCCTCACCAAATAACTTCTCCATAATAGTGCTCAATAGATACATGTTCCTCAATTAACATTGAGCATGGAGTAAATTTAACATAACCAGTGCAATCAAAATTATCTTTTAAAATATGTAATAGAAGTAATATGCTAAGTGAGGAATATTCTATTCTCAGAGAACTTGCAATTTTGCATAAGAGGTAAGACATGCCACCTTATGCCTACCCTAACTTACGTCATTGATGATATATATCATTATATATTATATACATATATTTATATATATATTTATATATATATTTATATAT
>NW_016807225.1:5707083-5755165 GCF_001698545.2 Rhinopithecus bieti | reverse complement strand
CTATATATATATATATATATTTATATATATATATATATTTATATATATATATAGTTGGTCTAGACTTGTTAAGCCAATTCTAATAGAAGAACAATGTAGTCTTTAGTCTCAATCTCACCTGTGGATTGGCCTGGAATTACTAAATTATTGCAATGGTTTGGTGTGCCCTAGGCAACTTTCCACTGGCCTATCTTCCTTATCTCTTCTTCCTTACCTGGGCCTCAGAATTCCTCATAGGACTTCAGCCTTCCATGGAACATATAATTGTTAGAAGAAGCCCTAAAAATATATATTTTTCTATCTTTACCACTTTGAGTTATGTTTGAAAACAATGGGAACACTATTGAGTGGATTATGAGCATACAGGATAAAATCTACAGAACTCAATTCCAGGAAATGAGAAGAGGCCTGAAGGCTATAATGATAGGCTAAGTTGAAATGAAGCAGGGCCATGCTCATGCCTGGACCTAGGTGAGATGAAAGTGACAAAGGATTAGTATTATCAACTCTGAGGCAGAGGAAGAAAAGGTGAAAAAATATCAGATTGTCATTTGAGTAAAATAGGCACCTTCAAGTGATACAGATTGGCAAGATATAAATAGACATCAAAGCGACTGCAAAATCTTAGGTAGTAAGTTTACAAAAGGACCAATAAGAGAATTGTTGAAGTGTACTGAGACTGCAGGTAGAATCTTGTGTGACTTTTGTAATTGAGGAAAAGGTGTATTCCAGTTGTGGCCATCGCAGAGTGAAAATAGTTAAAGGGCTGGGAGCAAGTAGCATTCTGACAGCCTATAGTCTCAGTGAATAGGATCCAGGCTGTGAAAGGCAGAAAGTGAGGACAGACAAAAGTGATGAGAAGTGATGAAATGAGGACCAGGAAATGTCTAAAGGGAGGACCTTGGGATGGGGGAGGCAGAGGAACCTTGATTTTATTTTTATTTATTTGTTTATTTATTCATTCATTCTTCAACCTTTAAGTCCAGGGGTATATGTGTAGGATGTGCAGGTTTGTTACACAGGTAAATGTGTATCACGGAACCTTGACTTTAGAAGAATTACTCACATGAATACTGACATGTCTGAGTAGCGTCATGGGGAAAAGAATGTCAAAGTTCATGAGTCAAAATTCTGATGCCACTGTGGAGAACAGACATTTATCTTCCAACAAGTAGTTTAGTCAGCACAAATATCAAAGGTGGGGAGATGTGCTTTGTTGACAATGGCTATCCCAGGCATGGAAGAAGTGATGGGAAGCAGAGTCCACTTGGTATCATAACATGCAAGAGCTTCAAGGGGAGTGGAATGAATAGGAGAAGTCAAATTGAATTAAGGTGGAAATTACAGGGGAAAGAATATAGGGGATGTGTGTACAATAGAGGATGGATTCCAAGCAGCTCAGGGGAAGAGTCAGTGACTTTCAGTGCCTGAGGAAAGGCATAGAGATGAGCTGGAGAGGAATTAGCATAGGAAAGATAAGCAAGGTAGAGAATGACATAAAGCTTCTATAGTGATTCTTGGGGAGAAAAAAAGCCCCATGGTTATCTGTATCAGCTGGATTGATTCCAAATAGAGGTCACTTTTCTATTGAGATAGGTACTACTTCAATCTGAGTTAAAGTGCAGTGCAATTCATTAATAAGAGCAAAAATAATTCATAAGTCCCATGGACCAAGAGAGCTCAGACCTTACTTTATGTCTGCTGTAGCTAACACCTATTGTTTTATTTTTTATTTTTTGTGTAAATAAAGGAGACCAAGACAAGAGACATGTAGGACTAATGTAGAAGTTCAACTAAGGCTTCATTCTCAGTTCCAGTTAATTTAAAAGCAACTTTTGCTAGGCCTAGATGCCTACTGTCATTTTATGTTACACCCCAGCATAGAAATCAATCCAGTCAGGTTAAACTAACAAGCCCAAAGCAATTCCAAGTACTTTCTCTGAGGTGTCCCTCTGATTAAATTTCTACCCTTCACCATATTAATTGCTTTCATCCTCCTCCCTGTCACATGAACTTTGAGAGTATTTTTCTTCCTCTCTCATCATTGCCTTTGAGTTTAAGATTCAAGGATACATCTTCCCTCATTATATTACAGTAAACACAGCTCCAACAAATAGTAGGTGCTCAATAAATATTAGATAAATTGATAATTGATCCTAACAGATTATCTCTATTGCCACAGCAAAGAACTCTATCGTTGTTTTTGTTGTTAGCACTCTTATCAATTCTTTCATAGTAACAAACACTAATCTAAGGCAAAGTATAAGATATAATTCAACATATTTTCAAGGGTGACTGAGGATGAAAGGGAGTCCCTGTAACTCATAGTCTAGAAAACCACTATTAAGGAATGAACGAATGACTATCCAAAGCAAGCCAGCCACTAACCAACTGATAATCATATATTCATTCATGTGCTATGTTCAATATTGTGAGAACATCACATGAGCCAGAGAAGTACCCATAGTCTCCATGTTCCCTTAACTTGAAGGAATTTGTACTCTAACAAAGGAGGCAAAGTAATACACTTAGTAGAACAGGAAACAATACCACACATTATAAATTTAGGTATCACATTTCATGAGAAATTTCACATAGAGAAACATAAGTGGTGATTTTTGTGTCCAGGAAAGACTTGGAATTGACCTTTGAGGGAAATGCTGTATTTGCAAAGGTAGAGAATGTAGTGAAAGTCATTTCAGGCTTCAAGAAGAATGCAAAGATGAACACGCATGATAGGACAGTCAACAGTGAGGAAATCAGCCTAGGCAGAGTGGAGGGAAGAAACAAGAGATAACATTGGCCTTGTGGGGGAGAATATTATCAAGAATAATCAGGAAGAGAAACTTAGCTTTGTCATGGTAGAAAAAGATAAGCACCTAAAAAATTTAGAAACATTATGTGTTTATCGTAATTTTAACATGTTATTAAAATACAGAAGTAGAATGTAAGACACTTTCATAGAAGATAATAAATTATTAAGTTTAGTATGGAGTAAAAAAATATTCCCCTATACTATCCATTTTGTCTACTGAGATCTAATATGTGAATATCAACTATCTCCTCTAACAACCAACTTTAAGGTAAATATTCTCACACAACAGTTTTGCTGGGTCAAGTAGATGGCAAGAAAGCCATTTTGTAGTACTAGAAGAGCCTTTGTGCTAACTCCATCCTGTATTATCCCCTGCCAATAGATTTGCTCTCTTCCCCAATGTGGGATTGATGTAGAGTGACTCAGTACATGGGTGTGGTATGCTGAGAATGGGGTAAGTCTCAGCACACAGGTGAGATAAGGAGGGTGACTTTACAGTCAGAGACACACAAGACTTAGCTCAAAATCATTGGGTACTTATGCCACTATTGTCACTGAGTCTGTTTCAGCTCGGATAGATAAGTTACGGGCTGGTTTCTCCATCTCTTTTCTCTGAGAATCGTAAGTCCTGAAGGCAAAAAAAAGAAAGGAAAAAAAAAAGAAAGAAAAGAAAAGACAGATTTGGGGTGGATCTATATGAGAAAGGTAGGACCCAGATGGTACCTGATATATCTGCAGATATTGCTGGCTGAAGCAGGTAGGGGCAAGAGGGAGTTTTGGGCAGCTCCAGAGAGCTGGGACTGACTAGTAAGAATAAGTTGTACTTTTAGGTGAAGAAAATCCCATAAGAAGTGAACCAGAGGTGAGAAGACCGAATGTTGAGGCATAAAAAACAAAGTAGCAGATGAAATGGTAACCTACAATTACACATCATTGAAGAAAAAAAAAAAAAAAAAAAACAATTTTAAAAGCCTGGTAGGAAAACAAAATAAAAGGAAGAAAAGTAAAAGCAATTTTAAAAAAGCAGAACAGGTAAGAAAGAATGTTTTGATCAGAAGCACTTACTGAGGATTGGCCTTCCTATCTGAAATTTGAACAGTGCCCCAAGGTGGGCTGGTCATCCATCATAAACTGTTAAATATGGGAGGCTCTTCAAAGTGAACAGAACTTTAGACAGCTAGGGAGGGGGAAGACACATAGAGTGCAAGGGGAGCACTGAAGGAAGTCACACCAGTTATCTCCTCCTTACCCCTAATCACAGTAACTGCCAATCAGAAAAGAAACCATTCATATCACATAAGTGGGTCAGTGGTCACTGGTTTCCAATGACAGGTTTATTGGTTTTATTTCAGGGATGGTTCGATAAAAAGGATATTGTGGGAAGTTTGATGTAAATAAAATTCCTTCAATGCATATCATGTGGCCACCATCACTGTAGCATTCATATTATTTGAAAATAGCACAAAACTGGTCTACTGATACACAAAGGATGGGTTAATTTTCAAATTATCATTAAAATGTTATAATCTAGTGCTGAAAAAGTCATTTCAGCATCAAAGTGCTTAGTATCTCACTGCATTTGGCGGGATATACCAGGGACAACACCACTAACAGCGATAAACGTTTTATCATCTGTGCTCCTGAACGAGAGGATTAAAAGAAATCAGCATTTTCTGTGCACCTACTGTGTGCCAGGTACTTTATTTACATAGATAACATTATGCAATTCTCATAGAAAACCTGGATGTTAAGATTAGTGTATTCACTTTACAGATGAGAAAATGGAATCTCAGATAGATGTGGCATCTTGCTCAAAGTCCCACATTTTACTAAGTAACAGAGGCAAGAACAAAATACAGGGATATCTGGCTTCAAAGATGGTTCTTTTAAAAAAATCTATTCCACACATCCTTCCTAAGAAAAGTTATGGTAACCCCGCCAATGCCCATCTTACTACTCCTTGGGACTCAGCACTAAAAATAGAGAATCTTCTTAATATTTGGGCTAATATCAATTTTCATTCCTCTGGACAAGAAAAAGAAACTAAACAAAATTAAGCAAAACATAAGCATTGTCAACACATACTAGATAAGATTCTACTTGAATTTCTCAGTTATTACATTCAACATATCAAGGTAATCATTTCTGATAAATTTCCACTTTTTATAGATGAACGTTTATGTGACTCACAATAGAATCTTTGGGAGATTTGCCCATTTTAATCAATGCAACAATAAGAGGAAAGAGGAAATGATCAAGATGGATGTGTCAATGATTAAATTAGGTTTGACCCTCAAACTGAGAAGGAGCTGACATGATGAAAGACCGTTTGTACTACTTCTTAACTACTCCAGAATTCTATGTAGTGTTCACCCCACTAAAGGGAAGAAGATTTCAGACCAACCTAGCATCTGTAACACATCCCTTGAATTCTTTCCAGCTATGCATTATTTAGGAGGAACTATTTTAAAATGATACTCGAAAAAAAAAATAAATTCTACAAAGGAAGTAAACCAGTACTGGAATCAAAGGCAGCTGCAGAAGGAACTATAGAAGGACATGCGTTTTTAATACTGGAGCAAATAGAACATTCTCTTCCTGATCCCCAGTTGCATTGTGATGGCCATTTGTAAATTATTTGTAATTGTCTTATTAAGCAGCTTAGAGTGCAGCAATCAAAAGTGCGTGGTGTTGTGAGACCTGGCATAGCCATCAGGCACGGATCAGCAGTCAGGGTAATAGAAGATGCAGAATTATATAACCAGTTATGGTCAGAAGGGAAGGTGGTTTGGGGAGAAAGTAGTACATGGCTGCTTCTGAAGAGATGCTGATCTCAGACAATATGAAACCTGACATTATAGTTCCAGGGAATGAAGCCCCCTCCCGGTACACGCACACACATCAGTCGTGTGCAGTCTAATAACTGCACTGGGAAAAGCTAACTGTCAAAAGCAGTCAGCTCTCTTCAAGGAGAAATTTCTCATGCAGTATTCTAAGTCATGACATAAAGACTGTTTGCAAAATAGGCCCCAGAGGTTGGATTGTGTGTGTCTGCATAGAGTCCCAGTAACCAGATCAGGAAGTTGGATTCTTGCTTTGATGAGAACACACAAAATCACATGAGAGTAGAACCTTTTCTTTAAGACAAAATGAAACTCTAATTTCATGAAGAAAATTTTCTGAGGTGAGTACATTGTGTCACAACTTTGTGATTCACAGTTATGACACCTCTAGACCCCAAATAAATCAAAGATTCCTTCTCGTTCTTCTACAGACTTAATTGTTTTACAATGTCCTAAAGACTTCTAGGGAAAAGCAGCCAACTTTTGAATTAATTATTATGCTACTTCAGGCAGTAGCAAGGACCAACAGACCTGGTCATCAGAAGTGGACCTGGGCAAGCATATGCTACATTCCCAACCAAGGGATCCAGTGAAATAGATTATTCTTCATAGGCCATTTCTTACTAGGCAATAACCATTTGCAACTCAACCACCAACCACTGGCTAAAAATGAGGACTATTCAAAGAAAGAATTCATGAAATTAATGCCAATTTAGTTGCAAATACATTAAGAGAATTTTTTGTTAATACTACAATATTAGTGGGAAAAAAAGTCTGATATCCTGGATTTATAGCTCCCAAATTATGTGGTGTAATATAAGTATTACATAGTTTCCCATTTATGATTTGATTTCCAACTATAGGTAAAAATATTTTAAGTCTGCTTTCATATACATGTGGCCTTGTCTAGAGAAAGAAACCATAAAATTCCAGTAAGGACACTGTTGGTCAAATGTTGTGACAGTCTTAGAAAACTCACAATGACTACTCTTTTTTCTGAGCAGTGACCCGTTAATTTCTCTTAGCTTTAGATTTTGAAATAAGTTTAATTATTTGTATAGTATAAAGAATCTAATTTGAGGAAATAGGCATGAGAAAAGCGAAAGAATAGAAAGAATTTCCCACATTTTCATAAGGTAGTTCCTTTTCCCAAATTAATCCTCTCTAGGTTTAACTGTGAATGTAGCATTTCAAAAATATTTGGTAAAATAGAAGTTTCTCCATGGAAATTATAATTCTGCCATGGCCATAGTCCATAGCTTTTACCAAAGAAATTAAAGTAAAATGATTATTAGACACAGAAACAAAATGGACTAGATGTTTACTTTCAGAATGAAAATGGAGAAAACAAGGAAGGATATATGTAAGCATAAATGTCACTTCATTTTGTTGTCAGGATTTAACCATGTTTTGCTTGAGAGCTCAGGATAATCCCAGTTTGTTGGATGCAGGCAAGATACAGCATCTTCGTGCTTGATCTTGCTTTATCAGATATGTTTATGTATGCTAAATAATTCAAAGATATATAGCTAGATTAGACATAAAAATTATATTGGAGAGGAGTATCCTAAGAAGAAGAAGTGATAAGTGACAGGTACAAAGAGCAATACAAGGGACTATATAGAAAACTTATTCATAAGGTTATTAAGGAGAAAATGAGAAATTGGTAAGTGAAGAGCTAGGGAGGACAGAGTAAGATGTTCAAGAAAAGGCTGAGAATAAAATGTAGGTTCAAGAGGATTACTTTATGGAATCTTGAACAAGTTCAGCATGAATTAACAGTTTAAATGAATCACACAGAAACAAAAGGAAGAAAATATTATTTTGCTGTTGTTGGCATTATTTTTTATTATAACAATTATTTTAGAAAAAAGTACTCTAAATAAGATGGGAAAGGGCATGATTTTATCCTCATTGTACCAACTTCTGCAGTTCATTAAATGAAAGAAATTGATTTGGCAGAGCTAATTTTGTAATTAAAAACCTTATCATAGTTTTCTGTAATGAGTTAAGTAAACAGACAGTAATTATAATATTTACACAGCTTATACCAGGGGACATTTGCTTACTAAATTAAATAATATGGAGGAATGAGGAAGAGATAAATTAAAATGGGGGTAAGCAAAGTATATCAAGGACAAGAAGGAATTCAAAACTTGTCAGGCCATCACTGGATGTCTTATATTTGTACCAGGACAGGAATTTAGTGATTTGCATCTCCCTTGGGATAGAAGACACTGTGGCCAATGACTTCATTAGAATATGGTTTCGTTAAGAATTATAGTTCATCTCTCTTGAGAGAGATGGTAAATAATCTACTTAAGACCAAAAGGCACCACTTTTTCCTTTCTCATAGAAGGAATTATTTTCTTATAATCCCAAATAATTTCCTAGAAAAGCCTTATTCACCTGGGCTTGAAGAAGAGTACAGTACTTGCTTCACAGAGCAGAGAACCAATGATGGAAGAGAGAGGTTGGATTGTGGTAAGCCTACCAAGCCTCTGTGGGCATAGACTATAATTGCTCAAATGGCAGTCTCTAGAACTACTGATAAGTTTATTTTTGTAAACCGTGTCAAAGTAACCCTAAGGTCCACCACCAATCAGGTTCTCTGTTTGAAAAGTAGTTCTCCCAAAGTGAAGCCCATAAAGAACCATAACATTGAATTACCAAATTTAAAAGCTGACTCAAGAGTTAATTCAGACACATGCAGAAAGAGAGAGAGAAAGAGAAAAGGAAAAAAAAGGAAGAGAAGGAAAGGGGATGGAAGGGATGTAAGAGAGGAGAAATGAATGGGAGGATAGTAGAGATTAGAAGAAAAAAGAGGAGGAGCAAAGAGAAGTAAGGATAGGCAGGGTGGAGAAAATAGTGACGGAAAGGGAGGAAATGGGGAGTAGAGGAGGCACAGCCTCTGTAGCAGGGCATCTGGCTTCGTCATTAGATTTGGTAATTCAGGAACAATCAGGCCCAACTTTCTTGCCTTAAAAAATAGGTAAACTAATTGCCTCAGGTAATGTAGCTACAGTTGGAAAGACTATCCAAACCACCCTTTGAAAGTTACTGCCTTGAGATAAATCATAGAGCTCTAATTTTATACCTGAACCTGCAACTTAGATGTTCTTAGACTTTGAACTACAGTCTGGGCTGTCTTTACCACTTTTTTCTACTCGTATTTTGCTAAATTCCATGGGATCTCATTATTCCAGAACCTTTATTGCTAAAGTCAGTGCATGTCAGGGGATCCCAGTCACTTTCCTTTGCACCCTGTGCCTATCCTCATTAGAGCATGATCCGTTCAGGACCACGGACAGCTCCCTGTCTCCCAAAGCAAATGTCTACAACTAGAGGCTTCACTATGCCGTTTTAGTCACACGTGGAGTGCATCATGGAACAAAGCAAATACTTGTTTTTGCTCAACTGAGAGATTTTCAGCTCTGAGTGAATGATACGTGCCACATCCTGGGAACTTTTACAGATATTTCAAAACACATACTGAACACGCTTTAGCATACATCCAATCACATTTGCCTTTTCTTTCAATCTTTCTAAATGGGACTTTGTTAAAAGTCAATGCAAATAATCATTATGTATCAAATATATGCTGTGTCAAGATGTTTCTGCCTAGTGATCTGCATTGGAAAATGTTGATTGAAGCAATCAAATGTCAAATGTCTCTTACCTTCAGAATACAGTTGACAGAGACACATTCTCTGAAATTCTAGAATGCAGAAGTTTCTATAGTCTGGGATTAAGAAGCAAGTATAAACTTCTCCAAGTATCTATCTTACAAATAATTCTTGAAAATCTATTATGTTAGATGTCACAGGTGAGTAGGAATATGCTCCCTGGAAGACAGAGTTTTGAAAATTTCTCCACTTCACTCTCTTTCTCCCCTATCTTCAAGGCAAATTGTGGTATTATTTAAAAGAGGTAAGTTATTCTCCCAATATAGGAATTCAAGTCTGTGCATTACGTGAAGAGGAAGAGCAAGAAGTATACATTGAGTAAGCATTCCAGGTTACATGGCTTAAAATTGAATGCTAAGATAATCCCCTTAGCAATAGACATAAGAGAAGTTCCCTTGCATTATTATTTACAGATTCCTTTTCCATAGCTTCACTGCTATGTTTTACTGAGTACACCAGCTCTTTGTATAAACAGGCTAGTTACAGAATATAGGAAATAATTAATTATCTCTGGTTGAAGAGTTGTCATGACCTTTTCCCAAGAAGCTTTCCATACCATTGTCTACTTGCCTCTGCCTTCCCTCCTTATGAGGCACCAGCTTACCACCATGTGCAATCTGTCAGCTTCTGCCTACAACACGTGAAGCCTCTTAAGTATCTGAGTATGATTTTAGATCCTATTTTTCAGGTTAAAAGCAGTAAATTGCAGATGGCAAGTGTTTTTTTCTTTCTTGAGATTACTGAAAGCTGGGATAATTTTGTCGTGAGTCACATTAAAAAAAGAACAAGTGATTTTATACAGCACCTACTCGACATGAACATGTGCAAAGAACAGCTATCCACCCAGCCATCCATTCAGTAAAGGAGGGAAGGATTTTGCTTTGCTTTATGATGACAGATTTTGGAGTGAGAGAATGTGTTGTAGTTCAATGTGCTCTGCAAGCACAATCACACGATGTGTGAGGATGCAGGTGAATAAAGCAACAAAACTATTGGGGCACCTCCGATGTGCTGAATTACAAGAAGCACTACATAGAATGGACTAATTTTAAAAGCTGGGGAATGGGAGAATCCAGGTCAGAGAAAGGACTAAAATCATTAGGGCAATGACAATTTTACACACAGAGTAAACTAAGATTAATAATTTGTATAAAGAGTTTTTATTTCTCTTCTTTTCAACTATTTATGTTAAAGTTCTGGGCTTTAAAATTCCTGCTGCAACCCAACTGTTAAAATACCTTTCATTCTTTGAAATGAGGCAATTTTGTAAGCACCTTTGAAGAAGGAGTATTGCAGCAAAGATTTGGTGCTGAGGAGGAAAAGCTTTGGGTGATACTGGAACCATGGAGAGGGAAGAGGTTACCTCAACTCTTTCTAGACAGCTTTGAGAATTTCCTATAAGCCATTTCACTCCAATGAGTAAACCTGTGTCTTCAATTTCCACTGTGAGATTTAGCACTGGCCATATATGTACATGGATATATGAGGGGTCTTCAAAAAGTTCGTGGAAAACCCATATAAGAAAAAAAAACATGAATAAATTTCTATTTGGCTTTGTAGCAAAATAAACTTGTACTAACTTGTTACAACATGTCTGAACGTGATCTAGTTTGAGGGAGAAAGAGAAATAAGGCATTCATTTAAAAAGCACTCCTACCAGAGCAATACAAATTGTGCTAAAATTGAAACAAGGACAGACATGAAATTTATGGTGAAGCTTGGGTAAAAGAATGGTAAAATCACTGATGCTTTACAAAAAGTTTATGGGGACAATGGCCAAAATAAATCAGCAGCTTTAAAATGGATATTTTTAAGAACGGACAAAATGATATTGAGAATGAAACCTACAGCAGCAGACCACTCAATTTCTGAAGAAAAAAATAATCTTTTTGTACCCTAATTGGAGAGAACTATCAATTAGCAGCATGAACAACAGCCAACACCATAGACACCTAAATTGGTTCACTAAAAATGCTTACTGAAAAATTAAAGTTGAGCAAACTTTTCACTCAATCAGTATCAAGACCACTGTGCACAGATAAGCTGAAGACAAGACCAGAGCTTTAAATGAAAATTTTCAACAGGTGAGATTGAAATCCTGAAGCATGTCTTTGAAGAATTGTAACAGGAGATGAAACATGGCTTCATTACTATGATTCTGAAAACAAAGCACAATCGAAGCAATGGCTACCAAGAGGTGGAAGTGGCCAAATAAAAGCAAAAGCAGACGAGTCAAGAACAAAGGTCATGGAAACAGTTTTGAGGGATGTTCAAGACATTTTGCTCATTGACTTTACGGAGGGTCAAAGAACAATAACACCTGCTTATTAGGAGAGTGTTTTGAGAAAGCCAAAGCTTTGCAAAACACAAGCAAAAACACAAAACCACCCAGGAGAGCTTTACCATAGAGTTCTCATCCACTACAACAGTGTTCCTGCTCATTCTTCTCATCAAATAAGACCAATTTTGTGAGAGTTTTGATGGGAAATAATTAGGCAACCACCTTGCAGCCCTGATTTGGCTTCTCCTAACTTTGTTTCCTAATCTTAAAAAATATTTAAAGGGCACCCAGTTTTCTTCAGGTAATAATGTCAAAAAGACTGCATTAGCATGGTTACATTTTCAGGACCTTCAGTTCTTTAAGGATGGACTCAATGACCAGTATCATAGCTTACAAAAATGTCTTGAACCTGATGGAGCTTATGTTGAGAAATAATTATTTTAAATTTTTATATTTTAGTTCAATTTATCTACAACTTTCTGAAACCCCCTTGTAACTCTTTAATTGTGCCGCCATCTTCAAAGGTGAGCAATGATAAAGGATAAATCCACATACCTTAATATGAAAACCAATGATGGTAGTAAAGAAGGGTGCTTATTCAGCAAGCAGGTGAAATAAGTACATTTTATTAAATACTAACATCAAATCACATCTTCCAAATAATATTTCTTTGTTTGAATGGCAGCCATAAAAACCTAAAGCTTCATACATCATAATAGTAGGTATTTGTGAGGTTCTCAAAATGATTTCTACCCTAAATTTATACCACATTAACCAGCTCATTAATCTCACTATTAGATATTCAGGAATGGGACTTCAAAGTAAATATATAAATAAGTTATAACTTACATGCTTTAGAAAGGTGTGAGGTGCCTTAGCAGAGACTTTTCTACACAACATAAGGTGAACATTGGTTTTGATTTTAGGGAGATAGAAAGAAATACTTTCAAAAGAGAGTACACACAGGAGGAAGTCACCTGGCATACAGGAGAATAAAGAATAAGGGTGGAGCAAGAAGCTAAAAATACAAGGCCATGTTAGGAAAAAGAATTATCTTCTGAATGGACAGAAAATCACAATTTACAAATGAGGACCTGATTCTAAGAAGGATCTTTACTCAATCACAATCCCCTTCTCATCCCTGCCTTCACATAGCAGCATTTCAGAAAAAACAATACACGAGCAGGCAATTTTCAAATGGCAATAGGTGAAAAGTGATACTTACTAGCCCCCATCACAAATATCTTTCCCTTATAAAATTCTTCTCAAGCCTAAAATATTTCTCAAGTCTTTTGTTATAAGTAATCCTTTGTATTTTCACTTCTCCCTTCTCCATCATCCTTCCCAACAAAGTACCTAGAGTTCTTTTAACAGTCTAACAGGTAAGAATTTGAAATGATGTGATCAATGTGAATTTTTAGTCATTTATCGATCAAATGACAGTACATAACTTTGGGGTCTCCAAAAGGTTTCAGGAGTGTGTCCCTCAAATGCTGATAGGGCAACTATTCCCTTAGGGAATCTATGAGGATGATAGCTTTTGGCTCATGTCATGACAGGACATGCCAAAATAAGAATTTGCTGCTTTCTGTAATTGTACAACACAAAAGTGAGATATAAAACCAGCTTATACTGATTTAAAAACAAGCCTCAGGGATTCTGGAAATATTATACTAGCCAAAAAGCAATCCCAGCTTTGTCCATTTATTTTCTGGTTTCCACAGAGACCCCAAGGTGGTAAGACTCCCGCCCACTTCGGTAACCACTGAGCTTCACTAGAATCTCCAAAAAATATCCTTCTCCAGGAAGACAAGCTGATAGAGATGTTGATGCAATGCTGAAATCAAGGTGAAAGTATTTAGATATATGTCAATATGCAATCATTTTTGTATCTTGCTGCTATACCTTGAATATTAAAAGAGGTTTTATTAAGACCCAAAGGGTTCTAAGCATGTCCTCTCTCTAAGCAGAGAAAGAACCTTTACTAAAGGACAAAGCAACAACAATAACATGACCACCAGCAATAATGGCAGATACCAGTTAACAGCAAAATAAGCAGAAAGTACCACAAGTTGAGGTAATCTCTAGCTGTGGTTAAGCAGAGCAATGTTACAAAGTCTGGAAATACTTTTTATTGTCACAACTTGGGGGATGCTGCTGGCATTTAGTGGATAGAGCCCAAGAATGCTGCTATACATTCTACCACGCATAGGACAGCCATTCACAATGAAGAAGTATATGACCCACCATGTCAGCAGTGCGGAGATTAAGAAATTCTGCCTTAAAAAGAAGTAGAAATGGGAGTGGGATTAATTACACTAGCATGGTAAGATACTAGTAGGAAGTCATTGCTGCCAATTCCAAACAAAATCTTCCTCACTTGGGTTCTGTAGACTTCCGGAATTTTTCACTTTTCTCTGGCTCTAAGACATCTCTCCGAACCTCACTCTAAAATTTGTCCTCATAGTCTTGTTAATAAAATAGGATTCTGTTAAGGAAGTAAAGCAATACACTAGGAGGAAGAAATATTGAGCATTCATTTTTAAAATGAAAAAAAAAATTCCAGAATGGTCATTAAAAGGCTTTTGTCATTGTTTATTTTTGTTTGTTTAACCTTGCTTCCTGAAAAGCAATCCAAATTGTAAAATTTCATTTTCCAGTGGTACAGGAGTTTCTGATTGTACTCTTAACTTGTGACATAGACCATAAACATACTTTTCAAAAAATAATGAAGTATAGCCTCTTATCATTATTAGTAATACTTTCTGTAAGGAGTAAGATTATTTCAAGAAAGGTTTAGATCGCAGGTGCCAGATTAGATTGCCTGACATACTAGCTGTGTGATCTCAGCAAACTAAGAAATTCCTCTAAGACTTATTTTTTCACATCTGTAAAATAATTACTCTAATAGCATTTAATTTATGGAGCTGTTGTGAGGGTTGAAGTAGAATATCCATGTAAAGCACTTCTACTGGGATCTGAATAAATAATCATTTAGTAGTTTCTTGTTGTGATGGTTGTTTTATTATCTTAATGGAAACTTTGATTTAAAGAAGTTAAGTCCCTTATTATTCCAATGAAGAGGTGAGGGAAGAAAGAGATTTTTAAAATAAAATGTAAAAGATGTAACTTCCCAGAAATTTAGGTTATATTGTTGAAAACATCTATGTATTAAAAAAAAATCTCCACAATCAAAATAGATGATGACCCCAATGTTTGTGACTATGTTTTTGATACATTAAATGATCTGAAGTCATAATGAAAAAATATACTGAATCATTCCAAATCACAATTATGCCAAAATTATTTAATTTTTAAGTTTTCTTTGGATCTTTACTTTCCTCAGGAGAGAAAATAGGCACTTATAGGACTTTAAAAGCTTTTTAGCCAGGCGGCAGTGGCTCACACCTGTAATCCAAGCACTTTTGGGGAGGCCGAGACGGCGGCGGATCACGGAGGTCAGGAGATCGAAGACCATTCCTGACTAACACGGTGAAACCCTGTCTCTACTAAAAATAAAAAATTAGCGGGCGCGGTGCGGGTGCCTGTAGTCAGCTACACGGAGGCTGAGGCAGCGAGATGGGCGTGAACCCGGAGGCGGAGCTTGCAGTGAGTGGGAGATCGCACCACCGGCACTCCAGCCTGGGCGACAGAGCGAGACTCCATCTCAAAAAAAAAAAAAAAAAAAAAAAGGCCTTATTAAAAATCCGGCCAATCTCTTTATGTTTATTTTTTTTAAATCAGGAACTAATTCTTGTTCTTCTGTTAGGCTATAACTACATAAAGCTTAAAATATAATAACAATAATTTGTTCTTAATTTGTTCTTAAGGCTTTAATTTTATAATTATCTTTTATTTATAAGAAGTAATACCAACTTTTCATTTACTTTAGAATTATATATTTTGCTTTCAAAATAAATATATTTATTTTTAAGTAAAATAAATCAACTTAAAGAAGACTATTAAGTAAATCACAGTGCAAATGATAAGTGAATATGATGAAAATGGAAAATGGTGAAGGTGGTGTTCAAATGTCACAGGGATAGGAAACACTGTACAATGACAATACTGTACCTTTTTCATGATTCATCTTTGAATGAGTATCTAAATCATGTCAATTACATAGGTTCTTATATTTTGTCTATCATTTTTCTTAAAATTTTGTCTATAATTTTGCTTAATATTTTACCAACAAATACGGATGTGATATATTATATTCAAAAGCTAAAAGTATTCTAAGGCTTGAGAATTTCTTGTGATCGGTCCTTTCATTCTGAAACACACAACTTATATTTCTCTTCTCCAGTTTCAGGAGGTTGCTCTACTATTGAAGAAGCAAGGGTCAAGAGTGAAGAAGGGATGCTCCATGTGGCAATGCAACACCAATTTCCCACGATGGGGGAAAATGTCCAGAAATTGACAATGAATAGGATGCCACAGCCCCTTGAGTGAAATGTAACCTGTAGGGTGGCCTCTCAATCTCTGTATACTCATAGAGATCCACAGGGGAACATAAAGAGAGAAGCAAAATGTGTTCAGAAGTTTAAGATTCTCCAAGGTTTATGCTGGTCAGCTGATCAGTCAAAGGATGAAGATTCAGTTTTACAAGATAAGAATTAAAAAAGTTTTACTTACATATACGAAGTTGCATTTGATTGTGTTTCATTACCATAAAAATAGTCATAAGACTATCAAGTAGTTTAATGATAATGTAGTCTATATTGTCTTTTGTAACCTTTACACAGCTTTTGCCTGAATCGCTCCTTTGAATCGTCATAAGATCTCATTACATAGGCAAGGCAGATATGATGTGAAGTTTTTTCAGTTGAGAAAACTGCAGTCTAGAGTGGTTAAATGAGGCCCAGAAAGGCCAAGCTACATATCAAAATATATACAATAGCCTGGCAGGTATATAAATGTGTGAATAAGCTTGCCATAATAAAACAAGGAATGATGGGATTGAGGCAAAATTTGAAAATATATGACCCAGCAAAAAGCATTACAATTCTAAAGGCTTAAAAAAACATGTTGCCAAACAGTACATGTTTGTGGGGGAAGATTTCACTCTTGGAAAACCAAATCACTCTTTCTGTAGTCAGTGAAACTAGTCTCCTCTCCCTACTTTTTCACCTCAACTGAATTCTGTGAATAGCTATTCAAATCTTTCTCTATTTCATAGTCTCTGCCCTCTAAGTGTTTAAAATGTGATTGGGCATTGACAACATGACTATCAGGTGTGGTTATGTGGGGTGCACCGTGAGCACCTCTAGAAGAGAGGGGCCATTCACATTGCAAACTAAGTGAATTGAGTTAGCTTGGGGCAGCGCTCAACACACAATGGCCCCCAACTACCCTGGTTTATATTTCTGGTATATAAGAAAATTAATTAAGTAAGGCAAAAGGCATAAAAGAGTAGTAAGTGCTAGAGGAGCCAAAAGGAAAGAGTTTGCAGGATATTGGTGAGTTCCATGCTCTTTGCTGTTTGGACAATGACTAATCCTGTGTGACCCTGCTTCTTTCATAAAGCCCCCGGCAATGCAAGCAGTGTCATATGGACTTCCGTGAGCATCTGTGAGGATGCTACTCCTTCCAAATCTGGATTTCTCAGCTTCACTGTCATTTTGCTCTTTCACCTTCTTCTCTTTTGGGTTCCCACCAAGCCTGGATTTCCGCGTTTCAAATACTGGATAAATTTTAAAATGCATTAAGGAGAATGGGTTGGGGAAGGAAAAGCTCTGATAAATTACTAGTGAGTCATTTATTATGATATCTTCATGAAGAGAAGGAAGAGGTCTACTCAGGAAAATGTTAGAGATCTTTCTCTGTATGTTCTCCTGAGAAACCCTCATAAATGAAGAATCAGTGGTGAGCAGCCCTGGGTTTACAGTTTTCTCAGGATAACATTTCAGTAAAGGTGATTGAGATATATCAGCTTAAAGGACCCAGGACAAGAAACCTGTGGGCTCACGGACATATTAAGCATTTCTTCAGTAGCTCAACAGGTGGATCAAATGTAAAGTTAGGAATGTTCTCCTCTGACTGCCTAGGAGTTTCTCTGTTTTTCTCTATCTCAAAAAGAGGAAATGCTTGTCTTTTAAGTATTCTGCTTCTCTTCCTTATATGCATATATAATCATATTCCTAAAATTGTCATATTCCTTTTTCAAATAAAGGAAGAAAACTTCTAGCTTGAATTTTAAGACATCTTTTATGAAAATGGATGTTTTGAAAATAGTTGTGTTTAACAGCTTTAGACAGATACATTGCAGTTAGGCTGATACAGGTCAGTTGGTAGGCCTCATGTCGGGGAGATAATCAGTTTTAAGATGAGTTTTTCTGGAAAATTAAAACTGTGCCTTGGAAGCTCATTCTCCACCTCCTTACCCATCCTTCCCAAATCAGGAAAGGTTTCCTATCACAATAGTTATCAGTTGGCTTCCTTAATCTCGTTGTTTTATGAACCCTATATTTTTAGGTTACTGAAACAGAGGGCAATGAAAAATGGTTTAGTAGTGATCAAGAATAAAATGCAAGCCCATAGGTGTCATTCCAGGGTCTCCTAACTGTCCTCAACTCATGAGATTGACATTACACTTTTTAAATAAAGTTTCCACAATTGCCTTTTCTTCACAAATACACAATATTGTGAGCGCCTCTGATATGGTTTGGCTGTGTCTTCACCCAAATCTCACCTTGAATTGTAATAATCCTCACATGTCAAGGGTGGGGTCAGGTGGAGATAACTGAATCCTGTGAGTGATTTCCCCCCACGCCGATTTCATGATAGTGAATAAGTCTCAAGATACCTGATGGTTTTATAAACAGGAGTTGCCCTACACGAGCTCTCTTGCCTGCTGGCATGTAAGACGTGTCTTGCTTCTCCTCCACCTTCCGCCATGATTGTGAGACCTCCCCAACCACGTGGAACTGTGAGTTAATTAAACCTCTTTCCTTTATAAATTACCGAGTTTTGGATATGTCTTTATTAGCAGTGTGAGAACAGACTAATATAGCATCTGCATTTGAATGCATGTGTCAATGGTGGGGAGTAGTGTATGTCATCATAGACTGCCAGTAACTCCAAGCCAATTCAAAATGAATCCACTTTGATGAATTCCATTCTGTTTTCATTTAGTTACCAAATTAAGACTGTGTACCTGTTCTGCTAAGGGATTTTAAAGGTGCAAATAACAAGATAATGAGATTCAAGATAGTTGTTTCTGGTTTCTAACTAGTTGACTGCAGATAAAATGCAAAATTCTATCTCTGTCCTCCCAGTTCTTCTCAAAATGCTCAGTAAACGATTGTTGAGTGAAAGAAGGAAAGAAGAAACAGCACGGTGTCTGTAGAAACACTGTTCAATATAGCAAGTGTCTCAGAGTTGAAAATAGACTCAAGTACACAATATGGTAAAGTAAATGTGTCTGTAGAAAAAAATTGGGGATGAAATATGTCTAACTGTTAGCACATCACTTCTGGGAGGATGAGAGTAATGACTTTACATATTTTATTTTCTTTATTTGCCAATTTTAATATAATGTAAATATAGTATGAAAATATAAACCCTATTTTTAAAAGGAAATAAAGTATATTGACTTAAAAATTGTAAATTAGAAAATTAGTGTGGCATAAATTCATTGAAAACATATTGTAGGGATTTAGATTGAGTCTGTGCACTCTGGGACAATTGTCTCAGCAACTAAGAGGCTGCTGACACATCATGGTGTCTAGATCTACCCCCAAAGCAAACAAATAGGTGACAGTCCCATTATCAGAGGCTGGAAATCTCAGGTTCTCAGAGGCTGACTTCCTTGAGGCCCTGCTCATTTGAGCTGGTCATTGGTTAGGCTGCTTTCTTTTATCTCAGCTCCTTGAGCAATGAATCTAGTTTCCAGGATAGCACCAAGTCCAAGGCCCATGTGGATCATGGAACAACTCCAGCTGACTCATGGCATCAATCAGTATTGGCAGGAACTTCCTGCCCCTGTTCCGATGGAAAGATGACTGGCAGTTCTATTCTGAATCAAAGATGCTCCCTGCCATACTTGCTATGGTTTTTGCAGCTGGAGGCTCACCTCTGTTCTGGGACTCACCCCCAAGAATATTCTTTGCAGGGAATTGTAAATAATTACAGGAACTTCAGCAAGTATACAATAGGAGCCTGTGTGTTTTTGAAAGTCTTGAGGCTTTACCAATTCTAATCTGAAGATTTACCTCACCCACCAGAGGCAAAATGGTATCACTTGTGGAGTAATGGAGGCTTAATATCCTGGCACCTTCTACTGAGGATAAATCAAATTTCAACATCAATCAATCAGGCCCCAGTTCACCCCCTTGTGATACAATTTTTATAAATAAATGCCTTCTGTTCGTTAGTATCAAGACCTAAAATTCTTTCAGAGCCTGATCATATTTTTAAACAAAAGGACTTTCAGAAGGATACATTCTGTCTTCATGGAGACAGGCAGACCTTCGAAAACTAGTTCTCCATTTAATTTTGTGTATGCAGGAAACATCACCTGTCACACGTACTGCTGCGCTGGAACCTTGGACTTCTGCTGAATTGCTGGCTCAAATAATGGCTGCCATGCAGCTTCTGCCTTCATTTAAGTGACCAGTGATTTCAAATCATTTTGATTTTTGAGTAAAGTTTTAAATTATATAACTGATCTGGTTTGTCTTATTGGAGTTTATTCTGCTTGTACTTAATGAAGCTGTAATTTCTTTCTTTCTTATTTTTTTAAATCTAATTGGGTTAATGGTATCCACAGAGAAGTAGAAACTCTTATTTTTAGCCCATGTGGTGGATCTCCTGCTGGGAGGTCTGATCTTCTCAGTAGCCAGGTCAGATGGCAACCCTGCATGGAAGGTGGAGAAGTGAACTAAAACTGAAAGTGTGAAGGGGTGGCTTGGGTTAGAATGCAAGGAGCTCTTGCTCCTTTCTCTGCAGATCTCTGTTTGGGAACATGCACAGAAATTAGTTGAGAGTGTTAGTCACATCTCTCACCCTATTTCTGCCAAGTTTCTCTATCTGTACCCACCCCACACACATATGACATACTTTTCTACTGCTGGTGAAGGTGGTGGGGAAGAGAGGTGGGGGTGGGGGCGGAGACAGCTATAGGCAACCACCAGAGTGAGAAATGTACAATTTTAACTATTCATTCCATTTCAAAAGTTGGACACAGTCTTGCTTAACATAGAAACTGATCTCCCCTACCTGGCAATATGGATCAGTAAGAAAAATTTTGAGTGAATTCAGAAGTGTCCATATACACACTGGAACCCATAATTTGTGATGTGGATAGTCCGTAGTCATTTTCAACCACATGCAAGGGCAAGACTTAGAATGGAACATATTAGACATGCTTGCCTGTGTTCTGTGTGAAAACACTTTTGCTTAGAAAGAAAAACAGTGGGGAAAGTAATGTGTCATTTTATTTGAAGTTCCATGGTCCATGTGCAGGATGTGCAGGTTTGTTACATAGGTAAACGTGTGCCATGGTGGTTTACCCCACCTATCAACCCATCACCTAGCTATTAAGCCCAGTATGCATTAGCTATTTTTCCTGATGTTCTCCTCCTTGCCTCCCCATGACAGGCCCCAGTGTGTGTTGTTCCCCTCCCTGTGTCCATGTTGTTCTTGTTGTTCAGCTCCCACTTATAAGTAAGAACATGTTGTGTTTGATTTTCTGTTCCTGTGTTAGTTTACTGAGAATAATGGCTTCCAGCTCCTTCCATGTCCCTGTAAAGGACATGATATCATTCCTTTTTATGTCTGCATAGTATTCCATGGTATATATGTACCACATTTTCTTTGTCCAGTCTATCATTGATGCGCATTTGGGTTGATTCCATGCCTTTGCTATTGTGAATAGTGCCACAATGAACATACGCATGTATGTATCTTTATAATAGAATGATTTATATTCCTTTGGGTATATACTCAGTAATGTCATAGAGCACTTGATTTTTTCTGAAAGATATAAGAAACAAATAATCGCCTATGCTTTCGATTAATTTTCTTCCAAAAAATAAATCAGACTCTCCAAAAAACTAGAGATTTCTCAAGCCTACCTTCTCTTTTCTGTTAGCCTTTGCATTACAATTTGAAAAAAAAAAAATTTCCCCTATCCAGGGTGCTGACACCAACAAATAGCTATGGAATGGTGATGCCATGTCAAAGGTCAGCGCAGATTGGGTGTCAACGTGAAGATTTCACCTTTGGACTTTGGAAGTGATCTGGATTCCCTTGCATCCCTGCTTTCCCCCTTACAGAGTTCCCTACCAGTTCTTGTGTTGCTGATCTCCCAAGGTTTTTATGAGAATTACATGAAGTGATATTTACAGAAACACTTGTAAAATGGTGGTACATAAAATACACAAGTGAGGTTTTCACCCTCTTATGCATCAAAGGACAGGGAACATACAGAGGAGAATGTGGAGATGGAAAAAAAGATTTTAGGGTTCTAATTGTTTACTTTTAAGGTAATAGCTTCTGTACTTCTCATTTGGATATGGTGGACTTTAAGAGCAAAAATAAATACACTAATTTGGGTTTTCCACAAAAGAGAATAAGAAAGGCATAGGAAAAGAAAAACTATTTAAAGGGAGGATTTATGGAGAAAAGGAGAAGAATGCTAAGAAATTAGTAAGGCAGTCCAGGGGTTATATGTGGAGGGGACCAGATAAGGTTTATTAAATTGGTGTCTGGATGATTGCAAGGAAAGCTATTTTAATCTCAATCTAGGGAAAGAATTGAGGCCTAGGCAGGTTTTAATTTCCCCAGGATCCAAGGGAGATGAGAAAATTAGCTCTGTTTTTAATTCTCACGCTGAGTATGCCCACAAAGGAAGGCAGTGAAAGTGAACCATGTTCTTATGAAGTCAGCAGAAACAAGATGATGGAGAAGGGGCTGGGTTCTGCTTTGAACTAGTTGACCTCAACTTAACAATGTGTCCAACAGGCTCATGAGGGCCTATAGAGCTAGACATGCAAATGCATCCCTACTCCCGAGTCTGAAATAATCTTAGAATACAACAGCAGCCTGGCTCTGGATCTGATTTATCAGCAAGCTAAGTTCTTCCCCACCTCAAGGCCTTTGCTCCAGCTGTCCCATCTTCCGGGAGCATGCCTCCCTAGATCTGTGAATGGTTGGCTCTTCCCGATCATTCAGATCTCTGTTTAACCTTCATCTCTGCAGAGGGGCTTCCATGAACCCTCTGAGCTTCCAGTAACCCCTCCTCCCATCCAGTCACTCTTTTTTTTTTTTTGAGACGGAGCCTCGCTCTGTCGCCTAGGCTGGAGTGCAGTGGCCAGATCTCAGCTCACTGCAAGCTCCGCCTCTCAGGTTTATGCCATTCTCCTGCCTCAGCCTCCCGAGTAGCAGGGACTACAGGCACCCGCCACCTCGCCCAGCTAGTTTTTTGTATTTTTTAGTAGAGATGGGGTTTCACCGGGTTAGCCAGGATGGTCTCGATCTCCTGACCTTGTGATCCGCCCGTCACTCTTAAAACAATTTTATACCACGCACTTATCTGTTCACTTGCTTAGTGTTTTCTCCTCTCTAAAATGAAAGTTCTATAAAAGGAGGGGCAAAATTTTTTTCACCATCCAGAATTTAGAATGGTGACCAGAATACATGAATTTTTATGGATTCTGTCATGAATAAGTGAGGAGAAGGTCACTACTGGAGGTAGGAAAGTAAAAGGACCACAAATTCCAGAAATCTGGGCTTTAAAAAAGATCTCCCCACCACCTACCTTTCCCATTTTCAGCACAGCGACAAGAGGAAGCTTTCTAGTTAGGAGAAAAAAAACTGCATAGAGCTATCTCCTTGGGAAATGATTTAGGTGAGGTTTCTCAGAGTCCACTTTAAAGGACTTCGATTCTTACAGTAAAGGTGGTATCTGGAAAGCAACGATGCTTTGCTGCCTGCATCCATCCCTGGTCACTTCAGAAAGGACCCCACTGTTGCCTGTCTCCTGAATATGGACAGTGAGAAGCATTTGATACAAAACAAAATATGCCTCTGCTTGTGAAGGCTTCTGGACAAAGTTGGAGAGGTCTTGCCTCTTGATTGGGTTTGAAAGGTATTCATTAACCAAGTGCTAAAAGAGAAAAGATTCCTAACAATCACTCTTCACAAGAAACTACATTCCCCAAGTACAGAAGCTTATTTTCTCGTATCTTAAATGGGCGAAATTAAATAGGGCACTGAGGCAATGAGGCTTTCCCAAGATCGCCCACTTCCAGCATCCATCCTTGCAATCTACAAGGCGCCACTTCCACCTCCTCGCAAAAGATGACATGCAGTCACTTGACTATTAAGTTATTCCTCATTTGTCAACAGAAAAGCTGCTAAATTGCTACTCTGAGAAAATTTACATAGAAATTACCAATGATACTCAGCAAACGAAGAAAGGAATTTACAACAGAGAGGAGCATAAGCGTTCAACGTCAGCTCCTCCCGGAGCTGCTGGCTTCTGCACACAGCAGTCACTGCAGGGTTCAGAGAAAAGAGAAGAAACTTCGACTGGGAAACAGAAAAATTAATTGGTCAGTGATCTCCTTCTTTGCGCTCAGCCTCTTACATCCATTTGGATGTCTTTTAAATCTGACTTGCTAACATGCTGGTCTTTTTCATCCCCCTCATACATCTTTCTGCTGTTCCCCCTCCCCTCTGATAGAAGAGACTCTGCTCTTAATTAGAATTTCACACCCATCACCAAAGGTTAATTGCTCAGTTGTTGCTGCTCTCCTCAGTCTCAGCAGTTGCTGGTGTTCACTGGTGTTCAACTTATGGCCACGTTCAGTTAAGAGTAGGGCAAGGAACCTCCCCCAGAGTTCTTAAGGGCCAAGGCTGCCTCTCTTCCTTCTGCAAATGTCCTTCTTCTGCTTTCCTTCCTACAGCTCCCTCTTAGATTCAGACAGGGCTTTCCTAAAGCTTTACCCAAGGAGATGGATTCTGCTTTGCTGTCCTAAATTACTCTATCCTTCCAAGATTAGACTGTGGCCTTGGTTTACCTGGGCAGTGGTTTTGCTGTCTATGCAGGGTTTGCGATACATGCTCTTTTCTCCAGGCTCTTTAAGACCTGAGTTCTAAAGCCTATCAGACCTCATGGTTGTCACTCTCTCTTTCAAGTGCACTCCTGACAACATTACACTCCAGAAGAGTGAAGTTCCTTCCTTCCGTGCTATCTTATCAGATATTATAACTCTATCTAAAATGAAAATAAAGCTGAACATGCCATTCCCATATCCTTGAATTTGTCATGTTACTATCCTATCTAGAACACCCTCTTCTCCTCCCATACATACACTCAAGTCCAGAGGATTCCTTAAGAGTCTTGGTGTTGTGTTTTCTTACCAACCTGATGCTACAGACACAAGGCAGAACCACGCCTTGTAATTTCTTAATTTTCTGTAGTGGTTAAGAGCACAGGCTCTGGAGTTAATCTTGAATCTATTGCTTATTCACTGTGAGACAACATGAGAGCTACTTGATTTCTCTGAATCCTACTTCCTTCATCAGCAAAAATGGGGACAGTGAGGACTTACATAACAAGGCTATGAGGATTAAATGCAATAATGCTTGTAAAATAATTACCACAATAAAAGCTCAATAAGTGAGGCAGCTTATTATGGAAAGAACACACAGATTTTAGAGACACGAAGAGCTGGTTTGGAATTGTGCCTCTGTTGTTTATTAGCTGTGTGAACGTGAAACAGTTAAATAACACCTCTGTGCCTCATTTTCTTTATCTACACTATTTGGAAAAGGTTTCACTAGTTTATAGAAGTAACTAGCACCATGAAGGCATTAATAAATCTTGGCTGTCTTTCCTTTATCCTCTTGGAAATTAATGCAAGGAAAAGTTTGGGACTATACAACAGAATGATACTCATGCTTACTTATTATACAATGCAATGGGTATATAAGTGTGATCCCATCTAATATCAAATGAACCCCTTTTAATTTTCTCTGATCGCAAAGAGTACCAAGGAATTAATTGGGAGTTTCCCATTGAAAGAGAAGAGAACTGTAAGCAGATTTAACAAGTATCATAGAACAATTGCTAGGTAAAGATTCCAGATTATCCTTTTAAGGAAGACCTGTATGGCTGATTCTGGGAGCATTTGAGGCTGGTATAAAAACAATATCACATATAAATATATCCGTGTAGGCTCTACAACGGCTCATTAAAAAATCTCCACAGTACTTCATAGGATCCCAACATTTATAACAGTCTGTCACTCTGGGGGTAAAAAATAGCACCTTTACTATTTATTCTGCATATCAAAAATGGAATAGAGATTGTAGAACTAAATGAGATATGACTTTTGGTCTCTGGTACTCAAGTTAGGTCTGAAGTCTTCCAATAAAATGCTTCCAGACAAAAGCAGTAAAGAAAGGTTATTTTAAAATGACTCAGGGAAATTTTGGAAAGAGATCAAAAGATGTAAAATTTCAGTTATATACTTTACCTAAATAATCACATATGAACTGAGAATTCATATAGATTAAGGCACATGGTTGCCTTATGTGTCTCAATGACTGTACTCAGTGTGCATATAATACTCAGGAAAACTCTAAAATCGTGCCCCTTGATGAGCAGACAGGGCTTTCCATTTAAATGATTCATCTAAAGAGTCTCCCACACAGGAAATTGCATGAGACTTAATTCATTTACCTAAAAAGGATAAAGGATTGACTCAAGCCAAGGAGAATTCAAACATCAATTATCCAGGTTTTATGACAAAGATTTCTAATAACGTAATGTTTAGATCATAAGTCCATTAACTCTTGCTAAGATTTTCAAAAAAAGAGGAAGAAACAGAATGAGAGAAACAAAGAGGAGAGAATGATGGAAAGAAGGAAGAAATAGAGGGAAGAAAAAAGAGAGAAGGAAGAAAGAAGTATGGAGAGATAGAAAGAGAGAAGAAGAAAGAACATAAACAACCAAGAAGATACCATATTTCTAGTTCGGGATAAATGTGAAGTCATTAGCACTAAAGTGGTCAAGAAAATGTTATGCTTCCAAGATTGGCTTGAGAGGCGACCATTTCACAAAAAGCATTACTGACTTTGTACATTAACAACATCTTCACTAGCCAAAACTTAATCAAAACTTTTATACCACAAATTGTCTCATAGAGCAAGGCTACCCAGACAAGAGGCATGATGGTTCAGAGCATGATGGGTGATAAAGAATATAATGGTGAGCATGATATTTTGGGTAAGATTTCTGCTTCTAAGGTGATTTAGGGAGACATTCTAGAAGTACTATAAACAAGTACATTTATTCCTTGTCCATTCCAATCTCCAGAGGCATGCATCCGAGTTTTTGCAAGGCTGGAATTCATCTTCTAGCAAAGCAGAGTTACACTAAAAACCTTTAGCAAGGCAGTCAACCTCAAGTCTTTTGGGAGCTAGAAACTTAAACGTGTGAATTAGGCCAACCATTGTACAATGGGCATGGTGAGGCCTGTGTTGAAGTGGAGAAGATTTGCCACCATAATTTCTATGTTGGCCAAATATCTATTATCAGGGCTAGATTTTCTCTGAGGGGATGCTAGTTTGAAATTTCTGCAAGATAAAATGAATCCAACTTTTGTCAATGGGAAGAATGGGTGTCTCACAACGTAAGTGCCTTCTTGGCTATTTCTAACAATGAAGTGTTTGCTACTACTAGAAACATCAGGTAGACATTATTCTACCTTTTTGCCTTCACTCCACCTTTATGAGTTTAAACTTGTTTTCTTTCAACACAGAAATCACTGGACAACTGTAATATTTAAGGGGCTTATAGAAAAGAGAGAAATTTTAAAATCTGCTTACTCCCTGTCTGGAGGGTACTTCAGTAGAAACACACAACTGCACACAGAAATATTTGCAAGTTTTCATGCACCTATATCTAGTTAATATAAATAATCACACAGGGAGAAAAAATATTACTTTTTGAAAGCTCACCAAAACCTTTGTATCAAATGTCTCCAAAATGGAAGGTAATTTCCCTCTAAAGAGTGAGCGAAGCCTTCATGACTCCTCCGAGCTTCCAGATCTTAAAGCAATCAGCCAGGTCATATTTATTCTACAGTATAGACAAAAGTCTACCTTCTGTCATGGGGACGAAAATGAATTGTTTTCCCATAATGGTGTTTTCTTTTCAATCAATTTCCCTTCAAGCTTGATTTAAGAAGGTACCATGTCAGAACCTTAGCCTGGTGGATGAAATCTGGGACAGTTCCCCACCAAAGGTGAAAATTATGAGAGAGGCAAGCCTGCAGAGTTCAATCTAGATGCTGCAATGCCCCCTCCTCCTTTTCACTGACTTTCTTTTTCTCTCTTGTCAGCTAGAAGTGTTTGCAGCACTGCAAAAGCTCACAGGAGCCAACATAAAAGACTGAGCTAAACCAAAGAATTGAAACAGAGACAGGAAAATCCTCCAAGCATTTATTCCTGTAACTATATGCAGATTTAAATTCAATCTAATTCATCAAATATCTGTTGAGTTCTACTCTGTTGGGAATCAGAGTGCTGGGTTTACAAAGGATGAATGAGATAGGCTTGACTGTTTTTGCCCTCAAGGAGCTTACAGTTAAGTAAGATAAAAACAAAACCCTATGAAAATACAGTGCAGAGGGCTGCCGTAACCGCTTTTATATGAAGATACAAGATATATTATTGTAAAAACGATGGCAAATAAATAGATGATATTTTCATATAAATCTAATCTTTATTGAGAACAGGAGCTTAATATATTTCCCTTAGTTCTGGGTACAGCTATCAACCCATCTATCCAAGTTAATCTTCTGTCTCCTCCGTTGCACTTATTATGTATATTTCATCCAGTGCCAAGTTCTACTGAGCAAATCCACAATATTTTTCTGGAATTTGCTCTCTTTTCCCCACCTCCACAGCCACTTCTTCAGTCTCATGCCTCATCATTTCTCTCCTGAAATTGTGAAAAGTTTGGTTGCAGTCTCAACCCTAGCCGTTTGTCCATCCCATGACTGTCAGGGTTATCTAAGTCACATATCTGTTCATGGCATATCTGAAACCACCTATTGCAGCTCAAATACTACCAAATTATCTCCAGCTTCTTAACCTGGCATGCATGCCACTTCACAGGGCATAGTCCTCCCTGAAACCATCTATTGCAGCTCAAATACTACCAAATTATCTCAAACTTCTTAACCTGGCATGCATGCCACTTTACAGGTTGCCAACAGCCACTCTTGCCACTCATCCAATTCATCCATATTGGATCATATCCATATTGGATGATCCATATTGGATCATTCACTGTTTTTTAAATTTTCATATCTTTGCTCAAATGTCCCCCTCAGTCTGATAGGGGTCCCTCTACCTCCTGCTTCTGTCTGCCCTTTACTTTTTTTTTTTTTTTTTTTTTTTTGATGGAGTCTCACTATGTCACCCAGGCTGGGGTGCAGTGGTGTCATCTTGGTTCACTGCAACCTCTGCCTCCCGGGTTCAAGCAATTCTCCTGCCTCAGCCTCCTGAGTAACTGGGATTAGAGGTGCCCACCACCATGCCTGGCTAATTTTTTGTGTTTTTAGTAGAGATGAGCTTTCATCATGTTGGCCAGGCTGGTCTCATATTCTGACCTTGTGATCCGTCCACCTCAGCTTCCCAAAGTGTTGGCATTATAGGCGTGAGCCACCGCGCCCAGCCTGTCTGCCCTTTTCAATGGACAAATGTCTATTCATCGTTTTGTACTCAATTCAAATGGCACCCTTACTTGGGGACTTTCCCTGAACCCCAAAAAGAATCTCGTTGCTTTTTCAGTGTGCTCACACAGTACTTTATATGTACTTTATCATGCGGTCTTATGGATATTTTGATGGCTGAGATTCTCAATAGAAGCTGATGGTGGCTGAAAATTAAGTCAAGAGTGATTGATTTGTTTATGACATTTTCATAAAATTGTACTTTATGGAATATACTGAATATATACAGAAGTTTGAGGCCACCAATAGAGGCTATTTGGAACCACAGTTTGGCTGTCACTTCAGGTAAAATGTATTTATAATTTTTAAATAAATACATGGCCTTTGCATTATTACCAGGCACAGGTTTAAAACCAGGGAGAAGAGAAAAGACAGAAGTGGTATCTCCTTTATTTTCTCAGGATGGTTTCAGAAAACAAGAATAACTAACTACTTTTAAATTTTGATACTGAGGAGCAATCATAGGCCTAAAAAGATTGGCATTCTTAGTTCAAGTACCTATAATATTGTTCACTAATCCTGAGCCGAAGAGAAGTCAGGTAACCTCTTCACCTCCATTAGTCTCAGTTTTCTTTTAATAAAATGCAGATTCAATGATTTGCCCTCAATATATCGAGGAAACGTGGTAAGGATCAAAGTGTGGTAACTATAGTAGCTTACATTTATCAGCTGCTTACAAGGAGCCAGACACAGGGCTAAGCACATTCCATAAATAATCTACTTTATTAGTGACATTAAGGATGATAGGCAACATATTATATGGACAAGGGGACAATCCTTGATACAAAAGAAGGATAAGAAAGCTAAGGTGCTTGTGATAAGTAGGTATAATCTACTTCCAAATCAATAGAGACAGCTTGACTCTTCTTGACTATTCCACTAGCTGTAGAAGTCCACCTCTGGTACAAGCTGTGTTGTCATATCATTTATTACTGAGCCCAACACACTGAGGCATAAATGGCCAATGAAAGGCATCAACTAAAGTTGAAAAAGACACCTGTTCCATTTGATACACCTTATATCAGTTTGCTAATTTTTATTTTACCACACAATGTTTCTCTTAGTTGAATGTGTTTATTTTTAAAATATGTGCCTAATATATAAAGACACACTATACAAAATATGTATACATTTGTATGTGTGTTTTTATGTGTTTGTATTTTATTCAGGACATACAAGAATGCACCTATTGAAAGGCTAAGCATTAAGGGCACATTAAGGCATTCTAAAAGTGGTAGTAATAAGGACAAGGTTTTGTTTATTGAAACTAGCTGTCCAAGGTAGAGGAAAAAGGAAGGAAATGGCCCTAAAAGAGGAAAAGGGCCAAAATAAACATTTCTTGTTTTCCTGTAGGTTTTCCATACATGTGCCTCCTTCTTATACCGTAGTTTTTATTTAGGTGACTTGCACTTACATTGATTTTTTGGTAACAAACCACTATTAAACATCATTTAACTTCACACACACACACACACACACACACACACACACACACAGTGAGGGGGAGTGATAATAACAATTGCAACATGGCACTCTTATGGCTAAAAAGAATCATTATCCTCTTATACTCAGGAGGTATAACATTAAGAAAAGCCCTAGTGATTCTAACTTCATTGGAAGGTATTTTGCTGGGTACAGAGGTAAACAGCTTACATCTCTCCTTGCTCACAAAAGGCAAGGAAAAGGCCATGTTTTCGAAATCTCTCAGATCCCATACAACAGTCTCTCAAACATAGGTGTATGTAAGGATAGTATATTAAAATTTGAATTAGCTCAAATCAAAGTTCTCCAGTTTATGTAAGCACCATGTGACCAAACCAAGACTCTATCAGTAATTTTTCCAATTTTGTTAGAGAATGTGCGAGAATTATTTTCCCAAAGTGTTTTCATGGCATGTTTGCTATTTCCAATCCAAGCAGTGTGAAGAGACAGAAATTAATAGGTAATGAAACAAGTGGGTTTGGGTCGAATGACAATTTTACTGTCTTAAAAAATGACAACAAATACAGCGTTCAAAACGAACAAAATCATTTTTTCATATCGTTTCCTGTGTTTCTGTTGCCAATTATATATATGTATATATCTTATATATGTATATATCATATATATGTATATATACCATGTATATGATACATATATGCATATGCCATTTGTATAAGCCATATTTCCAAGAAAGCCTTTGAGCATGTGATCCTGACAGCATTTAATTTCAAAGGTGGACTTAAATTCAGATTATGACTTGAAATCATAGTAATACTGATATTTTATTTTGATTTTGAAGGTGAGTCAGATTTATGTCTAAAATGTCTCAGGACATTTGGTATGCATTACTGGAAATTCTCAGGAATTTAATCACCAATTAAGAACTTTCAAAAATAATGTGAAAGTTTCAACATTATCAGATAGAGAATAAAGACAGATATGCTCAATAAAGGGCTTTAGTGACACACTCATAGCAAGTCAGAGATGTTTTCTAGATATTCATTTAATATCTGTGAAGTTACAGGACAGGTGTAATATTGCAGCCTTATGCCTTTGTTATTAAGTATGATAGGATAATATTTTATTTATCAGTTTAATATTTATAAGTGAAACCCATAAATCTCATATGGATGGTTTTATTTACTAGGACTGACTTCCTTTTCTTACAACCCAATACATTGAGTGACAAGATGCATGCATATACGCAGGCCTAGATACGCAGGTCTCTGTTGACTTGCTAACCAAGAGAACTCCTGAAGTCTTCTGTGACAAGATAGTACTGCATTATAAAAAGGCCAAATGACACCATGTCTTTAATTTTTAACAGGCATTAGATGATCCCATGCATGGAGACCAGTCGTCACACATTCACCACTCAAAGTAGATCCATGAGCAAATATTACTGGACACTTAAAATGCTCCAATATTCTTATTTCAAATCTGTCATTACTCAGTCAAAGGCACAATTCAGGTAGAACTGACAAAGCCATTGGCCTTGAAGGTGAAAAAGTATGAAATTGCAGGGATGAAAAGAACTTTGAAAAGACAAGTACATCACCTGCAAATTTTTCATTAAGTTACCCCTCACATAGAGGTTGCCCTCTCTTGTGGAAATCCATCCCCATCTCCATAATGCCTTAGTCTAGTTTCTTCTGCTTTGGGAGCAACTCAATGACTCTGCTCATTCACACTGACTTTTGTATCCTGTTTCCTGAAGAAAAAAATGGACAATGTTTTAAGCTTGAATTCTTGAATTGCTGCTTTGCAACACAAATTTTGGCTCATTTTTCAGATCATCTTCATATATCAAGAACTATTTTTATCCTGACGTTTCAGGCAAGTTCTCATTTCAGTCATTACCTTCTGCCTAAGATCCCTAGTGATTTTAACAAGATTTGCAGTCATTCACTTTCTGTCCAATAATTTTGTCTGATAATTTATGACTTTGGTCAGGCCTTGGTACTATAAATCCTAATTAGGCAATGGCCTTAATTATTAGCCTACAAAGCTTCACCCTTCTGCTATCCCCTATCTTCAAGAGTCACTGCACTCCACGGTGACTTATTTTCAATGATTCCAGCACTTTTCAGAACATACATGTCTGATACTTGTAAAACTATGCAATAATACCTCTAATCCTAGCACTTTGGGAAGCCAAGGTGGTGGGATCACTTGAGCCCAACAGTTAGAAAGCAGTCTGAGTAATACAATGAGACCTTGTCTATACTAAACATAAAAGACATTAGCCAGGCATGGTGGCACATGCCTGTGGTCCAGTTACTCAGGAGGATGAGGCGTAAGGATCATGAGCCTGCAAGGTCGAGGCTGCAGTGAGCTATTATCACGCTACTATACTTAAGCCTGGGTGACAGAGCAAAACCCTGTCTCTAATAAAATAAGATGAAAATAATACAATATATCCAAGTTTGATTCCTGTTCCCATGTCCTATTCAAAGAACACTGTAATGCCATTTAATAAATCATTTATTGTTTTTTTTTCAAAGTATTTGCTCAGCAAAGCATTTTCTTTCTGAGAAATGCTATCTCACTGCTTTCTACAAAAGGATTCAGGAGGTATTTTCCTAGCATAACACATGCAACAGGTATAGACGGGCCTTCTCCAATGACAATGAAACGTCAAAGCCAACTTCCTAATGGAAAAGCTTTTATGGTCCCTTTCTGACCTAATCTTTGGAGGGACTTTAATTATCCCTTGTCCTGTCCTATACCCTAATATCAGAGAAAAAACATATGCCAGGAAGTAGAAAAATGCAAAACAAAAAATGTAATTTTAAGTATGAATTTAATAGCTCTGCCATTTTTTAAGCTATGATATCCTGGTAAAAGGTCTAAGCCTTACTTTCTTTATCTAGGAAATAGGTAATGAATAAACGTTCAAAAAGGCATTTGTAGAAGGACAAGAGAAAATAAAGGCATTACCATAAAACTGTTATGTACCATAGGAATCTGAATTATTTTATTAGACCCAATTTATATAACCCCAAACTTATTTTATTACTCACACTTTACAAGTGGCTGGATTTTAATATTGTTTGAAGTGCTCTGCATGATTGCCCACAATTCTAGACATTGTGTTATGTCTCAGGCAGCTCCTTAGGCGGTGTGTATGTGTATGTGTGCGTGTTGGGGCGGTGTGTATGTTGGGGCGGTGTGCGTGTTGGGGCAGTGCGCATCACTTTTCATAATTGATTCACACCAAAATGCTAGCTTTCAAGAGGCAGCAAAATGTAGGCAGTAGCTGTTTCAACAGTACACAGTTACTCTGATGACAAGCAAATTTTCTACAGGAACAGAACACTCTCCTGTCACCTTCCTCCAGCTGAAGGCCAAAATACTTTAGAAATAACAGATGGCACGAAACTGGGACCTAATTGAAGATCTACCTATTGAGACAGCAGCAAATGCCTGCAAACTCCAGTGTAAGGCTCTCCTCTCCGAGCAGGCAGCATGCAGAATCCAGGACGCATACAAACAAAAGAATCTTATTTCTTTCTTGGTTGGGGGAGTGTTTTCTACCCACTCTTGGAGTTTCATGGTCCCCAAATGGCCCCAAGGGGCAAAAGGTGATTGAGGTACAATGATAAGAATATAGCCCTGCCAAAACTTTCCAGAATGAAAATTCTGTGGTCATTCCCTGGATGGCTCCTGTAGTTTTCTGAGCTCTTTTCCATAACCCAATTCCTGGCATTTCAGAAAAGTATGGATGACTAAGCTTTGGAAGCAAGGCGCTACAGTTTTCCATTGTTGTGCTTTGTGTTTTACAGTGTTGGTTTTTGCCGTTATATCCTTAAGAATTCCTTTTCTATTCTTGCTAAGTAAAGTATTGGCAGTCCCTGGGGAACATACCATTGACTCTAAAGTTTTTTATTTATGAAGCTCATTTTCTCCTTTCACCAGGCACACCAGCATGCCGCACAGACCTTGGCCCCATTGTGAGAGGAGCAGGCCGGGACTCAGCAATTGTCAGCTGTGAATGTAATGAATTTATTTGTGATTCACTGGGTCCTGTTCTCCAAATCCTATTATCTTTTAATCCATTCAGCTTCTCCTAATGGATTTCCTCTTCTAACTTGCAAATTACTTTGGGAAGCAGAGAAGTAGAGGAGAAGAACAAGCCGTATCACTTATTCACTTTGAGTGTATATAAAGTTGGTCATTAACGGAAAAGGAAACAGGAGAAACTATGGATTATTTCTAGTTTAGTAGCAACAAAGTCTGCAGAGGAGACTTTGGGCGTAGGCTGACAGACCTTGATCTATGTCCTAGTCCTGTTTGGTTGAAAAATTTCTGGGAAACGCAAGTGTGCTCTGTTCCAAAGAACATGAACGAATGTGTCTAGGGACTGTGGGATAAATCACACCTTTAGGGAGTATCATAGAGGCCACTGACATAACCATAGGCACCATTCTTCAGTGATTTTATATGGGATATTACTAATTCCTAGGATTTATGCCTCTGGAAACCCAAGCCATTGGCTTGGAAACAAAGACTCTTCTCTTGCTTTGTGACTATAAATTTAATTCTGGACAGCAGTTGGTGAGTGTACCCTTGGAGGAAAAGAAAGACAAAGTCAATCAGATACTACGTGATTTTAAAAGGAGAAAAGAAGGAAAATGTTGGATCATTACGAGGAAGCAGGATAATACAGTAGAAATAGCACTGGTTTTAAACACAGCTGTAGTTTCATGTCAAGGCTCAGTCAACAATGAGCTGTGTGATCTTGGAAAACTGACATGCCTTCTCTGAACTTTTCTCTTTCCTCAAAAAGTACGCATCTCATAGGAATGAAAGGAAATAATTTATGTAGAGTGCCTGCCCAATAATTAGCTATCATTTGAATAATCTCTGCAAATGATAACTAATTATTATTCAGATCTTTGCTCCTTGAATTTAACAGCCACTTATTTGGTTTAATAATTCAAATTAGAGTCAACAATTGTCCTCTTGATGTTAAAAAGCTATCTTTCATAAGGGGGAGAGAGATACTGTGGATTGTCAAGAAACCCCTCTTAGTGGTCTATGTTACTCCTATACATCAACCCGGGCATTCACATCAAAGTCATCTTGAAAGTTACCTTGGGGTATTGCTTAACAAGCCTGTAGAGGACAGGGATAGTCAGACCACTGTTCATTTCTATTGTGCCATCTTCCTTCGTATCTACGTCTTTATTTTTCGAAACTCTAGGAGAGGTAACTAGGATTTATTCAAGTAATTATTGTGAAATATATATATTTATACATATTATTTCTCAAATATATATATATGAGAAAGAGAGAGAGAGAAACTATGAAAGGGACAGATTCTACGACCTTGTCAGAGTCAAAATCTTGGAGGTAAGACCATAAGTCATCTTTCTTATTCCCAGGTTCTGCATGTGTTTATGAGGTTACACACACCATCATGCCACATACAGATAAATAGATCCTTTCAATAACCATGATCAGAGCAAATTTGCTGTAAACTAAAATATTTTAGTCAAGATGTGTCTCATTCCATATCATGTACCTCCCATATTCCTTTCTATTCTCAGTTATTTATACATATACAAGAGAGAGTAAAAATTATCAGTGGTGTCTTAGCCTGAGTGGCAAAAAATATTCACTAGGCATTCTAAAGGAAATAGTTTTATATTAGTTCTAACCTTGGTCAGCCGTGAAAGGCAGAGATTCAGTAAACTAGTGAAATAAATGAAATTTCAAATTTTTCATGTACATACAAAATATTTGATATTGTATCAACAGCCAAAGAGAAGCTACAATAGAGAATCAGTCTGGAAAAGACAGAAAGCAAGATTTTGTTCTCCGTTCTGCTCATGGACAACTTGAAGCAAGACAACAAACCTCTTGAAATTCAGCTTAATTATCTCCAAAATAGAGATAATGGGATTACTCCTTTATATTTTCCTCAAAAGGATAATTTGAAAATGAAGAAAAAAAATTGACAAAGTGCCTGGAATTTTCTGGACATAAGCAATACAGAGTTCAAGCCACTACTGATTTTCTAAAGTCTCAAAGCAGCTGCTGCTTCTCTATAGCAATGAGAAGCATAGCATTATGTAACATTGCAACTTCCCCAATGGTCTAGTTCTAAAAAGAGTGCCAGTGAAAGTCCTCGGCTAGCCTCATTCCAAAACATTGACATGCCTTTGTTCTTTCTTTTAACTGAAATTAAATTGCTGCCTGAAGAACTAAGGATATATTTAGAAGACAGTCTCTTACCATTTTTTTGTCTTTGTTCAAGTTTCCTAATTGAGAATCATATTCCATAAAATTACACAGCAGTGTAAAGAATTGGGAACATAGAAAGTCAGACTATAGGGAAAAATAAAGTCTTAATCCTTCTTAGCTTTCCCATATTACCTGTTGACAACAAGTACTTTTTCTGCCTGCTGAGAATAGGTGCCTGTCCTCCCATTCCACTCAGATATTCCCTTTCAAATGGACCACAGGTACCACTTACACTCAACTTATTAATTTTGGGGGATGGGGTCAATATTTCAGCTTCTTCACCACTAAGGGGTGAGAGGAAAATGTTATGAATCGGAAGGCACAGAAGCATTCTTTGAAGATGGAGATATGGAATAAGGACACCACTGGTTGTCACACACATTTACTCCTTCAGTAAATAATGTTTGTTTAGTTTCTTTTCAGTTTCTTTTCTTTTTCTTCTTTTTTTTCTTTCTTTTGAGATGGAGTCTCACTGTGTTGCCCAGGCTGCAGTGCAGTGGCATGATCTCTGCTCAACACAAACTCTGCCTCCTGGGTTCACACCATTCTCCTGCCTCAGCCTCCCAAGTAGCTGGGACTACAGGTACCCGCCACCACACCTGGCTATTTTCTTTTATTATTTTAGGTTTATTTTATTTTAGTAGAGACAGGATTTCACCGTGTTTGCCAGGATTGTCGCGATCTCCTGACCTCGTGACCCACCTGCCTCAGCCTCTCAAAGTGTTAGGATTACAGGTGTGAGCCACCGTGCCTGGCTGTATTTGTTTAGTTTCTAATATAAACCAGTCTTTGAACAAGGCTTTAAGCATACATACATACTCAAACACATACACAATCTACACACATATATGTACCTATACATAGCCCTTGTCTTCAAGGAGATAATAGGTAGTAATGACAGTTAAACAGAAAAACACAAAAGCTCACTTACTTGTGAACTTACATAGATAAGAATAAAGTCTGACCAATGTTGTCTGCCACCAAGTGAGAGCCTTGAATCTGGTCCCCAATTATGGCTGGGCTCAAGTCAGTCTGGTCTGGCCTTAAAAACCTAACATAAACATCTAGAGGGGCCATGAAGGTAATGAAAGGAGCTAAGCCAGAGCTGAAGGAAGAAAGGGAAACACACAATTCACACCATGGCCTAAGAGGACAGACTTAGCTCGAGCTACAAACTGGTATTAGCCAATGCATCTAATTAAAAACTGAAAAAGACAATCAATAATCAGTATCTTCATGGGAAATCTTTAACAAAAAATGTTAGTATAGTAGACATTGTAATGTGCTGCCCAGCTCACCCTGCAACTAAGGACTTACTGCCTGACCTGAGCTGCAAGGAGTGCTGTCCATAGACAGCCTTCAGCTGCCAGCCCCTTCAGGGTTGGCCTCAGACACAGAGCCCCACCTTGCCTAAGATCATGCTCTTCCCAGAGTGACCCACATTCAATGACTTATTGATCATGGGGTAGAAAGACGTAGCCATCTTGGCCCAACTCAGGACAAACTGAAAGGTCATGTTAGAGTCAGAGGTGCTTATGAGGTTAGCTGAGCCATTGTTGGGCCTGCATCGCAGCTCAACTTCTCTCTGCTCAATCCTGCTTCCTTCCCCAGGGAAATCCTTAAAAATTATCTGGCACACTAGACTTCATCTCAGAGTCTGTTCCTAGGGAACTCAGCCTGTGACTATTAGCACCTGGTGGGTTCTTGTTTTGTTTTGCTTTTATTATTAATACGATGAAGACCAAATAAAGTTAATGTAAATTTGCATTATGTGGCCTAAGCCAATAAACTATCTAGGCTAACACAGTCCAAGAGGAATATAATGCAAAGCAAATAGATAATTTTAAACTTTCTAGTAGCCACCCCCCAAAAGGAGAAATAGCTATAATTAACTTAAATAATATATTTTATTAACTTTAATAATATATTAATAATAACCCAATATATTCAAAATATTATTTCAAAATGTGATCAAAACTAAAAATTGTAAATGTTTTATTTTACATCCTATTTCCCATATGAAGTCTTCAACATTTGATGTGTATTTTACACTTACAGCACATCTCAATTCAGACACTAAGTTTTTATTAGAAATATTTTATCTGTATGTAAATCTCACAAAACTTACACTTAAAAAAGTAATTCATATATCCGAGTAGTTCCACACATACTTATGTTTTCCAGTGACTGAATTGAATATCAATTTTTAAAGTTAATTAAAATTAGACTGACTTAAAAATCCAGTTAAGTTTTCAATCACACTAACCACAGAGGCCTCTGTGTTCAATTTTTAAGGTACTTTATGAACATTTTGAATGCTGTGATGTCCAATCAGTGCAAAAGCAATGAGTAAGATAACTGAAAAAATAGTTCTGTTAATAACGAAAACAAAGTACAAAACATGCTTTTAATGAAAGGAGTTGCACAAGCATATGAAATAATTTATTTGGCAATAAGAAAAATTCTGAATAAGTATATATCATGCAATGTATAAAAGTGCAGTGTCCTTGCAGTTGACAGTCATCAACAAGAGATGAAAAAGATGAGCAAAAAAAGAGGAATGAAAAAATATGTTTACTTGGTCAACCAGAAGATCGACGTTGGCACAAGATGCTACTGGGCTAAGGTTAATTCAGGAGAAGGTTAAGAGTAAAGTACATAGAGGCCAAGCATAGTGAAAGGGGTGCTGATGATAATCTTGTTACAAGATGTGGTTGAGTCTGCATTCGAGGGCTATTTAAGGCTGCATTGTAACAATCTAGTGGTGAAGTGGTGAGAGCAGGAACTGGACTTGTCTAAGCAGGTGCTTACCTAGGCACAAAAATCATGAAGGGAGGAGAATGCTTCCTGCAAAAGTTTTTCAATGAAAACAAGATGGCCTATTTCCCATGAGTCCATCCAATGAACAACTATCTATTGAGTACCTGTTGCATCCCTACAGGTTTCAAAGTGCTGGAGAGGTACTGCTGAACAAGGTAGGTGAAACTATTGTCCGTAATTTCTTTCATTCTAGTGAGGAAAGCTCACAGGTAAATATGGAAGATAATTTTATACACTCATAAGTTCTAAGAAAATGGCAAAAGGACATTGTGATAGAACATGACAGGGATCAGTCATAGTGGTCAGAAATGGCCTAAGAAAGAGATGTTGAGTCGAGATCTAGAAGATGAAAAGGGACAGCCAGATGAAGATCTGGGGAAGGAGTGTGCCAAGTAGTAGTGTATTTGTAATAGTTTAAGAACTTAAATAATTTAAATACTGATCATCAAAGGTAAAGTTATCTTTGTACATATGTATAAACACATTACAAAAACATGTACAAAATGTACAAAACAAATATACAAAAACATTAGCCTGAACTGCAGTGTTTTCACAGCTTGCTTTTTAGGAACTGCAAATAATGCAGATATTCCTATGAGAATGTACTCTGTGTGAGAAAAAAAACAGTTATTTTATCTGTCTCAGCAAAAAATTTAGAGAATCATTGCTGAAATTTGAAGTTTTAACATGCTTATAAACTTCTAAACTTATACATTGATTAATTCCCTGCAGTCTTAGCCTACCTCCAGAGTCATGTTCCAGGTATTATTTGTATTTCTCCTTGGAAATTTTCCTCCAGACAGAAAACATGTTAAGGTGATCATACAGCCCCTAAGAGTCCCTGTTTGCCTGGGGAAGTACGGCTGTGTGTCTATTATACATGCATGTTTATTTAACAGCATTCTCTTGTGTTCTCTAAGGTGTCCTGGTTTGGAGATAAATAATATGGTCACTCAAAATGACCACCGATTGCACTGGGAGAGTAGAGGTTAATTCTCCCAATAGATCTCACTGGCATGCAAGCACACACAGAAGATTCTGTACCATTGCGTGTTCTCAACCAATTTCTGTCTGCCAGAGATTAAACAATAAAGACAGTAAGCAAATGACGTGGTTTACATTAAGGACCATGACCTGCTCTTAGCAGGGCAACATATTGTCTCTGAGTACTCCTATCCTCTCTTGTCTCCTTCACTGACCTTGCCAGCCAGAGAGCTTTTTGGTTTGATAATGCCTGAGAGCAGGCAATGAAGACTCCTGGTTTTTCTGATCCTACATTTACCTCATTTCATTTAGCTTGATTTTACCTTTTGTTCCTCATCTAAAGCAGCAAGGATGACTCTTGGGGCATTATATTGAGAGCTAACGCAATCAATACCGGTTTCAAGTAACACAGAAAAGCCCCCAGACCTACATTAGAGCTGTAGGCAAGTGCTACATTTTTCAGAAGCCAAGATTTGTTGCTCATTCAGTGATGTGATATGGGATGGAGTGGGGAGGGATACAACCATCCCATTACATCGATCAGAGACTTAAGATACAACTTAGAAATGGTTAAAAACAAAGCGAGGAATAAGCAGAGGGCGCTAAAGGTGAGAAAAACAATCTTCCAATGAGGCAAAACATTTTGGCTGGCTGGAATGCATCTTTCCCCACCCACAAGTTTGCTTACCTGGCCTGCTCTGCTTATTCATGTATACAGTACTCCCACTTTAAGCGTAATCTCCATTGAAATGCTTTCCTTGACTTATATCCCAGCCTCCAAGATAGAGCTAAATCCTCCCTTCTGTCCATTTTCACATCCCCAGGTGTGTGCTTAGAAATTACAGCAAACATTTTCAATTATATATTTTATACACCTCTCTCTCCTCTAGATTTTAAGCTTCTTGAGAGGGGACAGTTTCTTATCCATCTCAAAAGTCTCAGTCCAGCCAGCTTGCATGCAGTAGTCACTCAATAACTGTCCTCTGAATTTAACTGAAACCTACACATACTGATGCATTTTAGGTCCTATTTTTCAGGGAAGGAATGAATAACTGGATGAATTATAGTGCTATTATATGGCTGCTTTATTATATAGCTATTTCCTAGCAGACATACCAGCTCTAAACTCTACATGAGAGACTCAATTTAGGGGAAACAATGGAAAATTGGAAAACTCATCTTGACAGTAAACATTGAGTTGAATAATGGACAGAGTAGGGGGCTCTTCTTTCCCAGGCTTGTGTGTATGCATGCGCGCATACACACTCAGCCATAGAAAATCATTTCATTGTAGCTCCATCTGGATGGAGAGGAGTGAACCAGAGGCTTGGGCTTTTTCCATGAGGAGTTTACCCTCTAATTAGCATCCTACAAAACAGTGAATTGTTGCACAGTCATTGTTCCTGCTGAGGTGATGGCATAAGATGCTGAAGATGAATTGAAAAATACTTTTTACTTTCTCAATTCTGAAGTTAATCACTAAAGATTATATTTTCATTACTTCCATGAAATTGTGTCAGAGTCACTTTTGGCCTCCAAAGAAAAGCAGGAGTAAAATAGAGGTTTTCAAATTATAAAGCTGCCTTTTAAATCAAGTATGTATTTTTAAAAAAATAAATTCCAAAAAAGTCTTAGAATTTTACAGGTGAGAAACTTGAAGAGGTGAAGTGATTTGACCCTGATTGCAGAAAGCCTGGTGTGTGATCTGGCACGTAATAGGCACTTGGTAAAGATTTGTAAGAAAATAAATGAATGGGTACAAATGTGTGAATAAATGAATGGGCAAACACAGCTAATAATTGGCAGGGCTGTGAGTTAAACCTAATTACTACATATTCCAAGTTATGGCTTCTTTCTACTGTACCCACTTACACTAACACTGGGTCTGAATATCTTAACAAAGGTATTTATTTTTATTTAATATCTGAATAATATTAGAACGTCTTTTCAGAAAACAATTCCTAACTCTTCTACTTATGAATCCCATGTAGTATCTGGAAATGGAGAATGCTAATGGCATTAGCATTACATGGGACCATTAAAGCATCATCATTCCACTGAGAGGAAATTCTCTATCTGTACATTGTTAATAGCGCTGCCATTCTTTCCAAGTCAGCCAAAGTCAGAACATGCCTCTGGCCGGTTTCTTTCAGCCAAGCTTCCCTCAGGCTGCAGTGATGTGTAGAGATATCCTCAAAATGTCAGAGGACTCCCATCAATCCCTGTTTGCTACTCATTAATCTGTTTCCTTAACCAGTGCCCCAAGCCCCTGGAAAATCTTCACCTTAACAACCACAGAGGAATTTTCTTTCTGCTTCTGTGAATGAACACCTGCACATATTTGTCAGCTATTCGTGGTCAAAACTTCTTCACCAGTACACAGAATGCACTGCAGGACAAAAAGAGCCACAGTGGAATAAGTTGGCAAACAAAGGTAAAAGTGAATAATCATCCTCTGAGAAGATATTCAGCCAAGGCATTAGAAGGCACAAAGTTTGTGGCATGGTGTGCTGAAGCCATAAAGTTAAAACAAAAAATCCACATACACACACAGGTAGTCTGCATTTTGCATGGTTCTCATATGCATGAATGTTGGTTACTATGGTTTGGTTAATAACTCTAGCCTTCTAACAATAGAGCTTACATTTCTGTTTCTATATTATACTAACTGTGGGTATTTGCAAGAAGTATATGTTTTGCTCTTAGTTCTTTAGTCCACGTTAGCTACATGAATTACAGATGCACTTCATGATCATTGACCAATCTCATGAGTTCTTTTAAAGTTTGTCAGTTAATGGTCACTGAACATATTGCTCAGTTCACACACCGCATATAGGGTATTACTTCTTTGTCTCCAAGTGATAAACCCATGTGCCATTTTATAAAACTAGATAATCAAAAGAGAATTGTCTAATAAAAAATAAAAAATGAAAATGTTTAGAGTGAAATTTAAGTTGGATATAAATGGAGCTATAGGAGAAATCGCATGACAGTAAAAAGGTTGAGACTGTTGAAAAGAGAGGCTGCAAGGTATTCATGCAGCTAGAAATTTCTTTCCAAAATTCAAATTTCATTCCTCACTTATAGGTAAGCCCTCATGCAGCTATCATTTATACCAGCAAAGAGCATATTGCTTTCTTGATTCGTATCACATCAATGAGATCATGATCTCGCAATTTTATGACACACATATCAACGTGGCTGAAGGATTCTAGGGAGCAGGTGCTCTCAGTCGCCTTGAAAAGCCATTTGGAATATAGTCCTGTTCTTCACTTCTGGATCCAATGCTCTTACAGTGATGACTCTAACGCAGTGAAAAGCATTATTTGCTATAGCAATTGTGAGAAAGCTTTTCCTCTTTGTTTTGAAAGATCTATGAGCCCATATTCCCCTGGAATTGTATCTCCTCTTTGCTGCATTCCATCTGTAATACTCACAGTAGAGAGGTCATGTATAGAACTCAAGTGACAAGTCTTCTGCTGTTAATTTCCCCCCTGGAGAGAATACAATGAAGTAGAAATATGATACAATAAGATTATGTAGAATCCTCCTCATTCTAAAGGGAAAATATGGACACAAAAAGCAAAATATCTCCTAGTTGTAAAGAGTAAAGCAATTTTTGAGATTTTATTAATATGTTGTGTATGCAAGATTCACTGTGTATGTTGAACAACACATAGTGCTATTTCCTGCTGGAAGTGTTTCTTTAGTTATTTAAAAAATTTAACCTCTTTGCATTCTCATTACAAAAATAAAATATGTACAAAGAAGAAAAGGTGAATAATACAAAAAACTTAAAAAGGATAGTGAGGAGGATAAATCAATTTTAGAGCAGATATTTTCAGGTTTTTCTTTAGGGGCGTATATGTGTACATGGTGAATATATTCTCACACTCTCCCTGCTTTTCTATGGTTTGATTTTTCTATCAGCTTCTATTATGAATATTCACTGATATTCATAGTTTACTGACCATCTAGATAAGAATCATAAGCTGGTTTACATAGCTGACAACGAGCTTACAAGAAATTACCTAAAGTTACGCCCTTCTCATGGAAACATTCAGTGTGAACTCATGACCTCTTAAAGGAATGTATTTTTCAGCTTTGTTATTACTTAAAGTGCAGGTGCACCATGGCCATAGTCAACACTCATTTGCACAAGGTTCTCTGGAATTCTGTTGATTTCCTGCTTAGGGGAAGAAAATAATTGCAAAGAATCTAGAATTTTTTTATTGCAAAATACAAGTATATGGCCGCAAATATCAAATAATGTGCTGAAAGAACAAGGAGCCCATTTAAAGGAGATCTGGCTGGCCATTTGATAATAATTTGCACACTAAATAAGACTGCTAACAACAAAATCACGCTTCATTTTTACTAAGACAAGTTTGTGAAAGATTCATAGTGATGCTCAAAAAACTTAATATACAGAATATTATATAAAACAGCTGTAATATAAAATAAATATGAATATAATAGAGTATATTAAATTGTTATTGATTTGAATGATTAGGGGAATGCTAAAATATATGAACATGAATGTTTTAGTTTAGCTGTTACTTAGGTACTTGTTTACAAAGTAATAAAGTATAGGCATGACCATGTTACTATTGGATAAGTAGAAAACAGTGAATAAAAATAACAGGAAATACATCAAACAGTATTAGAAAAAATGAAAAAAAGAAAGAGGCTTACCAAGACTAGATAGGCTTGGTCTGATCTGGGCTTCACACCTAATAACCTAGTTAAATGGGGCTCAACGATGCATTCTAAGATGACACATTAGTTTGACATGCTAAAAAGAGAAAGAAAGATTCGGATTCATCCTCATCTTTTGGGAGATGAAACTGCCAGATGATTCCTGACTTTTAATAAGCTGTCTATAAGAATATATCTTTTTAATAGTGTTAAATAAAGGGGAATATTTAATAATGAACAAGGATCATATCATGTCACCAAGTATGACTTTTAAAAATATATTACTTGTGGAGAGACAGCAAATTATAGGAAAACATTTAGACTTTTTGGGAAAGGCAATTATGTTTTGACACAATAAATAAATTTAATGATTAAAAAAAAGAAAAACCTCAGCCTGATCAGCAGCTTAGATTTGATTCATATTAGAGAAGCAACAACTATTTAATAGATTCATTGGTATTGATATAATATAATCCTCAGAAAATACAAAAACACAGAGATGTAATGATAAAATGAACCAAACTCATAATTTAGTATAGATTTAAGTTTAACTGTAAAAGTTAAAGTGTAAAAGGTATGTATTTTATAAGGTATTGGAAATGTTATGAAAAATCACCCATACTAAATTTGGAGTTGAAGTTTAGATTTTGAAGAGGAATTTATCATCTTTTACAAAGTTTTAAATAACAAAATTTGGGTTTTAAAAGTTTTGGTCTTTAGATACATGATTTAAATAAATTGAGCTTTAGACACCTTACACATGGTAATGGCTGTAAGGTGCACAAAGGCCCCTCAGATACAGAAGAATCCAATAACAAAGTGTCTCAATTCTGTCGTGTCTCCCTTAGCACTGCATTTTTTTTTAAGTTGACCTTAATTCTTACAGGACTAAAATAAAACAAACAAAATGTCTTTGAGGATACTGCAGCCCAGAGATAGGACTCTGGGTACATAGGTGTGGTAATTTGGGTTGTTGAAAAAGGTTAATGATATTATATACACACTTTCCCACTATTCATCAAGGAAAATAAAACTTCTTACACTCATATCTAACCAAATGTGTCCATTATAACAGCCAGATTATGCTGTAGTAACAAACAAGTCCAAAATGGTTTAAAACAATAAAGGTATATTTTTGTCTACTGTGGGTGGGCTTGAGGCTTGCCTGCATGTTGCCACAGTTCCTCACTTCAGGGTTGAGGTTGATGCAATGGCCACTGTCTGAAACTTCTGGTAGCCATGGCACCATGACAAAGGCAAAAAAAAAAAAAAGAGTGCTCTGAGGACTCTCCACATCAACACGTAAATGCTTGGCCTGTGAGAAACACATGCCGTTCCCCTTCACAGCTCATTGATTGCAAATGATCATGTGGCTCCATTCAATACAGGAAGTTTCAGAAGGCACAGGCCTACTATGTGCCCAGAACACGGAAATCCAGAAATATTTGATGACCCTTGTTTTTCGCTGAAGCTTTCCTGAACAAACTAAGGCTACAAACTATCTATGTTTGCTAAAAGAAAATGACACCACAATCATAGATAAGGGCATGCTTTTGTTGATAAAAAGAGTCATTCCTCTTTCTTTCTTTCTTTTTTTTCCCCCCTCATGTATGTGGATGATGTGTGTTCCCCACTGGGAAGGGATTCACCATTCCTCTACTGAAATGCCACAATCCCAGCAGGAGTCAGATCTAACTTCTTTCACTAAAATCGCACCCCGTATCTTTGAAATGGTTCTGCCTCTTTGCACAAGCAAATTCAAACAGAAAGCTTTCCTTATTCACTGCTATTACTACTTCCATAGCCCTACTCCCCTATACCTAATCCCTTGCCCCCTAAGCATACACTCAGGCTTGAGTATCATTTCCTCTCCAAGCACAGCCCAGACCTTGGTGGGATCATGTCTGTCAACCCCAACAATGACTGTTTCTTATTTTTCTTTTCTTAAGGGCTCATCTTGAAAGGTGGTGTCTCCTTCAATCTGTCTGAGGTTGACAGGTTAATAACTGGATTCTGACAAATGCTAGAAGAGAGAGAAGTGCTGCCCAAGACTGAAAATGCTTTTTTCCCTTTCTTTTTCTTGTTTGCTACTAGCCCTTCCTCACTCCCACTCACCATGACTTCTACCTATCACACCTGTCTGTGCAGCTTTAAAAGTATTCTTACAGATTTATTGCTACTGACATTTTTGGGGGGCATACCTCGGAAGAGATAGTCCATGATTTTAGGAAGTATAATAGAATTTCTTATAATAGAATTTCTTTAGGGACAGCTAGTGATCATTTCTATTAAGTATCTAGGATCTAGAACATGTCCATATATCCATGGTTCTTTTTACCAGCTTGATAATGAAATATAAACATGCTCTGATAACAAACATGACTCCTATTTTTGCAATTACTTTAAAAGAAAAGACACTCTGTACCCTTCTGTGATACCTTATTTCCATCTGAGTCCTTCCCTCCATGTAA
>NW_016807225.1:5704774-5706733 GCF_001698545.2 Rhinopithecus bieti | reverse complement strand
CAATATCACAGGCTAAAAACAATATTTATATGTTGAGATCTTTTATGAAACGTGTGAAATAGTGGAAGAAGATATAGGATAAACTATAGAATATACAGAAACTTGGGTAACCTTTTCATCATCATGTGACTGCTTTCTGACAAATATTACCAGAATGTAAGCTGTAGGACAAGGACTGTGTGTGTCTTATTCTCGAATATGTCTCAAGTGTTTAGAAATGTGCATAGAACAAACAGAATATTTTTTACTGAGTGAATTAAAATCAGAATCTCCTGGTAGATAAAGGTATGTCAATTATTACCAGAAACAGTTTGTTCACGTTCTCTAATAAGTATTATCACTATATGTGGTGAGATGAGAGTTGCAGAAATCTTTGACAAGGCATGGAGAAGAAGGAAGACTGAGAATAATGTTTGAGAATCACTACCTTTCCAAATTCTTATATTTTATTAAACATTATCTAACGACCCTGCTATATCTTTTGCTATGTCTTAATAAAATATTGTCAAGACAAGTGGATGTTGGGGTGGAAATGAAGTCTCCCAAACTTCTGTAACTATTGCATATCATATGATGCCTTCCTGGCATCGCTGCCCTAACATTTATTTAAAGACCCTTCATGCACCAGAGAAACATCATCATTAAGGGGTAAATAAGTACGGATTAGTCCAGCAGTAATCAAAACAATATTCACTCTGAAAAGAGGCTGGCTTCCTTGTTTTTAAAATGAAGCAGTCATTCACTCTGTTTGAAAATGTAGCCAAACCTCACACCTCCCTGCCTCATAGGAGTCTTGAACATGCAAACAGTAACTAAGCCAGAGCTTTATGACTGTGGTGTATGCGTAATGGGGTCAGCCTGGCAGAACAAAATGCTGCAGTAATTTTGCATCCATTACAGCCTAGAGATGGAAGCTATGAAAGAGAAAGAGCATGCAGGAGAGAGTTAGAGGTCTGCAGATGCCTCCGTAATGAACTCCCACAAAGAAAATCTCTCCCCTGTGTCGCCATCCATTAGCCAGCTGCACTGCTTCTTTCAGTAATGGAGGACAACCCCCCCATTCCTGGAAGGCACATGGGGTGAGCTGGATGGTCTTTCCCTTTCCACTCAGGTCTTAAATTCTGAGGAGGATAGATCTAGTGATTCAAGAAGACCAGGTTCTGAGAACCACGTCCCACAGCAATTGAATTTTGTGCTATTGGAATAGTCTTTAGACGTATCAGCTTAGGTGTCAAACAGCCTGTCTTCAAATCCCAATTCTATCAGTTATGATCTAGGTGACCTTGCATGTATCCCTCATTCACTCTAGTCTTTAACTTCCATGGGTGCATAATGGGTACAATAATAAAATCTACTCCATAGGCTTAGTATACATAAGACGGCATGCAAAGCACTTGTTCTGACACTTAGTAAATGCTCTAAAAATGGTGGATATTATTAGATTTACTATTAGTACCAGTAACAATCACATACGTGGCATTCTACTGAGGAACAAAATATATAATGGCTTCTGGTAAAACAAATCTAATGAAAAGACTTATATTTGTGGGAAGATCATATACTCACATGCTTTCTTTCTCTGAAGCATAAAACATCAGATTAGTATTTTCTCCAATCAGTACTAGGCTGAGTTCTAGGCAGGTTTGGAATAAGAAGCCTTTCACTTGGAATAAGAAGACACATTTCTCCCTGGCTGATCAAAAGGTTAGATAATCTCACATGGAATGGAAAGTTTCTCTTTCAATTTTCTTGAATATCTGTGACCTCCTCAAATCCTACCAGAGTGGTATTTCTGAACCATACATGTGATTTTATACTTTCTTAAGAGAACCATCTTGTACCATTTTCATAAGTTATGAAGGTCAAAAGACATACCTTATCAAACAATTACCACTACTGACCATAAAGCAATCTCTTACTGGAAGGATATGTTTAGTTTGGGCTTTTTTTTTAAGGCGT
>NW_016807225.1:5684377-5704245 GCF_001698545.2 Rhinopithecus bieti | reverse complement strand
TTTTTTTTTTGAGATGGAGTTTCGATCTTGTTGCCCAGATTGGAGTGCAATGGTGCAATCTCAGCTCACTGCAGCCTCCGCCTCCCAGGTTCAAGCGATTCTCCTGCCTCAGCCTCCCAAGTAGCTGGGATTACAGGCATGTGCCACCACGCCCAGCTAATTATATATTTTTAGTAGAGACGGGGTTTCTCCATGTTGGTCAGGCTAGTCTCAAAATCCCGACCTCAGGTGATCCACCCGCCTTGGCCTCCCAAAGTGCTGGGATTACAGCATGAGCCACTGTACCCGGCCTAGTTCGGGCATCTTAAACTTAAGATGCTGGTGGCTCATTAAGCTTATATTTATCAGGCAGTTGCAAATTCAGGCCAGACACAAGAGTAATGTCATATTTAAAAATAACACCTCTGGGAGTCTTTTCCAGAGACGTGAGAGTTGAAGGGCTGGGCATGTCTGAGGTCGACAAGACAGAGGTATAGACTGAAGAGATGATAAAAAGGGCATTCTTTGCTGGGTGCCATGGTTCACACCTGTAATCTCAGCACTTTGGGAGGCTGAGGTGGGAGCATCGCTTGAGCTCAGGAGTTTGATACCAGCCTGAGAGACATAGCAAGACCTCATCTCTCCAAAAAATTGACCAGGTTGTTCTCAACAACTTGTTATCCATAATAGGAAAGGAATGCAGTATGTGCATGACTAAGTTAACTACTCAAAACTTTCAAAACCAGAAGCCTAAAGAAGTTACAGTTTATTTTAAGTAATATCCACAAAACCTAATATAGTCCACTTATGAGTAATCATTTAATTATGGTATTTTATTTTTTTAAAATATGCTGAGTACATAAACATGACTAAAATATCAACAGGTCTTGATTCCTGGCTTGATTCCAGGAGGCTGCAGTGAGCTATGATTGTGCTACTGCACTCTAGTCTAGGTGACAGAGGGAGACCCTACCAAAAAAAAAAAAAAAAAATCTCGTTGGAGAGAATGCCTGCATCCAGAGCAGTGTTTCTCAATCTTGGCAGTATTCACATATTGAGATGAACAATACTCTGTCCTGTGAATAATACTGTCTTGTGCACTGTAGGATGTTTAGCAGCACCCTTGGCCTCTACTCACTAGACATCAGTAGCAGTGGATCCTTTTATCTTCCTTCCTCCCCTCCTGCTAGTTTTTTGTGATAACTAAACACATCTCCAGACATTGACCAATGTTCTCTGAGGGGCAACATTGCCCTGTTTTAGAGAAAAGGAGTAGAAGAAACCAGAAAATGTGACTAACAATGTCAATGAGAGTCAAGATCAGGAAACTATGGTATTGTAAAAGCCAATTGAAGCACTGAAGAAGAGAATGATCAAGGCATGGCTCTTGAATTGTGATCCCTAGACTAGCAGCATGGACACATCTGGGAACTTGATAGAAATGCAAATCCTCAGTCTACATCCTAGCCCGATGGAATTAGGAACTCTGGGTGTTGAATTCAGAAATCTGTATTTTAACTATTAATAACTCAGCCGTGATCCTGATGCACAAAAAAAAGTTTGAGAACCATTAAGAGTAACAAAAGTTGCATGGAAGTCAAAGGTAAGTATACAAAAAGTTCAGTTAATGTGATCATTGAGATGTTGGATTACAGCATTTGGGCGGCCACTTTAAGTAGTGACATGGGGGGGAGAAAAGCAAACTGGGATGTATTCCAGAAAGTAGACAGCGAGGAAGTAGAGGTAGAGAACGAAGACTACGTTTCAAACAAGTTAGTAGTAATATGAAGACATCATATTAATTTTATACCTTTGTATTATCAGAAGTAATTTTGATTTGCTTTAGGATAAAGGAGATAATTTAAAGGTCAACGAAAAGAAGTCAAGGCCGATTAAGAGATTAAAGACACAAAAAGTCAAGAGGGGATAATTGATGGAGGAGCATTGTTGGACTGAGCAATGGGCCACTGCTTTACTTAGCCTTTGCTCCCATGGTGGAGACATTCAAAAGGTCCCCAAGTTAGACTGTCCCAGTGTCCTACTTCTGGATTTGGATAATTTTTTTAAATCATCCAACAACTTCCTTCTGGTCAATATGATCCATGCCTTGGTCTAGTGCAATGATTCTCAACCAGGAATGCTTTTTTGACTTCCAGAGGACATTTGGCAATGTCTGGAGACATTTTTTATTTGCACAATTGGAAGGGGAGTACTGCTGGTATCTAGCGGGCATAAGATAGCAGTGGTGCTAAACATCCTACAATGTGCAGAACAGTCCCTAACAGTAAGTCGTTATTTGAAAATGTCAATAGAGGTGAGGTTGAGAAAGCTTGGTCTACTGTGAACAACTCATTTATCACTCCATTGTACCATGTGAATTTTAGGTAACAATGGCCGTTCTCTCCAGGTGGGAAAATTGCATCTCAACTTTAAACTTTGCCTAATCTTTTTCATCATTACCATGCTACAAAGAGGTACTCACATAGTTTGGCTGTAAATTCTCTGACACTTCACATCAAAAAATTTACTTGTAACTCTACCACTACATATCTTGGTCTATATTTGGTCCATATGCTAACAGGTGAATTGTTCATTTGCTTATGGTCAATCGGATATTTTTTATTTAGGAAGTAAACTACACAGTCCAGGAACTAGCCTGGCTTTTTTCACATTGTACTGCATTTCACATTGTTTAAATCGTAAAATCCCAGGCACATGTAGACAACACTTCTGAAAGTGCTTATTTCTCTTTTCTATGTACACACACAGTCTGTTGAATAAGTCAACAAAGATGCCAGTACTTTACATTAATCCCGTGTCCTAGTTTATTCACTCAAAGTTTCAAGAAACCAGACACATAACAAAGAACTCTGCCAACAATTACAGAAGGAAGGAACAGACAAGGGTGTATTTGTTTGAAAGATCTATTGTCCACAATATTGCCACCAGCCAGGCTTCAAGGCTGATGTACAAGTGAATGCAAAATGAATCCTTCTTCCCTTCTCTCAGCAGTTCACTCCTACAAACTAGAATACTCATGTCTTCAAGGTAGTAAGTAAGAAAAAATAAAAGAAAAGGAGGGGGCTGGGAAGAAGAGAGGCCTACAGCTCCAGAAAGAAGGGCTAGTTCTACAAAGGGTTACTTTTTAAACATCTTCTCTTGGAACATTTAGGATTAATAGTTATGTGTAGGAAGAAAGAATGTGTTGATATTTTAGTTATGTTTATGTCCTCAGCATATTTTTAAAAAATAAAATGATAAAATACTATAATTAAATGATTACTCAGAAGTGGACTATATTAGGTTTTGTGGATATTGCTTAAAAAAACTATAACTTCTTTAGGCTTCTGGTTTTGAAAGTTTTGAGTAGTTAAGTTAGTCATGCACATACTGGATTCCTTTCCTATTATGGATAACAGGTTGTTAAGAACAATAGAATAACTCATAAGTATTCATTCCTTTCACAAAATGATTCTGATGGCTACCCACTTTTTTCTCTTCAAAGCTTTCCTTTATTCCCATTTTTTTTAGTCTCCCAATAATACAAGAAATTGCCCTGTTAAGTTCTGATACATTAATACTTGCTAATAAATTTTTTTTTTTTTTTTTTTTGAGATGGAGTCTCTATCACCCAGGTTGCAGTACCATGGTGTGATCTCAGCTCACTTCAATGTCCACCTCCCAGGTTTAAACAATTCTCCTGCCTCAGTCTCCTGATTAGCTGGGACTACCAGCGTGCACCACCATGCCCGCCTAATTTTTGTATTTTTAGTAGAGATGGGGTTTCACCATGTTGACCAGGCTTGTCTTGAACTCCTGACCTCAGGTGATCTGCCCGCCTCGGTATCCCAAAGTGCTGGGATTACAGGCTGGAGTCACTGCACCAGGCCCTTGTTAATAAACTTTAAGCGGAGCAAGAAGGTCTAGAATTCAGGGCTTTGTGCAGCTAGCACTAGCAGCCATTAGCGGGCAGAGAAAAGCAGCACAGGTAAAAGAATACTGATGAAATTGAAATTTCACAGTGGACAGTGAGTATTTGAGATTTTAATTCAAGATATTCCAAAAAGATTGAGTAGCAGTCAAATGCTATTTGGCCTTCCAGAGGCAAATTGCCAGCACTCACATCAGCTCTTTCTTGCCCATACCTTGTCTTCCTGCACTATTCCAGAGTCAGCGGTCCTCAGCCTTTCATGTCCTTACTCCCTTTTCCTTTCTCCATTCTCAATTTCCCAAAAAAGTTTAAAAAAAAGAACTTCTTATTGATAGAAGAGTTGCAAAAATAGTGAATTCCTGGAGCGTTTATTCATCTTTTCCTCATGTTAACATTAACGTAACCATAGAACAATGATCCAAACCCGAAGTTGACCTTAATGCAATCCTATTAACTAAACCATAGACCATATTACTCGTCATCAAAACATCAAATGCCAAATTCATTCACCCATTTATCAAGTATTTATTAAGTTCCTACTACATGCTATGCACCATTCTAAGGTTTTGGAACAAAGCAGTGAATAAAAAGAGAAAAGTGACAGTGGTGTCCTCATGGAACTCACATCCTAGTTGGTAGATGAGAAATCAGTTCATTCTGCAAGCAGCATTATTATTGCACATCATTTGAGATGATAAAGGAATGGATCTAGAAAGGACCTGTAGAGGACAGTGCAATTTGAAGGTTGGCCCACACCATCAGTTCACACGAGCCATCTCCCAGATGTTCTTTGTAGTTTCTTATGTGTGTTCTTCCAGCCTTCTTGGAACTTACAATGTGTCTTAACTCTCTTCAGTTGTTTGTTGTTGTTGTTGTTGTTGTTGTTGTTATGAAAATGCATGCTTTTATATTTATTATTAATAGTTATTGTTTTTCCCGAATTTCTTTTCCCATTGCAACAGAACTAAGTAAATTAAAATAATGTAACATTATACAAGTAATTATCTATGACAAGTATGGTATTCTTTGAATCTACCTACAAACAAAACATAGTGACAAATGAAAGAAGAGTAGGAAATTTTTAATTTACATATCCTATTAGCCATGTTGCCTTTCTTTTATAATTTTTTTAACTTTTATGTTAAGTTCAGGGGAACAAGTGCAGGGTTGTTAGTAGCTTTTTATACCTTTTTTTTTTTTTTTTTAATAGAAAACCACAGCCTCATAGAGATTTGGCCTAGTGTGCTTTATTGTAGGTACTGGGAAGGTGGGCCAGTGCTTATTTTCAAGGTTAATTAGCACTTGCATGACAAATGATACTTATAAATATATCTAATATTCTCCTTAAACTCTCCTTATAAGCATCTGAGGCTACATAATTTAATATTAAAAATATCATGTACAATTGCTAACATGGTTACCTGAAAAATATATAATGTATGAAAGACAGAGACAGAACGAAATTCTTAATTAATCTAGGCAGGACTCTCAGGCCAGTGAGATTTTATCACAGATAGAGCATGGGGTTGCCAGATCCCCACAAGCCTGGAAAAAATCTATTTAAATATTCATTTATTTCATGTATGACAATAAAAGGAAGGTTCACCAATATCGTCATACTGAGTTATTCCTTGCCAAGTTTTTAAACCTTTCTGCCTCTGCTGAAGATTTTTCCTTTGTTTACTCAGGGGAAAAGTATTCTGAAATATTTGTAGGCAGAATACAACAAATAAAAACATTAGAAATAGAATTATCTAGTTCTATGTTTGATTAACAAATCATTGAACTTACAAGAAGGTAAGGCTGATTGATTGATAAGGCTACTTCTGAATCCACAAACATGGCAGCTGCAAGTCCAGTTTAAATCTGCTAATGGATAGACCATTTATGAGGATTAGCTGAAGCCAGTCCACGCTCTTATGAATACCCAACATAAAAATATCAGGAAATAAGCAACCAACTGGGGAAAGTCCATTAAAAACCAATGTAACATTCACTGAACATCTATTACTTAAAAGAATAATGTCTTTGGACATTGAAATAGTATGCTCTACCTGAACAGAAACTGTCATGTTATCTATCATAGACAGTGGCTTATTTTTTAGAGTGATTACAAGGGAAATGAGTGTTTCAATGCTGTCTAACTCAAACATTTAGAGATTTGGTTTGAGTTTTTGTTTTCTCTAATAATATCTCCCCATTAATTCTCTTTAAGTTTTCTCCCAGTTTTCTGACAGTGGCATAGAAAATTTAATTCTCCCATTTCTCCTCCCTCTACTGTCCATCACAAGTTGCCTCCCCTTCCGCTAGAAAGGAAATTTTTTTTCTCCCTTTAAGTGATTTTGGAGTATATATGTATTGTTATGCTATTTTAAACTAGAAGCAGAGAGTTCATTCATTTTAGAAAAATTTTTATTCCATTTGGTGGCATTCAAAAAAGTATGCTGTATTGCACTGTGATTACCATGGATGTGGACAGATTAAGAGTGCCATTTACTAGTTTTAATTTTAAGTCTCAAGTTTCAGACAGGACTCCTTAATGTTTAAAACTATAAGAGAAACTGTGCCCTTCATAGCTGTTACATAACATTTAAATTTGATGTCCTACATATCCGGCTAATGCATGGTTCTCCATTGAGTGCTTTACTATATTTGTCAGGTAACAAAGTCCAAGGCTAGCACAGATGATGTTTTTGTGTGTGTGCCAAAACTCTGAATGATGGATATAGTCTTGAATTTCCCAAAACATTCACTGATGATGAAGGCATAACAGATGATTTTCATCCTAAGCAAAAGAGAATTTGTCTGTCTATAATTTCATGAGTATTCACACAAACTACTTGGGGAAAAATGATTAGGATTTTCTAAAAATCACCCTTGAAAATACAGGACTACCTTACATTGTCTTCTAACCCAACAGGATTCACTTTCCTAAGTTCATAGGGGCATTCTGTTCTCATACACATTAACACACATATACACACTTATGATATAAAACACAGTGACACACATCTACTACCCCTTCCCTATTCACAAATTCTACCTTCACATATAGTTCCTAAGATGGCCTCCGACCACTGTGAAAATTAAATTATTATTTTGTTTACTATATAGGGAATAGATACTAACCACATTTCATCATTTCCTTTGGCACATTTATATTGGTCCTGACTAAAATAAAATATATATTTGGCTCTAGGTGAGAATTAGTCTTTTTCGACTTGGATTAGGTAATACAAGTCAAATAAAATATAAATACTAATCTAAAACATATTTCTGTTTCTACCCCAGTCTTCTCCATCTTGACAAACACTACCATCACCTACTCAGCCTTTCAAGTCAAAAAGAAAGTAGATGCCCTCAACTCCTCCCTTTCTATTAATTCTCTCTCTATTTCCCTATCCAAGAACCATTGGCAAATGTTGTTAGCACTACCCCCAAAATACATATAATATTTCCACTTTCCCCAACCTCCCTATTAAAAGCCTTCTAAGTAATTTTCCCTCTTCCTCTCTAGCTCCCTCCCTTACAATCCATATTTCATAAGGCAGCCAGAGTACCCTTTCAAAATATAAATCAGATTACATCATTCCCTAAGTAAAAACCCACCAATGTTTCCACTGCTTTTGGAATTATATCTTTTTTTTTTTTTTTTGTAATGCATCTTTTACTTTTGATTTCTTTATTTTATTTTATTTTTTTATTAATACTTTAAGTTCGAGGGATACATGTGCATACGTGCAGTTGTTACATATCTTACTTTGTGCCATGTGGTGTGCTGCACCCATCAATCGTCAGCACCCATCAACTCGTCATTTACATCAGGATATAAACTCCCAATGCAATCCCTCCCCCTCCCTCCCCCTCCCCCATGATAGCCCCGTGTGTGATTGTCCTCTTCCCGAGTCCAAGTGATTCATTGTTCAGTTCCCACCTATGAGTGAGAACATGTGGTGTTTGGTTTTCTGTTCTTGTGATAGTTTGCTGAGAATGATGGTTTCCAGCTGTATCCATGTCCCTACAGGAATTATATCTTAATTGCTTACTATGGCCTTCGATGCTGGCAGTCTGGCCAGCTACCTTAACAATTTTGTTCATGCCACTTTCATCCTTTGCCAAGCATTAATCCCCCTCAAAGTTCACATACTCATCACACGATCAGCAACTTCTCATCCTTCATGTCTCAACTTCAGTGTCCTCAGAGAAGACCACACTACTGGCTTTAGGAAGTAAGTGTGTCTGCTCTCTACTCTCTCAAGTCCTGAGTATCCTCATCAGTAAAATAGGAAGGTTGTATTAAATGAACTTTATGGTGTTTCTTAGCTGAGGAGGGCTCATAGGTCCAGCAGAATATAATAAGCTATAATTAGCATAGTCAGTCATGATACATAGAGCTTGTCATTCACCTTTTCTATTCTTTAGTTAGTATACATTTACTTTGCTTCCTAAATCTGCATAAGGAAGCCATCTGTGTATCTATCCATCTAAGCTATTTCTATCTCTACCTAGCTACCTTTCATCTATACTTTTTTAAAAAATCACAAGTTAGATAACTAAGTCTTAGACACCAGGGCTTGTTTTTACTTGGAAACAAATAGCAAAATATACTTCATTAACTGGTTGTTTTCATTTTAAATATTCACTCCTATATACTTTTGCTTGAAACCACCAGTTATCATGCATAAAGAGATTCTATTTGGTATACTTTATAAGCCTTTCAGTGATCCTTATTAAAAGAATTATCTGTATAGGGAAGTACTAAACACACTCAATTATGGTAAAATTTATATAATAGTCCCCAAATCAATGGCTATTTTAGAAAGATACTTTTAAAAATTTGTTTGTTTTAATTATAGGATGTGTCCAGAGGAAAGTAAGGTGAAGTAATCATGCAGGATCAAATGAAAATTCCCTTTGGTATAGTCCAGCTGTAGCATTTTATTAGTTTGGTGGTTTTTTGTTTGTTTTGTTCGTTTTTTTTTTTTCTTATGCACTTAACTTTTTTTTTTTTTTTTTCTTAGAAATGCAGAATTCTGTTCTAGTATCTTCCTATAGGAATCAAGAGAAAGCACATTTGAAGAATCTGGGCTTGGGTAAAGCAGTTCTTCTGGCTTATTCTTTTTCATTTCATTGAAAAAAAGAAATATTCTCAAGACAAAACATCTATACTGCCAACATGGGTTCCACCTCTTGAATCAGGTTTCAGTCCAAGCAATCTCTCTTCATCCTGCTACCTACAGTCATCCAAGGCCATTTTGTTGGAAGATTATGAGCTGATATTATACTATCTGAGAGATTATAATCCTGAAATGTACTGACCTCAAGAACATAGAAAAGACAGTCTATGCTACCATACTGAAGGGGAAGAAAAGATGCTAGAAGTCAGAAAGGGGAGAGAGTAATTCAAAATGTTTAAAACTATAGAGAACAGTCTTTCTGCAGATACTCGGCACCCAATATATGCTAATTGTTGAGTATATATAGTGGTGATCAAAGCAGAACTGACCTCTGTCTTCAGGAAGCTTAAACACTAGTAGGTTAGGAAGAGAAAAGTCAGAAAAGTAGCAGTAGTAATAATATCATAATGATAAGAGAAGAAAGAAAAGCTAGAATAAATAAATAAATATTCATTTTTTTATCAGGAGTTGAGAACCTATTTTAAATCTCTTACTTTCACTCTTGTGAACCTGCCCCAGACTCAATACCTTTGACATTCTCTCTGGTGCTAGATATAATTAGAAACCTGTGTTTCTCCAGTTTCTCTGATACAGCGTTTTCTGTTAGCCCCTTAAGTAGTTTAGCCCTTTACCAGACTTTCCCTCAATACTTAAGAGAAGGCTTATGTTTGCTCAGCTCTGCCTGAAATGGGGTAAGAATTTGGGGGTGGAAGGAAACATAGGGAAATGCTTGAGAAGGAGGATGGATTCTAAGGAAGCCCATATTTAGACAACTTTACCAATTGGGTAAAACTCAGAGGAGGAATAAATGAATTTTCACTAAAACTTCAACCGGAGACATGGATTATTTTGAGATGCAAGTTGCTTTAATGCATTCTTTAGTGCAGATATTGTATGTAAAATAAAAAATTACAAGTTATTCAAAAAATTGTACTCTCTTATGTAGAAAGCTCTTGATGGCACATTTTTATGGAAAGGTAGACAATTCACCTGGGACTAAAGAAGTTCTTTCTTTAGCTAGAGATGGTTTATAGAGATAATACCTGTGCATAAGACATTAAAATAGTATTCATAAATGAAAATGATACTATTGATCTGTCTGTGGATTATTTTCTCTGACAGTGGCATATCTATGCCATGATCAAGTCATTCTTTTCATTCAGTTTTTGTTATAATTAAAATCACAAACCTGAGAAGTGTCTGTCTGGAGTTAAATAAAATATTCATATACTTTTGGTCACAAGCAAAACCATATTACTTAAGCAAGAAATAAACTGCTATTTCAGTCTCAGTGTATTCTGACCAAATGAGCAACTGGGCCCAGACATGAAATATCATGAAAATTGCCGAATTATTATTCCACGCAATGAATGAGTGTTGGCAAAATAAAATCTTGATGAGTAAATTCCTCAGTTCACTAAAACACAGCTTTGAAATGTTGGATATAGCAATTGCTAAAGGCTTACTCAAGGGAAAAAAATTCCTATCATAAGTTTAAAATTTTACAAACCCCAGAAAATTAGGATGTGATAACTGGGGAAAGGTGAATTTCCTTTAAGTGATAAATGGGAAAGTGATGATTAAATGTTCTAAACTCTATGCCAGCAGGTAAAAGAGAGAAATAGTCATCTAATGAGAAGTCTTAATGAGAAGTTGATTACTTCAACATTGGTATCTATTAATGAGATAGTTCAGACACTAATAGAAAGGACTGCCTGGTTTTCCTCTTGTATTTTCCATAGAGCCTGACCCAGGGCATTAATGAAAACTCCATCTTCCTTTTAGACGTCAAGAAGTTAGAAAGAAAGACTTCAAAGTTTACCAAAGTCATAGTCTTTACCACAGAAGAGAACGAGTGGGCTGGAAGTCCATTGTGGAGTGGGGAGGATATTCCTGTGCCCTGTGTTTCCCCTGCCTGTTTACTATATCTCATCTATACTCATAGCCTCATTAACTCATTCATCCATTCATCTATCAGTTCTTTCATGTGTGCCTGTAGTACACAAAGACTACTGCCCATTTATGCTGTGTAGTGTGCCAGAGGAAGGGAAATATGTGAATGTTTCCACATGTCCTGTTGAAATGGAACTTCCATTCTAATAAGACAGAAAACTAAGCACTCAACACAATTTAATAAGTGCTATGGCATAGAAGGAACAGGAAAACTTGTTTGACTGTGAGGTCATGGAAGACTTCCCTGATAACAAAAATGTTTCAGATGAGCATCTGAGGAATTAGTTGGAATTACTGGATGAAATGTGCACATCTGTGCATGTGCAGGCATGGGTATTTGTGTGCACATGTGTACACATGAATCTATTCACATGTGTGCACATATGTACATGTGTCTATTGCTTCTGCAGATGTGCATGTATGTGTGCAGGTGTGCATATATATGTGTAGATTTGCATGTGTGTGTTGGTGTGAACACATGCATTTGTGTACCAATGTGTATGTATGTTGAGAAGGCATTCTGGTATCAGGCAACTGGGTCAGAAAGGACCCTCACATATATGTTTGAGAACTGAAATACAGAAGGAGAATATACCTCAAAATGAGGCTGGAGACATAGGCAGGCCCAGATCAAACAGTGCCTCAAAGTCATGTTAAGAATGTGGGTCTTTTTTTTTTTTTTATCCTAATAGCTTCAAGTAATCTTTGCAGGAACTTGGGCAATGGAATATCACAAATGAGACTTATATTTCAGGAAAAGTCACTGACTGTCCTACGTGTTGGTGGATCACAAATGGATCTCTGGCCCCAACTTCCCTCCTGAACTCCAGGCCAAAATTTACAAAGGTCTGCTGGATATCTTCCACCAGGCGCTTAAAACTTAAAGAAGCTAAAAACAAACTCACGATCTTTTCCCAAGAACATGTTGTTCCTGTCTTTAACTCACCTTGGGGAAGGGCACCATCCTCAAATCATTACTCAAACCAAGAACCTTACAGTCATTGCACTACTTTCTTATCCCCTTCAACCATCAATCAATTAATTGATCATCAAATCTAGGTAAATATGTCCCCTCCTTTCCAACAGGATTCCTCTTTTTAAATCCCGAATCACCTCCTTCCTGTATTGCCACAGCCCTCTGTGTATAACCTCTAAAGTTCAATGAATCCTCCACTTGGGCCAACCCATTGCCACTATCTTTCTCAGGAGCCCTGAAGCATTCCCCATTTATTTTTGCAGCAGGCTGTACAGAGAAGAACAGGGGCTTGGGACTTATGCTGAGCTTGAACTCTGGCCTCGACTACCTGCCATCTGAATTTCTCGAACAAATTACCTATGTCATTTTATTTTCGGGTTTATCCACTATGTAATGCAACTATTTACTTTTCAGACCTGACAAGACAGTGTATTAAAGATAATTAGCTGAGGACCTGGCCCATTGTAGGCATTCACAAATTTTTCACAATTTGATCTTAATTCACCTTTTTCTCACCTACTACCATTTTTTCACCCCACCTATAATTTAATCATGCATGCTAACCCCTCTTTTCAAACCTACCATGTAATTTATCATAATATTCCCATGTCCTAGGATGTCCTTGCCTAATTGGCCTGATACAATCTTCTCTATCCTTGAAGACACAGTTCAAAATAACCCTTAGAGGTAAAGAATTTTATGACCCCACCACTTCTCTTGCCTTATAAAAACTATTCACACCTTCCCTGAGCTCCTCTAATACTTGGTAAATATATTTATGTCACTCAATATGTCGCTCTGGATTGTTGACTCATTGAAGCCTGAGACTATCTAGACTATCTTATCCCATTGCCTTGCACATGGGAGGTACTCAGTAAACATTTGCTGAAAATAATTGAAAAGCCTGTATTCTAAGAGACACTCTACATGAAGAACATGCCAGAGTGAACAAAGTCAAGAGGCCAGAAAGTTTGACCTTGGGAACTGTCAATACCTACTTGCCTCCTGAAAATGTAAGCTTAGCAGGGTGAGATAACAAGAAAAACATAAAATTAAAGTAGCATTTTCTTTACCTTCTCCAGTCCTAGGAAGGTTCACATTATGTTCTCAAATACTCAATAGAGAGGAATTAGGTTAAATGATCCTAGTCACATCTTTGGGTGAGAAAGATGTAAGGAACTATACCAGCGCAGAAGGGAACTGTATTATATTCTTAGTGTTTGTCATAACAAACTGGGTAGTGTAAAGCAACAGAAATTTATTTTTCACAGTTCTGGAGACCAGAAGTGTAAAATCAAGATGTGAGCAGAGCAATGCTCTCTCTGAAAGCTCCAGAGCAGAATTGGTTCCATTACTCTCTCTTAGCTTCTGATGTTGCCAGTGATCCTTGGCATATCTTGGCTTATAGATGCATCACTCCAGTCTCTGTCTCTGCCTTCACATGGCATTTTTCCCCGTGTGTGGCCATAGCTTCTCTTGGCACTCACTTCTCTGTGCCTGTCTGTCTCTCTGTCTACCTTCTTTTCTTATGAGAACACCAGTAATATTGGATTGAGGACCAACAATGCTCCCCATCTTATGAATGGGCCTATCTTAGCTTATATTTTAATCACATCTGCAAAGACTCTCCTTCCAAATAAGGTCACACTCACAGGTACAAGGGGTTAGGATTTTGACATATCCTTTTGGGGGACTCAATTCAACCCACAGCAAACATCAAGGTAGCACAGTCCAGTGCTCTGGCTTCATGCCACATGCAGGATAGAGAAGACGTTTGCAGAAGCTGTCTGGTGGTCAGAGGAAACGAGGCTGACCACACATCACTGAACACACCTGGAGTGGGAGTGCTTCAAACAGAGGACACAGGGAATGGCCCAAAGCACTACAGCCAAAAGACCCACAGAAAATATGCCTCCACCATGACTGAAGAACCATCCTCATCCTTACGTTTTTCTGTTGTGGCTAGCTGGGGAACCATATGTGGCTCCATTATGAGAAAAGGAAATCGCTAAATTTCCTGCCACTCCAGAAGGTGGGGAAACTTCAGGATAACTTAAACTTGAATTGGAGAAATAAAGAGAAGTAGCAATTCTTACATATAAATGATGTGGCAATTTCAGAGTCATTCCACAAGTACAATAGTGGGACACTAACTATAAAGAATGAGGCCATGAAAAACTACTGCCCTGAGTGTCTCCCCTCCTTTTCTACATAGCTCCTGGCTGGGCTGTTGGCTGTATATCAAGAGCAAGGCATGGGAAACAGTCAAGTATTCTGGCATACAGAATTTTAGAAAGTCGGATATGTTACATTCTGCCAAAGTGTTAAGTTTGCTTTGTACCTGCTTTCTTATCTGCTCCTTAGGAAAAAAACAAAGTAAAGATCAAGGTATTATTAACTATGAACTACTGTTTTAGCAGTAGAGCTTCTGTTTAAACATTCACATCAATCCATAAGATCCACCTATTTTTTTTAATTTAGTTTTGGACCAAAAAGAATGATCCCTGGGAGCAAGAAACAACCTCTGGGTTAATGAAGCCCAGAAGTACCGGAAACACATGACTTAATATAGCAACCTTTGTGCCCAAAGGTACAGGGCTTCATGTCCCCATTTTAGGGTGTTTAGCTCCATGAAAAGGTATTTCATGCCTTGTTTGCCATCTAAATGACAATACTATCATCAAGGCCCATGGGGTGCCCTATTCTGATAGCCTAGATGGAATGCAACCTACAAATTAACAGCTCTGCAGTCTAAGAAATAACCCTTTTAGAAGGCAATAGAAATATGTTCAGGAATATGTTTCTATTAAACTCTTGATGTAATACTGATATTTATTAACAACTCATTTCTAGGATCTAAGATCTAGACACATAAACTTGAAATCAATGAGTCGTTTTAGTATCAATCACCTGGATGGATCACTTGATAAAGGGCACACTGTACCAACAAGAAAAGGCAAGACTAAATATCACAAAGCTAGAGAAGTACAAGTCTCTTTGCTATTTATAAAAGTTTTACATTAGATATTAACTTGAAATTGAGTAAAAGAAAGAAATGATTTGGGGATTTCAAAGTAACTCCATTTTTTGAAAATACTACCCTAGATGTGAACGTGTGCAGCTGTCTTATGCCTCTTATTCTTTCAGATACATACAGACTGTCACTGCAGTCGCTAAAACAGATTCAGTGGTCTATTTCAATGAAAAGGTTCTCCTTTATTGTGACGGGCAGAGAACATTCTGTGAGCACAGAAGCAATGTACAAAATTAAACCACTTACAGGAAAGAAAATACCCTGGTACATTCTCTTTAAGGGAAATATCAATGTTTTTCCCCTTCCCCTAGCATGAGCATTCATATCTTTCATTCATTAACTTAAACACATTTTGTCTATGGAAAATTATTATTCTGTTTGGGTTATTCCCTTGCCAAATGCTGTTTTCAAACTTCCATCACGGCCAAGACCAAAAGATTCTTACTAATATCACTGATAACTAAGGTCCGGCAAGTTAGAAGCCTTGAGGAAGACAATAGGAAGACTTGGCACAGGCATTGTGTAAAATAAAACGATCAACATTTATAGTTTTCCAGTGAACAGAAACCAATAGGCAATATTTTGATTTTATAGATGCTAACATTACACTTTCCAAATTTATCATAGAAGACCTGCAAGATCTGAGAGGTTTTGCACTTTTATTATAGTCAATGTCTCACGTCTCATAAGACTTAGCATTTAAACAAAATTGTACATGAAAAAGTTTCATATAAATTTGGAATTTTTTATGATCCTAAATAAAGGTGACATTTTCTCCACCTACAAAAACTTTAAAAAATTAACTTTAGCTTCCCCATAACATTTTAAAAATATACTCCCTTATATAAATCTGACTTTACCATACATTTTAGTTTGCCCAGGATAATTTATACCTGTTGACTTGGTAGAGTTACTCGCAGCTCTCCTTTTGACTCTCAGAAGCGTCTTGCTTTAAGTTATAAATCGTATGGCCACCCTACACTCCTCTGCCTACAGTTTCCCTCAGGACTCCCATGTATTTGCTCATGCCTCTCCCTCTCTGTGCAGTGAGAGAATTAGGATCTAGAATGAAATCTCACAAAGAAATGACAGTTACTCGAAAAACATCTCAAAAAATAGCAAACTCTGCTTGTACACTTGCAAGTAACATACAATGTATCTAAAACACCCCCTCATAATTATTCTCAAAACAAACACTATTTTGTGGTTGCGTACCCACATCCATTCTTCTCTACCTGTTAACTGTATTTTCATTTAGCTCAGAAACTGGTTACGCTGGACAAATTCTGTGCTCAGGAAAGTGGGTCAGCCCCAGGGGATGCATCATGATTAGGCTATAGCCATCATGGAAATTCAATTTTCCCATGCAATTGATTGATTAAGGGGTAACTATGTATCCAGTTTTAACCAAGGAGACCTAAAGATAACTCTACTGGAAGTTGGGTAGGATAGGAAGCTTCTGAAAAATTTCCTCCCTCAAAAAAGTGAGATACGGGGGAAAAATCTATTTTCCTCTTTAGCTTTTGAATGTCAAATTGTAAATATATCTGAAGCTGTGACAGTCATCTTGTCTTATCAGCAGTCAGGAATTCCAGTTCCTTGCTGATGAAAGCACTCCGATGAGCTTCCTCTTGCAGGCACCATGGTGGCATCCAGAAATCTCAATGGGAAGCATCGCTCTGAGTTCTAAAACTCTATAGTTTTGTTTGTGAGTGTAAGTATCAGACACTCTCCAGCCAAGTTAAATGAAAGCAACTTAAATTAGAGAAAGGATCTAAATTAGCCGAACTCAGCAACGTTACAGGAAAAGTGTGGTAGGGTGAGAATGTGTGGGAAAGCACACAGCAAACCCAGAGCCAGAGTGACGTCATGAGCTTCTTTCCTAGGAAAGTACCCAATGAGGAAAAGAAAAATATTTGCTTTATCTCCAAGAGATGATGCATGTATCTGCTAATTAGAGAAGAAAATGCAATGAGGCTGCAAACAAAATGAAACTGCTAAGTAAATGGTTTTTTAAAGCATATGCAATAAAACAAATACTTTTTAAGGAACTGGGGTATCTCCCTGCTTTAAAATCAAGGGATACATTTTCATTAAGCAAATCAGATTGAGATTGTTCTTGTATTGTAAACCTGAGATCAGCTAAGATGGGGTATATGCAGAGCAATATGGCTAGGGGTGCTTTAATTCGACAATAATAAAGCATTTTAAATCCTAGCCAAAGTGACCATCATGGGCTATCATCTTCCCAAGTGACTTTTCAAAGGGCTTGTTATTCCCCTTTGCTTTCAATGTAGGTTTAGACAGCAGTCCAGGAGACTTCTCTAAAGGTGGCAAGCATTAACAAACACTTTGTTGGGGTATCCCTTCCTTAGAAGCAGCTGTAGGAGAGTAATATAAGCCCAAACAACCTGCTGAGCACTTATGAGGAACTTGTATGTGTATCCTTTATTTGATCTTCAGGGCAGGTTTTGAAGCCAGCTACTGGGATTCTGCACAGCATTTCTGACATGGGGCACAAATTGATAGAGTCCTGTGTATCAGCACTATGGGTAGTTATTGCACTCAGTTGCAGGGGAATACTATATTACATGAAAAATACACACAAGCTTCACCTTCTAAACTTATATGAGATATATTGAAAGAATTGTATATAGGGGATATTCATTCCTGCCATATCAATTGAATGCAATTTGGAAAATAAAAGAAAACACAGAATGAACCAGTGACACAAATTCTAGCCATGGAATGCTATCGGTTCATCTAGTTCAGCCACAAATCACCCCTTCAGTGATGGTTTGGCCTTTTCCTTCTGGACTTTGTTCTTGTCAATTCAGCTTACATAGTCGGAAATTCTTTCTTGAAACTTAATGTAAATTTATTTCCTAATTTGCACCTGATGATGGCTCATGGTGCATAGCAGGACACTAAGCTGGCCATGCTCACCCTTGGAAAGTGGAAAGAGAATGGCTATTCCTCTTTTTCTTCTAAGCTACAGAACCAGGGCATTTTTAGATATTAGCAGCCGCCAAACTCCTAGGGTTACAGTAGGCTAGCTTTACTCAAAACTGGGATATGAGAATAAATTTGCTTCTGGTGCTTTTTCTCCTCCTGTTTCTTCTGTTCTCCAACTTCAGGCTATGCTTCATTTCTACAAGACCTATCTCAGTTGAGCCTGTTGCAGGTGATAAGTGATAGATTATTTAGGGTGCTGACCAAGAGGATTTGAGGCTTAGAAGGAAAATCTAAAAACCTGGAAGCCTTTGAAGAGCTGAGAAATGAGTCTATATTGAAGAAATTCCAGGCACCATGGCAGAAAGTTAAAAAAAAAATGATTTTGGCCAGGATTCCACCTTGGCTAAAAGCATAAAGCCTGCCATAAGGCTGAGATTCTCATTACTATATATCAAAATTATCTCAAAAATCTGAATTTCTCTGAAGCACACTTTCAGAACTAGATTTGTCAGTGGCAGAATGGGGTCGACATGAGAGATCAAGAATACCTGGAGAAGATTTAGACCTGACAGGTACGAAAGGCAAAACAGAAAGCTTGAGCTATAGGCTCAAGCAAGAAGGGTGATCGGGATCTGTTGGGGGAGGGGAATATGGGCAGCAGCAATAGAAACATGGTGCCAGGAGTCTGGAACAAGTATCAGAGATCTGGCAATTGGGCCACAGAGAATGCTGGTGAGAGCCAAGTATGGTGGCTGATATAGTGCTAGTAGGTTTTTTTTTTTAATTTTATTTTTACACATTATCTCAGTTTTCACAGGAAGTACTGCATAATTCTACAGGGAAGGAGCCATGGCTCAGAGAAGTTAAAAACTGTCTGCAGTCTCATAGTTATTAGTGCTGGAACACAAGTAATAAGATAAGAAAATTATTACCTGCATGCTAGTTGATGCTAACTTATGACTGCTCATAAAAAAAAAAAAAAAAAAAAAAAGAGCGGGGGCCCGACATGGTGGCTCATGCCTGTAATCCTAGCACTTTGGGAGGCCAAGGCGAACAGATTGCCTGAGCTCAGGAGTTAGAGACCAGCCTGGCAACACAGTAAAACCTGTCTCTACTAAAACACAAAAGAAATTAGCTAGTCTTGGCAGCGTGTGCCTATAATCCCAGCTACTCAGACGGCTGAGGCAGGAGAATTGCTTGAACTTGGGAGGTAGAGATTGCAGTGAGCCAAGATGGTGCCACTGCACTCCAGCCTGGGTGACAGAGGGAGACTCTGGCTCTACAAAACAAATAACAATAATAATAATAATAATAATAATAATAATAATAATAAAATTTAAAAAAAGAGAGGCAGGGAAGGAGGAGGGGCCTCAGGAAGAAACAGAAAGAGACAGAAAAAGCAATCAACTAACTGGGAATATCACAACTGGGATACTGGTAAAAAATTTCAAAAAATTTCTGGAATCTAGTATCCAGCATAGTAAGTAATCCTGTGCTTGTTCAAATGCACAAGAATTTTTATAACAAAATATTCATATATAGGTTTCCAGTAATTTTCAAATTCGAAAACAATAATCAGCAGGAAGGAAGGAAATATTTTCCCTAGGACATTAGGGAGAAAATCAAAGACAACTTTTCAAAATCCAGAAGGCAAACTAACCTTTGCAAGAATTCCAATGGAGGTGTATAGATAATTAGGGAGAAAAACTACTTTGAGAATATCAGTATGGAGAAGCTCTTTTTCTTCAAATCTCACCTGTATTTTCTAGACATTCTAGGTAGTACTTCTTCCCACCAATCGATATTATTAAACATTTCATCTTCAACACCTAAAGCACTGCCTGGTTAAAAAAAAAAAAAAAA
>NW_016807225.1:5661455-5683331 GCF_001698545.2 Rhinopithecus bieti | reverse complement strand
AAAAAAAAAAAAAAAAAAAAAAACTCAGACTTCTTTTAAAACCCTAACAGGCCCAATTTCCTTCAAGGGTAAAAAATACACATATATTGAAAAGACTGTTGTCAGAAGATACTAATCCCTTAGAACTGTATCAATAAATTAGATGAAGTCACAATTGCATAAGGTTTGAAAAGAGAATAAAAAACTTTGCAGAACCGAGGGACTTTAGACCGAGTAAGAGGTACGTATTCCATTGTGATTTAATCGCATATACTTTGCTAAATCCACTCATTCTTACAAAGGGTTGCTTTTAAAATGCACACATACAGAAGCACATTTTAAATCTTCATCTTTCTGCTTTAATAAAAATGGATGCTTAGGCTGTGTGGTCCTTGCCTTTGGAGTGCCACTAAAAAGAAGGCTAAAACAGAGGATATAGATGAAACCAAACCCAAGAATTCAGAAGCAAAGTAAGCTGTGGTAGGCAACTCAGGGGTTAGCTCTACCCCACTGCTTAGGACGCTGATTGGTAATCCTGTAACTCTGCCATGTCCCCTTCTAACCATTTCTCTCCGGCTGAGATCAGAGGAGTCCGAGCTGGGCTGCTCATCTATTTTCTCTGTCCTTTACCCACTAACTGACCTCATTTAACCCTTTATTTCTTTATCTCAGCTCTGAGTAGACAAACCAAGAGAGGACAGGAGAGCTTGACTTAGGGGGCTCCTGATAATTGCATATTTGGGTTGCGTTGCCCTGATGTTTCACAGCAATCTCTATTTCACCCCTGCAACCCCTTTATTCGAGAGGGGAAAAAAAGAAAAAGGAAAAAAAAAATCAATCAGAATGATATATGACTCGTCAGTTCTGAACTAAAGCCCAGTCATGTAGAAAATAGACCAGGCACCATACTCTGAGTCTAAAAGATAGGGTGAACAAGCTCCAGCCTCAAGCACAATTGACTGTTGTAAACGAAACAAAGAATGCACACACGTATATCCCCCCAGAACCATATTTATCTAACCTCTGCACCACATGCATTCAGTTTTGCAATGTCACCCATGGTTTATGCTGTTTCTTAAAGTTGCCACACTTAACTTGGGTGCTTAGGCAGTTGTGCAGGCTTGCTCACAGAATGCAAGAAATGACTTACTAAAACACGCACAGTTATCTGGTCCCAGGGCCATTCCCCTAGTTAAAGCCATCATCGTCACTCACCCCAGCAACTACAGCAGCATCCTAAGGGTGTCTTTTTCCTTTTCCATATTGTTCTCCATTGTATAAATCTTACAAATCAGGTCCCTTTGCTTCTTAAAATTTCTCAATTGTTTCCCATGACTCTCAGAATAAAGCTTAAACTCCTTGATGAGGACTTCAGGCCAAAGAGATCTGACTTACTCACATTTTCTGGGTAGCACTTGCTTTACCCTTCAAGTCCCCACACCTGGCTAGATTCTAAGCACCCTTCCATATTTCAATTAGATGTCTTCTTGTCCAGGAAGTTTTCCCTCACCCCGTCAGGTCTGACACAGAGGGTTCTACACTTGGCTGGTCAATGTACTACTCACACTTTCTTGAAGTTGCCCGTTTCCTTGATCTGTAGTGTTCTTTGGCAATGAGTGGACTATATGTGATTGTTTCATAATTTTAATGTTCACGGTCTGCCCTATGAATAATGGTATAAATATTTGTTGAGTATGAATAAATGAATGTGTGAAGGAGTGAGTGAATCCAGATGACATACTCTGGTTCTTTGGACCCACTCATAATCTGCAACTTTAGGCTCTGCAAAGCCCAGCAGCACTCAGGATTAGATTCCTCAGAAGATAACAGGGTGGGGACCCAGTTGGGCGAGACTTCGGGGAAGATCTTTGATCTTTTTACTATAAAACTGGGATGGAAGGAGATCCAAGGGTCTCTCACCATGCAAGTCCTTCTGAAACAATGGAGCATGAAGAGAGTTTCCCACACTCCTTCCTGGGGCTCGTTTAGCCATAAAATCAAGCTATCATGCTGTGGTAGCAACTGGCTGGCTAATTTCAGTCACTTATTCACTACAATCTAGAAGCCTGCATTAAGAAAGAAGCTTCAGCAAAACCTCAAATTGTATTTGACTTTGAATTTAAATGGAACTTACATATTTCTACAAGTACAGACAGGGAGAGATATCCAGGACATATGTTGACTGTATACACCATTTATGGAAACTAAAACATTTTGGGCAAGGGTGTGTGTCTGTGCATGCACGTTCCTGTTTATAAAGTCAAAGCAAATGGTTTTTGACATCTGCACATGGAAATGTTAACAGTGGTTCCCACTTGAGAGGAGACTAGGGTTGGAGATAGAGAGGACTTCTATGTTTTTCTTGATATTCTTCATTACATTTTGAAACCTTTTTCAATAGCATGTATTAATCATGGGATTACAAAAGAAGAGGCAGGGAGTGAAAAAATAGAGAGGTCTCTGATCTTCTCGTTAGTCCTGCTGAAAAGAATAGTCCTGTATCCTAATACTCAACTGTGATCCCATTTCAAATACATTCCCTGAATATTAGAACGGGTGGCCACAACTGGACCACACATCATAAATCTCTCACAACTTTAATTTCATCTCAAGTTTGATGTAGAACTGTCTATTATAAACAACCTTAAGTTAGAGAAAATAGAAAACAATAGATGAACAGAAAGATATTCAGCTAATTTATCATCCTTTAGATTTCCTTTTTAATAACTTAATTATTTTTTTCTAGATCATTAGAAATCACATTCAATTCTGTGTTGATTTAGTTCCAAGTGAACAAAGAACCTCGACGAAAATATAAACATAACAAAAGGGGACACTTTAGAAAAGATTAACGTGGATTGTTTTTCTGTCCCCAGAGCACTGGAACAAACAGTTCTCCCTGTCATTTACTTTTGTTCCTACTTGGTAAATGGTGCCACCTTACTTCAGAATGTGTGATTGCAAAAGTATGGGCAGAAGCCCTGTCTTGGGGTCTCCTGGGGTACTAACTAGGTCTTTATGATCATACATCTCCTGGCTGTAATTATCCTGACACCATCACCCACTGGCTTAAACAATCACCTTTGCAGTAATACCCTCAGCATGCAGAAGGCTCCTGATTATATAAGCTCCAAGCAGGAACACCTGGGACAAAGCGCCCCATGGGGAACCTCTCAGATAAGCTACTTGATTTCTTAATCCTTCTGTCCTTCTGTCAAATCAGCTGGAAAGCAGGAACAGGGAAAGGGGTGGGAAAAACCTCCTGAGGAATCAGAGGCTGAGTCTGAGCCAGATGCAACTTCTATTTTGGTAATAAAATACTACTCTTATTAATTCCTCTTGATTTTACATACAGGTAAAAAGAATATGGTATGGAGCTTCTCATTACCCGTAATATCAATGCAAATTTCTTATCCTGACATTCCAGGTCTTATATAGTATACTGTTAGCTTTCTTCAGCCTTTTTCAGGTCAAAGTTTTTCAAACAACTATGTACCAGGCAATAAGCAAAGTGCTTTTATAACATCTAGCGCACCTGAACAAAAAATGAAATTGATCAAGACAGAATGCTTTAGGGGTAAAGGAGGAAGAATGCATATTCCATTCTGTCTGCTTTGGACCACTTTTTTTTTTTTTTTTTTTTACTGAGACAAAAGGATTATATGGTACTGTTTTCTCACAGAAAAGGAATTTGGGCGCAAGCCCTTGTAATACAGACACCTCCTTGTGTGTTCCCTTTTGTTCTTGGCCACAGGATTTGCGTGCTCTGGGGTATCTGCTGTTTTCTCTAGTTCCTTTATTTCCAAATTTTGGCATTTATGTTTCCATTAAAATTTCTAGGCTGTAAATGCTGGGAAATTTTCAGTCAACATCCACAACATGCCTTTTTCCTTCAAATACCATGTATGTCCAGGCAGTGCTACGGACTTAATTATGTGATCTGCATACTCGGTGTCACTGACACCCTACCATGCATTATGTAGTGTGGGGAATAAAGTCTGCTTTCTAAAGAGGCTAGAGAGTTGGACTTTCTTCTGCTGACAGTTGTTGGATGGCTGGGAATGAAGATTTTGAACAGTGTATAGGATGGGGTAGGGGTGGGGCCAGATATGAAGCCATGGTGACAGAAGCATTTGGAAGGGAGAACAAAACAGCTAAGAGAGGTTTGTGGGGCAAGGTGAAAAACAGATGCATAATCACTTGATGGGGAGAATTAGAGAAGTGAAAAGCAAAGGAACAAGATGAGCAAAGACAAAGACCAAACCCAGGGTGTAACTGGAAGATTGGTTTCATGGCGAAAGGGAACATATCTTATATGCATATAACTTGCTATGTATGGTAGCCAGGATAATATCCTCTTCTCTAAAAGGGAAAGGAAGAATTTCCAAAGGCCTAAGGAATCTTCATCGAATGCCATACACATCTAGAAATGCATACACAGAGACTTTAATAATCCCCATGTTATATTAACTGGGAAGCAATGAGAAGTCTAAAAGCATAAGGGGATGAGTATTATCATAGCTAATCTAGAATCAGGAAAGACAAGCCCTTAGTCAACATTTCTTGTTATTAAAAAGAAAAGATGTTTCCAAAGTTACAGTATAGTCAATCCTCTATAAAATTGATATATAAATACCTATCCATGTTAGCAAAGAAAGGTGATTCTATATAGCAATCCAAAATGTGTTATTTTAGAGGCTTCAAGGAAGTACTTGAATATGAGTTTTATGATTATTTAAAAAACAAAATCCTAATGCAAAATTCCTACTTTATTTATGCTTCAGATTGAGAGACGAAAAGTCATCATCTTGTTTCAGTTCAAATAAGCATTCCTGAAAGAAGCCAAGAGGTGAGTTGGAGTTTAAGATATTTCTCCATGGAATTTTCTGTGTTTCTTTCAAGTCCACTGAATGATGCCAAAAATGTGCAGAAGAAGAAAGATCTTGGCCGCTCTCTGCACGAGTTTGAGGGTGTGAATGAAAAGTTCTGCAGTCATCGTCTCCATGGGAAAAAAAAAATCTGATTTTAGTAACATCTTGCCACATACAAGAGTTATTTTTTGAAAAAGTTTCTAAGCTTGTCAAAATATTCCTAGGTGCGAGTTTAGTGTTTCTTGAAAACTGAAGAGGCAGAAAGTAAAAAGCAAACGCTCATGACTATGTTTGGCCTTTCTCATTCGTGTATGAAATAACTGTTGAACAAGGAAGAAAGATAAAATTCCTATCTGAAAAGATAGTTGCCCACATGCCTCTGACTGTTCCGTTCTCAACTGTGTTTTTATTCTTCCTCTTTGATTACTTGATTTCTTGTCATCCACGGAAGCTCAAGGCAAACAACCTTCTTACCAAAGCACCTTCCTTGTTTGCTATCAACCAGCATTCTTGGGAGCTCAAAGCAGTTTTTCTTTAAGTTTCACTTATTTGGTATGTAAATGATAAATACATTGTTAGGCAATCAAATCATATTTTCTCTATAAGTTTACTAAGACTCTGAGGCAGGGGGTACATATCTCTTACCTGTATGGCTTTGTGAACAACAGCAGCTCTATTGACTAATCCCCTCTGAGACAAAACAGGTGGGAAATAAGGAGGATTATAAAACACAAGAAGCTCAAGAAGGAGCTGAATTCCTCTGCTGCTTCCTGCTACCAACACTCTAACCCCCCAAAACCTGAGAGTGATCCTTTAACCATGAAACCATGTCTTTGGGGGTTGGTGTCATAATTATTATTAAAAGGCTTAGCTGTAAGAAATGGCCTTGCTTTCTAAATTTCACTGAAATAGCCTACATGTCCAGGACAATTAAGAATTATATATGTTAGAAAAAAAGTATCTTTTAAAATTAAATAGCTGTGCAGTGATTCAAACTGCCTTGTTTCCAAATATCCAGCCTTTTAACCAGGAAGGCACATTTTCAACATGGCATAAAAAATGACTGATATAACGGAGAAATTAAAGAATATCAAAGCCAACACAGTAAAAAATAAGTGTTTACATGTTTACATTTAAATGACTACCCTCTTTTTTACACAAACTTTGAGTATATTCTAATCCTTCCCTTCCACAGGTACTACATCTGAGGAACTGTTAAGAGACTTCTTAAGCTCAAGTCAAAGGGAAAATCCAAGAAATTTGTTTTTCTTAAGGAGGATAATTATAATAAAATATTCAAATATATTATACACATATGCATAGATATATAAGAACTTTGGGAAAAGTGGGAGGCCCTTAAAAGTGTTCAAACCTTTGCTGTCATCCTTTTTTGTCTGGACTAAGTTTAGAATGATGTTGCCAACTAGTGGAGGTCAAAGTTAAGCACAGTCGTTTACCACCTTTAGCAGGAGGTAGTAAAGGGCTCCCATTTCACCTTGGGCTTCAACTCCTCTTATTTTAAGCTGATCTTCAAGGAGAAGGGTAAGATGGTGAGCAGAAAGAGAGAGGTTCAAACAACTTTTCTTATCGAGTGGAAGCTGAAGCACTTCAAAGCTCAGGATAGTTCAAGTGATTTATCTGAAACACTGCAACAGATCTGGCAGAAGTAGGCAAAGGATCTGTTCTTTTCTCCCTGGCCTATCATGCCCCCATTCCCTCCACGTAGCAAAGGAGAACTTAGCGTTGTTCTTGAAGGGGTTCATCCTTTTACTTCAAGTACCATTGTTAGCTTTGAGCAATTTCCAATCATTCAGATGTTGCTCCAACTCATCTGAATACTGGTGCTGCTTTAACCAGAAACAACTAGTTGTTATGTCCCAAACAAGCAGGTGGCTAATTCTCACATTCTCTCCAAGTGAAACTGAAAGCATCTTCTTATTCTGTCTCCAGAGGACTCTTCCAGGTAATTTCTCTAAAATAGAAGATTTTTTTAGCTAAGATGGCAGTGGTTGCCTGATATTTCTTGCTCAAGGAGTTGTGCGTACACTTCTTTAAAAGAATGTGGTAAAGATGTGAAGGAAAGGGGAGCATTGGTTTTGATTGGGTTAAATGGAACTGTAATGAGTTAGACCCCCTGAGAAAATGGAGAGTTATATATTTTCTGCTTTACTTTTCTACTTGAGTGTTCCCCCTTCTCTGTACCAGGAAATATGCCCTCTTCAAGACTCTACTTAGGTATCACCACTACCAAGAAGTTTTCCCTATTCTTACCTGGCACTGTTGGTTCTATGTTACCACAGAGCAGAACTCTGTTCATTCAAAGTCATAAGCCTTGCCAGTTGTTATAAATATGTACTTTCCCCTTTAGAATATGATTTTATCAGGTAAGGTGATAGCTCTTCCTTGTCTGTTGTGCCGAACTCATATTGACTCCAGTGGGGATGGCACCATGTTCAAGAGGCTGAAGGAGAGACCCAGAGCCAGCAAATGAGACCTGGGGTTTTACTGGGGGCTTGCATACAGGAGAGAGAGTCCAGAGGTAGCAGACTGAACAGGAGAACCACAACCACTTTCAAATGGCATGCAGTTTACATCTCAGTTTCACTTAGCACCCTCCTCCTAACAACGTCCACTTGGAAACCTTCATTTAATCCAAAACAAAGGGGCCTCAACACCCTGTATGGCCCATGTTCCAATGGACAGGCCAGGGGATCAGACGTTCCTTTGATCTTACGGTTGGCCACTTCTGGGTTCCTTAGCTCAGAACTCCCAACCACATTCAGGTGTGTATGCCATAAAGGTCAGTCTTGCTATCTTAAGTTATTGCTATCAGGTGTGTTTATCATAGTCACCTGAGCTCTTATAGCCAATTTATATAATTAAGATCTATTTCTTTTGCCAATTCCCAATCAAATGTTTTAAAAGCTTTTTACTTTCATAGAACTGTAAAAGTAACCTTTGCCTGTCATCTCCATGAAGAACATCTAACATCTTGTAGTTACAGATGAAGTATAAGACTTTTCATATAGAAGTCCAAACTTGTTTCATTTTACTTTTATAATTAAACATTAGTTTTATTAGGAAAGCAAATAAACAGAAGCATTGAGTAGAAACTACCCCCACAGTTCCTTGAAAGTTAAGGAAAAAAGCCTTCAATATATCCTTGCATTAAATACTGACTTCATAACTCAAGAATCTGTGGTGGCTCTGCAATATCCATCAGATCAAGTGCAAAGTGGTCAACTAAGTAATAATCTCTATGTTACCTATGCTAATTTAAAACTCCACAATGTGCATCCTCAATTTAAAATGAGAGAAAGGATTCAAGATTGGATATTACTCTATGCTATCCCCTCAGCTTTCCCCCAGCATATAGTTTCTAGAGTATACAGTAGGAAGATTAAAACCTACTCTCAAGCAATTATGAAGAAAGGTTAAGATCCCAAGTTAAAGAGAGGGATGGCCTAGTAGAGAGGAAAATGGTCTAAAAATAGAAAGATTTGGGTTTCCTTCCTACCACTGCCTCTAACCAGATACGCAGCCTTGAGAAAATGACTTTGCCTCAGGAGTGCCCAGCTCCCTATCCTGTGCAATACAGGAGATGGGCTAAACGACCTGTAGAATTTCATCCAAGAATTTATTCCTTGTGGAAGGATGACATCCTATCTCATGTCATCCTACCGGAAGTTCTCTGCCCCCAATACCAAGCCACCAAGTGTTTATAGTATTAGAATCATGAGACTGGTCTTTAAAAGGTAGAGAGAAATGGATGAATCTTAAAGCTCTGCAGCTTTTACACCTGTTCCTTAGGGATCTTAATTATGCATCAATCAACTCCAGCTCAAATGAGAGATGAGAACATGAACTTTTTTGCTGATCTCAAAGGATAAGCTTCAGAGGCAAGGTCATCAGAATCATTCCAGCTGAAAGGGTAGTTTTATCTACCCATAAGGAAACCATTCAAATTTTAATCACTTATTTTTCCTTATCATACACAGAAGCTCCTAGAAAAGAAACCTCCAATATGAATCCTTTCTGGAAAAGTGTCTTCAACAGTTTTGCGTTCACACTTTTTCCCTCTCTTTCCTCATTTCTTCTCACCATCTGATTCTCCGTATTGTTCCCTATTTTCTGTGCTTCCTTTCCCTTGGGTAAGTCTGATGTGGTCTAAAAAATCCATTCCATAAGCCCAACTCATTAAACTACTAAGTTTACACTAGAAATGAAAATTATTGATTTTATCTAGGAGGTAAATTTGATTTTCCTTTTGAAGAAGACCATCTTCCCATTAACAGTAAAATATGTTACTTCAATTTCTTCTCCAGTAATAAGCTTTCAAGGGTTAAAATAAAATGGGCACATTCAAAACTGTTTTATTATGTCATCGCCAGAAAATTACAATATAATTCAAATAGCTTTAATAGTGATTTTAATCAAAGTAATCTGTGAAATAAATGAACTGTTATCTTGATTGACATTGATAGTCCTAAGGGATAGTGTTTAACTGTTAAATACTGAAGACAACAAATTAAACAACTATTTAACAGTAGGTAATCATAAATGACTATTAGCCATATAAATGTATTTAATTTACATACTTTAAAACTTCCAACAAAACCCAACGTGACTCCTTACTTTTACTGTATAACCCAGTGACTTCGACAACACAATTCAAATAAGTGCTTAGGATTCCATCCCAGAAAATGAATAGCTGCAGATAAAGGAGGAAACCAGGTTTCCCAAGTTTAACCAGGAACCCTCTAGACTCAAGCAGGTCCCAAGCATAATCCCTAAAGCAGGAGGCAAATAAAATGTCTTGTCAGCTCTTAAGCCTTAATGCATTTTACCTTAAACATTTACATTAACAGATGGTCCCCAACAGTGCTATAAACTTACTTCTAAGTTCATTTCTATGTCACTATCAACCCCATTTATCACTATCCATGCAGTAGAAAATGTCACAAGGGGTTTAAATCAGAACAGTAAGGAGAAGGGACAAACTCTCTGAAGCAACTGGTGTCACCTACAGACATGTGCTTGACCTTTGTTCAAAAAAAAAAAAAAATACGATTGATGACTGGAGAAATAACAAAAATAAGAACCAACCAAAGTCACCACATTTGACCTATTAGAAGGTACAATAGGGGCTTTTACCTATCACTCTGAATCCCAAAATTCCTTCTATTTCCTGAATTTCCAAACAGCAGAGAGGCATAGGCAATGAAGTAGCCATAGATGATTACAGATGCCAGGAAAGAATAATTTTAAGAAATAAATGTAAAGATGATAATTTTATCTCATGTGAGGAGTGACAGTACTTTTTTTTTATTATTTATTAAGCTTTAATGATAGTCAGTTGTCAATATTTTTAAATAATATCACTTTTGTTAGACATAGGCCAACATATTATTATTGAAATTTTGAAATTTTATTTTTGCAAATTATCATGCAGTGAAATTGAAGAGTTCCCTTTCCTTTTGGTGTATAGTTCTATGAATTTTAACACATGTATAGGTTTACTTAACTATTACCACAATTAGGATATAGAACATTTCCATCACTCCTCAAAACTCCCTTGCTGGCCAGATGCAGTGACTCACATCTACAATCCCAACATTTTAGGAGGCTGAGGCATGAGGAAAACTTAAGGCCAGGAGTTTGAGACCAGTCTGGGCAACATAGAGACCCCCCATTTCTACAAAAAAATTTAAAAAAAATTAACCAGGTATGGTGGTACAGGCCTGTAGTCTCAGCTTCTCAGGAGGCTGAGGTGGGAGGATCGCTTGAGCTTGGGGGTGGTGGTTGAGGCTCAGTAGGCTGTGATCCTGCCACTGTACTCCAGCCTGGGTGACAGAGCAAGATCCTGTCTCAAAAACAAACAAACAACAAAAAACTTTCCCATGCTTTCCTTTTAGGAGTCACTATCATTCATATCATAACAAAACTTAGCTGAGATAGTTATAATTTTCCCTTCTAAAGGAGATTTAATAAAAACTGTTTTATGTAAAACCCCTAATGCCTTTTCTATACTTGTCTACAGTTTCACTTATTTTTGCCTTCAAGTTTCTAGAAATTTTCCAGTCACAAAATACTCTACTGGGATCTTGAAGAAACACCTATCAATAGCAAAAGTCACATTATCCTATTTTTACATAGGAAAAAATGACAACGATAACAGCAAAACCATTTTGTATATTGTAGTCTCCATTCCCTGGGTCCCCCACATGCACAGACACACCAGTGATGGTGGAAAAGGGAAGAAAAAGATAAAGCCAGTTGACGGTTTCAAGTACATAATGTAAACAGCCTAGCAGAATGCCTGGAACATTACAAATGCTCAATATAAGTTTCCTTCCTTCTTGCTTCATTTCTAGGGCTCTATTTTCAATCCAGTGTTTTTATCTGACCTTTGTTTTTGAGAATGTACAAGATCCATTGCTTCTGGCAGGCATCCTTTCTCTTGTGTGGTTCCCATCCAGATTTACAGATCAGAATTTCAGACTAATAGTTTTAGTGAAATCAGATAAGTCTTCTTCACTCTGCCAATACACCTGACAGAATGACTGGCAATGGAATGGTTATTTTTACAGGAATGCTAGGTGCTGTAGGAAAAAAAAAAAAACTTCTGTGCTTCAGGAACATCAAGCTTAGACTTAGTACAACATCTCATACAGTGCCACTGATGGAAAATAAATGGGAATTTGTTATCTTTTGTTTGGAGATGCTGCTGTGAAGCATGTCACCGTCCATTTAAAAATGAAGGAGGCAGAACAAAATGTTGTATCAATGTCTTTTCTGCCTTCCCATGTTGTGAATGCAAATGGCAACGGTGTAGTGTAGCAATCCTGTCCCCCTAGAGAAAAATGCCATTCATCTGGTACTCTGACTATAGAAGAGGCGATGCCAATGTGTATCTGGTCTTTATTTGAATATTAAGAAATTAATTTAATTATCTGAGTTTGAATTCCTGAATGCATTTGCCAGAAGTAAATCTGAATTTTTTAAAGTTTTTTATGACATGTATGCAACTTGTTTTGCTTGGATGTCCCTCCAACTAGTCTACGTTAGAAAGATTTCCAGTATTCATACCTGATGTCAAGTGCATGATAAGGTGGAAAAAGAATTCATTTGGAAGACAGAAGCTGTACGTATGGTTCCACTGATCATTTTGTGGTCAAGTCATTTAACACCTCTTGGCCTTAGTTTCTCATGTATGGCAGGGACTCAGACTGGAAATAATCTGTAACATCTCTTTTAGTTCTAAATTGTCATGATGCTCGCCATGACTCCAATTTTTGCAAACTCACAACTTTTTGGTGCCATGATTCTGAGAACTCCTTCTTTTGAGAGCCCCTGTTCCATCCTCACCAAAAATGGTGCTGTGTCTATACACACACACACACACATACACACACACACACACACACACACACACACAATTAGTTTGCATACACAGGAGTTTGGCTTTTCACTCCTTTTTAAAAATAGAAGAATGAAGCCAGTGCCTTTCCTTTACATATTACTTCCATCTGATGAGTTGTATATATAAAAGGTTTAGGGGTGCTCTGTCAAATAAATTTATTAAACATCTAAATTATACTGTACACGAAGATGCTAGTAGAAGATAGCTTCTTGAAACACATCATATATAGATGTATATATGTATAGGCAGTTTTGTATGTTTTAAATGGATATATATATTTATGTATGTATATATATTTATGTGTACATATGAATATACATATGTATGAAAATATATGTATGTATATATATGTCTTCCCCGCTGTTGAACATTAAATTCAAATCCAGAGAATTCTTTAGATCTATTATTTGGGAGACTGGGAGACTGTTTTGTCCTCATGTGTTTTCAAACTATTTGTGCTATCTATATGGCATTGGTATCAACAACCCAGGGAGGCACACTGTAGTGCCTAATAGTAACCACAAAAATCTTGCTGTTTAACAAACATGGAGTATTTTAGATCATTCTTGGTTTACTATGAGGAAAATGGGTGTCTTCTTTCTAATTTTTGTCTGCCATACAACATTGCTCATACCTCTGTAAAAGCATTTTTGTACCGTATAGTAACTTATCTTTTTGACATCTGTCTCCTTCATTAGACGAAGAGCTTGGACATATCATATCATTTTATTATTATTATTATTTTTTGAGATGGAGTCTCATTCTGTCGCCCAGGCTGGAGTGCAGTGGCACGATCTTGGCCTACTGCAACCTCTGCCTCCGGGCAGGGTTCAAGTGATTCCTCTGCCTCAGCCTCCTGAGTAGCTGGTACTACAGGTGCATGTCACCACATCTGGCTAATTTTTTCTATTTTAGTAGAGACAAGATTTCTCCATGTTGGTCTGGATGGTCTCGGTCTCCTGACCTCATGATCCGCTCGCCTCAGCCTCCCAAAGAGCTGGGATTACAGGCGTAAGCCACCACTCCCAGCTAGACACATCATATCTTTTATCACTCTGTTTTCATTAACTGGAGCAGTGCCAGGCACAGATTAGGAAAATATTCTGCAATAAGCGTTATTAACCACTTGGGATCTCAAGTCATTCATTTGGTTTTAGTCTGTGCACTCACACTTGCTAACTATAGTTCCACTGGATCTCAATTGTATTATCTACAAAATGAGGATGATAAAGGAACCAACTTCATTGATGGTTCTGAAGAGTTAATGAGATAATAGATGCAAAATACTTAGCACAATGCTACTAACTGCTAAAAGACTTGCTTGTTATGCTTTTGCTTAGAGGATGGAGAAGGGAAGCAGAGACTCAAAAACCAAAACCAAAAAAATAGTTGATGGAGGAGGGGATAAGAAAATAAACCACCAGATTATATAATGCGTATTTCCTTCTGGCCAAAAGACAACTGACTGTGTTTGGACCACTAAATCTTCATCAATCAGGAAATTCCAGCTGTAGTTGGGGTAATTGCCAAAGGAAAAAGAGGCAAAACAAAACAAAGACCATGGCAGGCACACAGAGGAGGAGCAGGACAAGCATTTGGCAAAACTCTGTTTTGGAGCCTTGAATAAAATAATTGTCACAGGCTTCCTTCTTTTCATTCATCAAGCTCTTGTAGGATATAGGAATTGAGAAAATTACCACTGTGATATGGTGAAAGAAAGCAAAGGAAGCTGGTGAGGTATCTAAAACAGATAACGACAAAGGAGAAAGAAGTTAAGTGAACTATCTAGAGATCTGACAATAATGAGAAGTGGAAAAGGAGGTGAGAAAGTGGTATATATCCCCATATACGCTCTGGGGAAAAGTGGTGTGCGTCGGAACTGCCATTATTTGGGGGATCTCCCACAAATTTTAACTCCTTCTCAAAGAGTCTCCATCTATGGTAAAACGATCTATTCTACTTGGTAACTCTAGTTCAAACAAAATAGTTTATTTAGATCTCTTTGATTTTTTAACACCAGTTTTCAAATCCTTCTATTTCTGCTTCTGCCCAGTGTTTATTATTAGGCAAGAGATCAAATTGAATTTGCTTTGAAGTTGAGTGCGTCAAGGACACTTTAGAGGCTTACCCTCAGTAGAACCCAGGGTCCTTAAAGTGGCCAGTTTTAGATTTCCTTACAAAGAAAACCACAATCCCGTCTAGCTACTTGCTTCTGGCTGCCCCCAGCTGTCTCCCAGGAAGTCTCACGTGAGACTGATTAGGAAGAGGTTCCACTGTTCCTTCCGGTGGTTTAATCAGATTGAATGGCATAATACTGTTAATACACTAACAGCTACCTGTTAAGTAAATGGTGATCTCGTTTGACTTTTTCTTTCTTTCTCTCTTTCTTTCTCTCTCTCTCTCTTTCTCTCTTTCTCTCTCTTTCTTTCTCTCTTTCTCTCTTTCGGAGTCTCACTCTGTCTCCCAGACTGGAGTGCAATGGTGCCATCTCAGCTCACCACAACCTCCGCCTCACAGGTACAAGAGTTTCTCCTGCCTCAGCCTCCTCAGTAGCTGGGATTACAGGTGCGTGCCACCAGGACCAGCTCATTTTTGTATTTTTAGTAGAGACAGGGTTTCTACATGTTAGTCAGACTGGTCTTGAACTCCTGACCTTGTGATCCACCCGCCTCGGCCTCCCAAAGTGCTGGGATTAAAGGCGTAAGCCACCACATCCTGCCCGACGTTTTTCTTTTTGATCTCTTTACCTGCCTATTGGCACACCTTCCAAAGAGTAAAAGAGGCAGAAACATTAATACCTTTCTATTATTCTTTTTTGGAATATCTCTGACAAAATTTTATAGTAGGTAAGGCTGAAAAAAAAAAACAGCTATAATGGGGCTTTCAACACACATTTGAAGATTTAAATTCTCCATATCACCGTTTATCTCACTACAAGGTTTTGCCAAGTATTAACCTAATATAATAATGTAATGATTTAATGATTTACTACACCATAGAATATATCCTTTTGGTTTGTCTAAATGTCTTTTTTTTCATGGAGAAATCATTATTTCAGTGACATATCTATATTTTCTTTCCAGTTGTTATTTTAAAATGAAAAAAGGACATGCTTAAAGTAAATATTTTACCATGACAGTTTTCTAATCAGTCTGCAGTTTCACAAACAAATGAATTTATTTACACAAATTCCAAGATTCCAGTCCCCCTTATCCGTTAGCTTTGCACTGGTAACATTTGCCCGGTAATTCACCTAAAGTATCTTTCTATAGGCAATGACATCCTCAACAAGAAAGGGAACATAAAACTGAATACAGGTACCAGGAATCAGAAGAATGCTGGGAAGAGAATGATCTTTGTTCTGCAATAGCAGAGTTGCCTCCTAAGGAGCTGGAGAATTCAAGTTGCCTGTGTCACTAAAAGAAGCAATGTTGACTCAAGGAGAAATACACAATGCCATGACTTATAAGGACTGGGGACAGAAAAGAAGGTAGTTTCTCTCTGTCATCGTCTCCTGGCATCCCTACACAAGAATCATGGGCTAATAGCATGTTAGGGCTGGAAGGGGCTTATAGAACATCTAGTACAACCTCCTTTCTTTATTGGTGTCACAAGGGAGGCCCAAAGAGAGGAAGATACTTAACTAACTTGTAGCAGTGCCGCAGAAAATTCAAATTCTTTACTTCTAACTATTCCCAGAATTGGTCATTCATCTCTTCGAAATATATGTGTAGGTGTAAATAAAATTATACCCAAGGGGGTTTTTAATCTGACACAACTATATATCACATGGCAGGGACAAACATTAACAACCGGAGCCAAGTTGTTACTATAGTCAATAAATCGAATAACTTATTTTACCATCTCTTGTTCTTCTACCTGTTTAAAAAGTGTATATATCAAAAAACCAAGCTTCATCTTAGTTAGTATCCTCATGCATGGATAGAGTTAAAATGGTTTAGGCATCATTTTGCATTTGAGTTCTGGAATGTATGCAGAGCAAGGTTGGATGGATTTTTACCATGTAAGTCAGCCACTAGGCAGTATTTGTAGTGGAAATGGGTCTCTAACACTCATTTCCAATAGGACAGTAGAAAACATGGTATCTACCACCACAAATCTGCTGTCAAAAGTTTAACCTCCTATGGGTTAACTGAGAGTGATTTATTTTATCTTGTGAGTTACTTTGACACTAAAATACCTTGAATGGTCATAAGTTTGACAAAAAGACCTTTATGGCTAGTTGAACTTAATGACCTCTAAAGTCTGATTTTACCCTGAGATCCTGTGATTCTAAGAGCAGCAGTAGAAATTCTAGGCATCTTTCAAGTGTCATTCTGAACAACAACAAAATAACATCAGAAGGGAAAATCTTTTAGACTCATTTTCTTACCATTTCTACCAATATAAATATCAGCTTTATTTTTTTGAAAGCTTTATTGGAATTTCTACATAAGGCTACATACATTTCTAAATAGCTCCCTCAAACTAGAAACTTGTCTATAAAACAACTGAAATAAAGTGGAAAGCCCCTTTTCTCAGCCTTGGTAAACCTTACTTTTATATCCCTGATCAATAGGGCTATACTGTCCCTGACAGATGTTTTCTTTTTTTTTTTTTTTTTTTTTTCGCCTGAATATAATGTAAATGGAGCAAATTCTACCCTAAGGTGCAATATTATGCCACAGACTGGTATAATAGTTTATGGCCTATATATTATAGTTATATAAAACGTCTCATAACACATCACCAATTATAAGCGGCAGATCTGCAATACAACTGATAGGTTTAGTCCTATAGGATATTTCATTCCAGTTATAGATTAATTTTCAACTTTACTCTTTGTGATCTCTCTTTATAATTGCCAAAAAGGTCAGGGATCATATGAAGCACTGTTTTTTAAAAGTCCCATGTGGAAGCAGAAAAGCCTAATAAATATCTTTGATAACAGAATTAACAAGGATACTAATTTATTATATTCTGTAGGGAGAGAGAGCAATAATTTAACTACAGAAGAATTCAGATGAAATAGGAAAAGAAGAGGAAAAAAAGGAAAAACTAGAAACATATTGCTTTCCAGGTTCACAGAAGGCAAACATGGTGTGGATACTTCCCCAGTGCCTCGGGCTATGTGGTTGAGACTAAACACACTGTGAGCTTTCTCTTCTATTTATTGAACCTCCAGGTGAAACCAGATTAGCAGAGAGAACGTTTCCTAGGTCATGAGGGAATTTAATTCTTATCACCTACTGTGGAAGATTGGCAACAGCATTCCTGACCTAAAGAATAAACTTCTAATTGTGCTTAAGAAGATAATTCAACCAAGGTAATTCTAGGTCTGCTTCAGCTATTCTTTCTTTTTGAGTGATTTTATTTCAGACTTAAATCCATTCCCTTGATGATAACTGGAGAAATGAAACATAGGAAGAAAATGTCCAGAAAGGATAACACCAAACATTAATCTCTTTTGGAACAGAGAGACTCTCTGTTTTTAATAAACTAGACACAATTTCATGGGCATGTAGGTACTTGAGTGCCCACAATGCACCAGGCAATGTGCTGGGGGTGGCAAGAAATAAATGCAATGCTTCTCTACTCTGTGACAAGTCCTGTGATAGTACTTTTTACATGCTATCTCAGCAGACCCAGCAATATGGGCATTCTAATGTCTATTTCATGCTATTGACACCTGTGTAAGGCAGTCTATAAGGTGGCCCCTAATTGTCCCAGCCTCCTGGTATTCGTACCCTTGTATTATTCCCTCCCCTTAATTGTCCTAGACTTATTGACTCACTTCTAAGTGATGAATAGAATACAGTAGAGGTGACAGGATGTCACTTTCAAGATTAGATTGAAAATGGCTTCCACCTTCTCCCCAACCCTCAATCAAAGACAGCTATTAAGTTGTAAGCTGTCCTATAGAAAGGCTCTTGTGCCAATGAAGTATTAACTCTTGCCAACAGTCCACAATGACCTAAGGCCTGCCACCAGCCATAGATAAGGGCTTGGAAGCAGATTCCTCCCAAGTTGAGCCTTGAGGGGACCGAAGCCCTGGCTGTCACCTTGGTTGCAGCCTTATGGAGGGAATCTGAGCCAGAGGCACCCAGCTAAGCCACATCTGGATTCCTGACCTGCAAAAATTAGGAGGTAATGCCTTGTTGATTTTTGAGCTGCTACGTTTTGGAGTATTTGATATGCAGCAAAAGAGAACCAATATAACACCATTTCCTCCTCTCTAGTCACCATTATTTAGAAACAACTCCATGAACGAACAATGAGAATCAAGAGTTGGGAATCAATAGTTGAGGTGACAGATTAGGCAACAGCATGATGGCCAGCACGTGTCTCACCCAGAAGCTGTCCTCCTCCTTCTTATAAGACAAGGCTCTAACTCATGAGGTTGGCTTTTACCACGAAGTTGCAGGAAGTGCTTGACTAGTACAGGAGCACAGCTAAAAAAGGCTCTGCAGACCAAGTCTTCCATATTGATCACATCTTAGCTAACACTGATATGGCTTTATCAGGCAAAGGGCCAATGGTATCTGATCTGCCGTTTTCCATTTCTCTCATAAATTAGTTAAGGTCTGGGAAGGACATCTACCTCATTTTCCTCTCCTGCCTCCCGCCTGCCACACACATTGAGGGCCAAGAACGGCTCTTTGTAAAGCGACTTGAAATGAATGCTACAGGCCTCATCCTCCTTGGAAGTAAATCTGGATGGAATGCAATCAAACAGCATGCATTTGGCATCAACTTATGTTTGAGCGTTGCAGGTAGAAAAATGAAAAATATGTTTTGGCAGAGAGTTAGACATAAAGGAAGACTTAATTAAATATCTGAAATATACACCACTGGAACCAATTAATAATCATCAAGGGATCAGTAAAGGAAGGACATTAATAAAAATAGTTTGCAAAGTCGAAATTTCAGGTGAAAGGGAAAAAATCCCATCCACATTTTCTGAATCTCTAAATTGGTAAGCAATACTTATTTTCATTTTCCTAGCTAATATTTATCCATTGTCAATGTCCTACTGCCTTCAATACATTTACAATCTAACTGGGAGACCAAGATCTCTAAAATGCAATGATGTGTGAATCAAAGCTCAAGCTCTTGTCAGGGACTGATTGCTTTGGAGTCCTCAGCTCCATCTCCTAGACCATGTGTACACTTTCATCGTTTCTTTTCAAAGAGGAACTATTTTTATTCTGTAAAAATCTCGTGGTCAAATGAAATAGATATGCTTTATAGGTAAGGATCCTAAAGCAAAATCAAATGCATAAAGATTACACGGCCAATGAAGAGATTTTAAGCTCTGACACCATTTGATTTTAGTTTTTTCTATCACAAAACAGTGCTAATAGCTTATAAAATAATAATAAGTAAAAGTAGTTTTGTTAAAGCAGAAAGAAACTTACCCCTCCCTACAACAATTTGCAAACTTAAGTCAAATGATCAATGATCAAATAGCAGAGGCTGGAGTGTGCCCAAGGGGGACTTGATCTTATCCTGGGTCTTTTAGCTCAAGCAGAAATCAATGCAGGGTTTTCTGCCTGCCACCTGCTTCTTTTGTTTCCAGTCAAGCAAAATAAGGGGCTTATCTTCCTCACAGATCAACATATGAGATATGCTTCAGATATGTTTGCCTGTCAGACTCATAAACACAACAAGATATGCCAGCTGCAATGGAAGAGAAGCCCTGTTTCAGTTTGTGGATTACAGACTGAAACATCCATCAGCATCAAGACAAACAGCTTCCAACTACTGTCCTTGATGTCCAGCCTAACAGAACCGAGGAATGTGATCAAGGAACACTGGATTCCCAAGGTCTGCTCAGGTGTCCTTCCAAAACAAGAAGTAGCCAAATATAGCTGAACAGACCTGGTAAGTGAAGAAGCCTCCTTCTTGACTGAAATGGGGGGCCTTGAAACACTTTGTTATATTCTCAAGAACGAACACAGACCCCTAGTATCTAGGTCTTAGTACTCATGATGACTACCGACCTCTGGACCAGGTATGTCTGTCAAGCCTTAACTATTTTACTAGCATATTTCCCCTAGAACTGATGTAGTAATTTGATAAATAAAAATGTTATAATACCTTTCATACAGAAAAATAATTTTTTTCAACTCACTGGAAGAACATTATCACTTTAATCATTACCCTTTGAAATACATTGGGCAAATATTATTTTTATTTTAAAGAAGAAAACGAAGCTCCAAAGACGCTAAAATTTGACGTGCGAGACTCCAGAGATATTTTGTAAGAATGTGGAATGAACCCATATGCTCTTTGTACCACTCCAATTTAAGAATACATTTAGTCATCATATAATATTCATGTGTACCTACTGTATGAAAGATAATGTGTTAGATAATGTGAGCAATGCAGGTAAACTACTAAGCTTCATTTTATTTAACAAAAACATATATAGTGCCTACCATGTGCCAGGTACTTTTCTACCTGTGTTACAGAGATTTAATCCTTATAAAATACCCACCTATGTAGTGGTTACTAGGCACAGAGAGGTTAAACAACATGTCCAAGGTCACTCAGCCAGTAAGTAGCAGAGCTGTAATTTGAGCACAGGCAGTCTGGCTTGAGAAAATGTTTTCTTGATACTTTACTATGTAAGCTACTTTACAAAAGACTGATATTTGATAGCTCCAAGAGAGTGAATGAATATCAATAGCCATGTGCAGATAGAAAAAAAAATGGATAGAAATAAAGCCCTTCAATGTATTTCTGACTTAGATTTTTAAACAAGGGTCGGGACCAGTTGCAAAGGGAAGGGAATAAGAAAAGGCTGTTGTTAACACTCTGTATTGCAAAGAGCTTTCCAATTTCTTCAAGGACCTAAGCCACCAAAGACTGGTCCTAGTAACTTCTATCACATAGATTAACTAGGACTCCCATTTCAGCATTGATTTAATTCACATCGAGCAGGAAGAAAATGCTGATTTAATCTGCAATTTTCTTACATAGCCCAATGCAATGTGTATAAGAAAAATAAACACCAATTTGTCTTTAAGATACCAATCTGGGGCATTTTCCTATAGGAAATAGGGAAAGGCGATATCTAGATGCCTCGATGCCACGTCTAGATTTTGTGCATTCTAAAATCTATCTGTAGAACTTCGACTCTCTGAGTTTCTACATTCCCCAGTATCTCCAAAAAAAAAGAAAAAAAAAAAAAAAGGCGGGGGGAATCTGTTGATTGCACTAGCATGACTTTCAGCTTAGAAAATAACATAGAGACTAGAGACGGGCCGGGTGCAGTGGCTCACGCCTGTAATCTGAACACTTTTGGGAGGCAGAGGTGGGTGGATCACCTGAGGTCAGAAGTTCAAGACCAGCCTGGTCAACATGGTGAAACCCCGTCTCTACAAAAAATACAAAATCAACCCAGTGTGGTGGTGGGCACCTGTAATCCCAGCTACTCAGGAGACCGAGGCAGGAGAATTACTTGAACCCCCGGAAAGCGGAGTTCGCAGTGAGCCGAGATCGCGCCATTGCACTGAAGCCTGGGCAACAGATCGCGCCATTGCACTGAAGCCTGGGCAACAGGAGTGAAACTTTCCGTCTCAAAAAAAAAAAAAAAAA